>NW_006921723.1:1367092-1413534 GCF_000298275.1 Orycteropus afer afer
GTGACCCCTCCTTGGGTTTCCGAGGCAGTATCACTACAGAAGTAGATTGCCCAATCTTCCTTCCGAGGAGTGGCTGGTGGGTTTGAACCACCAGCTTTCTGGTCAACAGTCAGATGCCTTAGGCACTATGCCACCAGACCTCCTTTTTTTGTTTGTTTTTTGTTTTTTGTTTTGATGCACAACAGAACAGAATGCTGTCTAGTCCTGCACCACCCGCGTGATCAGTTGCAGATTGGACCCATAGGGTTTTCACTGGGCAGTTTTTCAGAAGAAAAAGGCCTGGCCTTTCTTCCAAGTCTGTAAACTCCACTGACATGAGTGGTGGCTGCGCATGAGGTGTGTGACCGGGCATCCAAACCCAGGTCCCCTGCATGGAGGAGTAGAGTTCTACCACTGACTCACCTCTGCCCCCTTGCAGGGCGTGGCCAAAAACCCAAACCAAACACACTGCCATAGAGTCTGTTCCGACTCATAGCAACCCCCATTGGGTTTCCAAGGCTGTAAATCTTTACAGAAGCAGGTTGTCTCATCTTTCTTTCACAGAACTGGTGGGTTCAAACCAGCAACCTTTGTTTAGCAGCTAAATGCCTTGAGCGTTATGCTACCTGAGCTCCTTTGCAGCGTGCTGAGGGCCCAGTAAATACCATTCATGGTGTCTTCAATCTGTGTGTGTGTGTTGGTTACCCAGTGTTCTCATCGGGCACCTGTGATTTCAATAACTGGCAAGGTCAGCTCCCCACTAGGGCTTCACCTGAGTTTTAAAAATCCCCTACAGTTCCTAAAAAAAGTTAAACATAGGATTACCGTATAACCCAGCAATCCCACTCCTAGGTATCTTCCCAAAAGAATTAAAAACAGGCATCTAAACAAAAAGTTGTCCACAAAGGTGACTGGCAGACCTAGTCACAGTAGCCAAAGGGTAGACACAACACAAGTGTCCATCACTGGATGATGGATAAACTCAATGTGGTCCATCCAGAAAATGGAATATTGTTCAGCAGTAAAAAGGAATGAAGTACTGATACATGTTACAACGTGGATGAAACCTCAAAAATAATGTGCCACGTGAAATAAGCCAGTCACAAAAGGTCGCATATTGTATGATCCCACTTATGTGAAATACGTAGACTAGGCAAATGTAAAGTGACAGAAAGCAGATTAGTGGTTGCCTAAGGCTTGGGGCTGACTCAGCAGCAGCTAACAACAGTGGGACAGTGGGGCTTAGGAGAGGGGCTGACTTTAATGAGTGTGGGGTTTGCGTTTGGGGTGATGAGACATTCTGGACGAGCTAGAGGTGATGGTTGCACATGGTGAATGTACTAAATACCACTGAATCGTGCCCTTTAAAATGGTTACTTTTATCTTACATGACGTTCACCTCCATCAGTTTAAAACAAAGGCTCCCTTGGTCAGTCAGCATGCTAGCTGCCTGGGTCTCCTCCGCAGCTTGCCTGGGTGGACTATGCAAAGGGATTTGGGGTGGGGGCTGTGCAGCTGACCATCTGCACCCACCCGCCCCACTCCGGCCAGGTGTTTCTGAAGGAGCTAGAGAGACAGGCCCTGCAGGAGACACTGCACCGGGAGGTCATGCGTAAGATCCTGCTGCTACAGAGCTGGTTCCGGATGGTTCTGGAACGCCGGCATTTCCTGCAGATGAAGCGGGCAGCCATCACCATCCAGGTACCATAGGACGCCCCCAGTATGGGGGGGACATCCAGGGTCACCGACACCCAGCCCTGACCACACATCCTACCCTGTCAGGCTTGCTGGCGTTCCTACCGGGTCCGGCGAGCACTGGAGAGGACACAGGCAGCCGTATTCCTTCAGGCTGCATGGAGGGGCTATCGGCAGCGGACAGCCTACCAGCGCCGGAGACAAAGCATCATTCGCCTACAGAGCCTCTGCCGGGGCCACCTGCAGCGCAAGAGGTGAGCAGAAGATTCTGGAACATTCTGGAATGTTCCAGAAGCTGAGACCAGAGAATTTCCTGAAATACTAGGAGGCCATCCTGGAGGCTAGGTGGACTGATGGGGCCAGAGGACATCAGGTGGCAGGAACTAGGAAGCCTCAGGTTGGCCAGGGACCTCCTGCACCCCGTCCATCCTGGGCCAGTCAACAGAACACCTTGATTCAAGGTTGAGGGAAGGAGTGCTCAGATTCCCCACATACACACACACACACACACAGAACCCTAGGCATTTGCCGTGTTCAGACACCCTACCAGGTGGACAGCGGGGCTCCTACTGCTGTGCAGGCATCCATAGGCTCTGAGACCAACCCTCCTCCCCAGCCTGCTCCCCTCCTGACCACCCAGTGACCCCTGACCTCGCAGCCTCTGCCAACATGCAGACTCAGGACTCTGCCACAAAGCGAGGTACCAGCTCTGGCACTGACCACACACACAAAGACCCTCTCAGAGGGTTCACCAAGGATATAGACCCAGACAACCAGCCTCTGAAGTAATACCAGGGGTCTACCTACAGGACCCCACTCCAGAGCCGCACTAACGAGCATCCCTCCCCCAGAACAATGAGCCAGGCCAGGCCCAGAGCAGCAGCAAGGGGCACTGCAGTGCTCTGTCCTGGTCAAGGTCACCTTCCAGTTTCCCTCTGACCTTGCTGACCAGCGCCCAGACAAGTCTTGGAGATGGGTAGATACTGGTGTCTGAGTCAGGGCCTTCTCTTTCCCTCTCCCCCACAGCTTCAGCCAGATGGTCTCGGAGAAGCGGAAGGCAGAAGAGAAGGAGAGGGAGGCACAGTTAGCCGCAAGGGAAACCACTGTGGAGACCAGCGGGGAGCAGGAGCTCGGGCAGACGGTGTCTGAGGACCATGAGCCCCCAGCTGTGTTGGAGCCTGAGCCACAGCCAAGCGACAGGCCCCCTGCAGCAAGCTCCCACCCAGAGGCAGAGACCCCAATTCTGGAGAAGCCCACCCCTTCCCAGAAACCGCCAGCCGAAAGTCACGAGAAAGCCCCCAGCAGCCGCGAGAAGCGTGAGTCCCGACGGCAGAGGGGCCTGGAGCATGTGAAATTCCAGAACAAGCACATCCAGTCCCATAAGGAGGAGAGTGCCCTTCGAGAAGCTTCTGGAAGGGCAGGCCCAGAACAGAGGGAGAACCTTCCAGAAGATCAGACGGAAAGCAGGGAAGAGGGCATCCCCTCAGACACAGGACTGGAGGCTGAGCGCATGTCCCCCACAAAGCCATCCCTGGAGGTGTCACAGGCTGTGGCAGCCAGCGAGACTCCCAGGGATGCCCAAGAGGGCAGCCCAAGGCCCAGCCGCATAGAGCGACCCACCAGCCTGGCCCTGAACGACAGAACCAGTACCCCAGAGACTCCCAAGGACAGGAGCAGGCCAGGCACCAGCCCCCGGGACCGGCCTGAGAGCCCCGGCAGCTCGGCCCAGATCCAGCGGTACCGCGACACCGATTCAGAGCGCCTGGCCAATGCCGTGGAGCTGTGGCGCGGCAGGAACCTCATGACCGCCAAGCCCTGTGCCGTGCTCAGCCAGTCGCTGGACCTCAGCGAACGGCACCGGACTGCCCTCACGCCTACAGAGTAAGCCCGGCACCTGCCTGTGTCTGTGCCCTGGGGACTGTTGGTCAGGGTAAGGAGCAGCAGGGGGCCTGAAAACTCTCAAGCAGCTCCACACTCAAGAGGTATACCAGGTATATGGGTGCCCCAAGGAAGAGGGAGTGGGAAGGGGCAGGTGAGAGGCTGAGAGAAGATAAGGCCCAGCCCAGGACGCTGAGCCCTATGGAAATGGCATACTGTGGTCTCACAGGAAGCCCCCAGCCCAGCAGGAAGCAGCCCTTCAGGGTGAGGCCCTAAGTCCCCAGACTCAGAGCCCTCTGTCTAGGCCTCAGTTTCCTCATCAGTGAACCAGTTGCCAAAGTGCAGTGAGTCCATGTGGGTCAGAGTAGAACTGCTCCAGAGGGTTTTTAATGGCTGATATTTAAAACTGGTGGCATAGTGCCTAAGGCACTTGACTGCTAACCAGAAGGCTGGCGGTTCAAACCCACTAGCAACTCCTCAGAAGGAAGATTGGGCAATCTACTTCCATAGTGATACCACCTCAGAAACCCAAGGAAGGGTCGCTGTGAGTCAGATCCAACTCAATGGCAGTGTGTTTGGGTTTTGGATGTTAAAAAAAAAAAAAAACTAGGTTACCAGGCCTTTCTTCCAAGGCATCTATGGGTGGACTTGAAACTCCAACCTCTCAGTTAGCAGCTGAGTGCGTTCACCATTTGCACCTCCCAGGGACTCCCCCAACCAGTGAATGGGGGTTCATTGTGCTTAGAGGGGCACAGCTCTCAACAGGCTATGTCTTGACACATACTAAGTGAAGTACCACAGAGTCTAAGTCTCCAGCCCCGTGTCCCAGAGTGGCTGGTTGAGCCGGGAAAAGAACAGTTGGAGGAACCACGTGGGCCTTCCAGGGAGACGGGCTTTCCCCACCTGGGAACTGCTGGCATTTAGTTCCAGATCATTCTCTGGCCTGAGGGCCATCCTCTGTACTGTAGAGCTACGAGCAGCTTCCCTGGCCTCCAACCCCCTGATGTCTGTAGCACTCAGCCCTAATCCTGTCTACCACAAATGTCTCCAGACATTGCCGAGTGTCCCCGGGGGTCAGAATTGCCCTCGGTAGATGACGCCCCTGGGTTAGGGGATTTCACTGACCCCTAGAAGAATCAGTTCCATTATCATCTGACCTCCTCAAGTCTTAAGGTGCTGTATACATTTAAACCCACCACTGAGTGGGAAGAAGAGATCACAGAAGCTGGAAGATCCCCCTGGTTTATACCATCTAACCCATCAGGAAATTACTCCATTGCACAGTGCGAGGTAACGGTCGAAATCAAATTTGTTTCCAAATCAATGATACAGAAGTTCTCCACCTCAGCACTATTAACATTTGATTCCAGAACATTCTCTATGGTATGGGCTGTCCTGTGTACTGTAGGGTACTGAACAGCATCCCTGGCTTCTACCCACTCAATGCCAGTAGCAACCCCTAATCATGACACTAAAAATACCCCCAGACACTACCAGCGTCCTCTGGGAGCAGAATCCGGGTGACACCTGTAACCCTAGGCCTTGCTTCTACAAACATAAGCCCATTTCTGTGGCCTTGCAGGGAGAGGCGGATTTCCTTATCCACAAGTGACGTCTCCAGCCTCCTGTCTCCCACCAAGACCCAGGTATGTTCAACAGTGACCACATCCCCTCCCGGACTGCACAGCCCTTCACGGAGGGACGTTTGGTGGCCATGGAGGGTGCACAGCAGGATCTAGCACTCCCTCTGCTGACCTACCCATCCCCTTGCAGTCCTTCGTCGAAACCATGGATGGGGAGCCCAGCTCCAAGAAGCTGTCGATCCAGAAGAAAAAATCGGGTGACTCAGCCTCCGTCACAGACGCAGGGCTGTCCCCGGGCCAGCAGGCCGATTCCAAGTGAGTGTGGGAGGCAGCGGGAAGGTGAGGGTGGCCAGGGTCGCTCCAGGCCTCACGCAGGATGACAGCCTGATCCCCCGCATCACTTGCGTGGACTGAATATAATTGGGCAGTTGTCTTCTCTACACGTCCCCACAGTGGCTTGTGACCACCTGCCAGTGCCTGGACTGGCTAGAGCGGCATGGCCAAATCCAGTGAAATGACTACAGCCGAGACCTAGTTCCAGCTGAGGCCACCTCCTCTGGGCCCACAGACAACCAAAAGCAAAGCCACTGCTGTCAGGTCACCTCCGACCCACAGTCACCCCATGAGTATCAGGAGAGAACTGTGCTCCATGTGGTTTCCAGTGATGATCTTCCAGTAGATCACCAGGCTTCTCTTTCAAGGTGCCTCTGGGTGGATTTGAACCACCACCCTTTCAGTTAGTACCCAAGCACTTAATAATTCACACAACCCAGGAACTGCCAATAGGTATCCAAAAAACCCATAGCCATCAAGTCGATTCTGACTCATAGCAACCCCCATTGGGTTTCCAAGGCTGCAAACTTTAGCAGGAGATTTCCCTGTCTTTCTCCTGTAGAGTAGCTGGTAAGTTTGAACCACCAACCTTCTGATTAGCAGCCAAATGCCTTACCCACTACACCACCAGAGCTCCTTACCAATAGGTGTACCAAACCAAGTATCAAACTTGTGGCCACTGAGTCGATTCCGACCCATTGCAACCCAGCAGGACAGAGTAGAACTGCCCTGTGGGGTGTCCAAGGCTTTAATGTTTACAGAAGCAGACTGCCACATCTTTCTACCACAGAGTGGCAACCTTTCTGTTGAGGGCTTAACCAGTATACCACCAGGACTCCAGACCAATAGGTACAAAACCAAACCCACTGCCGTTGAGTCAATTTCCTTATCCACAAGTGACGTCTCCAGCCTCCTGTCTCCCACCAAGACCCAGGTATGTTCAAACATTGCAATCCTATAGGCAACAAGTTTGGTTTTGTACCAATAGCTGTGTTGTTGTTAGGTGCCGTTGAGTCAGCTCTGACTCATAGTGAACCCTGTGTGCAACAGAACAAAACACTGCCCTCTCCTCCACATCCTCACTATCTTTCTTGTGCTTAAGCCCATCATTGCAGCCACTGTTGACACACTGTTGACACAGTCTCTCATTGAATGTCTTCCCTTTTTTCACTGACCCTCTACTTTACCAAACATGGTATCATTCTCCAGGGACTGGAGCCTCCTGACAACATGACCAAAGCAAAGTCTAGCCATTCTCCCTTCTAAGGAGCATTGTGGCTATATATCTCTTCCAAAATGGATTTGTTCATTCTTGTGGCAGTCTGTGGTATTTTCAGTATTCTTCGCCTACACTACGATTCAAATGTATCAATTCTTCTACAGTCTTCCTTATTGATAATCCAGCTTCTTATGAGACTATTGAAAATACTATGGTGTGGGTCAGACGCACCTTTGTCTTCAAAGTCACCTCTTCGCTCTTTAACACTTTAAAGAGGTCTTTTGCAGCAGACTTATCCAGTACGACACGCTGTCTTATATCTTGACTGGTGTGTCTTTGGGTATAGACTGTGGATCCGAGTAAAATGGAATCCCAGATGACTTCAATCTCTTTTTCATTCATCGTGATGTTGCTTGTTGGTCCAGTTGTGAGCATTTCTGTTTTCTTTATGTTGAGGTGTAATCTAATAGGCTGCAGCCTTTAATCTTCATCAGTAAGTGCTTCCGGTTGTCTTCACTTTGAGCAAGCAAGGTTGTGTCTTCCGCATATGGCAGGTTGTTAATGAGTCTTCTTTTGATCCTGATGCCATGTTCTTCTTCATATAGTCTGCTTCTTGGATTATTTCCTCAGCATAGAAATTGAATAAATATGGTGAAAGCATACAACCCTGGTGCACTCCCTTCTTGGTTTCAAACTGAATAGTATCCCATTGTTCTGTTCAGACAATAGGCTCTTGATCTATGTGCAGGTTCCTCATGAGCATAATTAATTGTTCTGGAATTCCCATTCTTTGCCATCTTGTCCATTATTTGTTATGATCCACATAGTCACATGCCTTTGCATAGGTCAGTAAAACACAGGTAAGTATCATTCTGGTATTCTGACATCTGAATGGATGTCAGAAGAGACTCTGAAGCTTGCTCTTCAATGTAAAGTAGCTAAAATGAATGGAATAAATGATGAAAGAAAAGAGCTTAAAAGATTTCAAAAGACAGCTCAAGAAGACAAAGTATCATAATGAAATGTACAAAGACTTTGGAGTTAGAAAACCAATAGAGAAGAAAACACTCAGACATTTCTCTGCTGAAAGAACTGAAGAAGAAATCAAAGCCTTAAGTTGCAATATTAAAGAATTCTGTGGGCAAAATACTGAATGATGCAGGAAGCATCAAAAGAAGATGGAAGGAATTCACAGAGTCATTGTAGCAAAAAGAAATTGTTGACATTCAGCCATTACAGGAGATAGCATATAATCAAGAACCACTGGTATTGAAGGAAGAAGTCCAAGCTGTACTAAAGGAATTGGCAAAAAACAAGGCTCCAGGAATTGACGAAAGACCCATTGCGACGTATCAACAAATGGATGCAGCATTGGAGGCACTTACTTGTTCATGCCAAGAGATTTGGAAGACAGCTACCTGGCCAGCTGACTGGAAGAGATCGATATATGTGCCCATCCCAAAGAAAGGTGATCCCACACAATGTGGAAATTATCTAACCATATCACTAATAGCACATGTAAGTAAAATTTTACTGAAGATAATTCAAAAATGGTTGCTGGGGTATGTTGACAGAGAAGTGCCAGAAATTTAAGCCAGATTCAGATGAGGGCATGGAACCAGGAGGTACAGGGATGGTTAATTTTTATCTCACATTTCCACTGTGAGTGATTGAAAACAATTATCCTCAAGTCAGCCTCAACTCCTGGGGACCTCATGTGCATCAGAGTAGAATTGTGCTCGCAGGGTTTTCAATGGCTGGTTTTTCAGAAGTTGACCCCTCTGGGTGGACTTGAACCTCTAGCCTTTCAGTTAGCAGTGAGCACATTCACCATTGCGGGCCCCAGACAGATGGAGTCTATTTAGCTCTTCCTGGAATTAAAACCAGCTCCACACTTACACCCCTGGAGACTCCCCCTGGGCCCTCAGATAGAAATGCTGGGTGGAGGCTTTGTCCCCTTGAAGCCCCTGTGAAAACGTTCCATATGGTTCCATCATAGAACAGAGAATGGCACACAGGACTAATGAGCTCTGATTGAGAACCACCAGTGGGGATGTAATATGGAAGGCAGTGAATGGAGCTCCTTACCACGGAGAGCCTCAGTCTTCTGGTCCCAGGGATAGCAAGCTGGCAGGGATGGTGTTCTGGTTACTTGGTGTGGCTCTGACAGGAGTATACCACAAATGGATGGCTTTCACAAACAGGAGTTTGTTTTCTTATAGTTTTGGAGGCTAGAAGTCTGAGTTCAAAGTGCCAGGCTCTTGGGGCTGGGTAAAAGCCTCCCAGCCTTGAGCTTCAGCTCTGCCGCCTGCTCCTAGCCCACTAAAGGGGGAGGCTTTTCTTCATTCAGACAGCTGCTGGCTGCTGAGGCTGACAAACCCAAGGTCAACAAGTAAAAAGGCATAGTCCTAATATTAACAAACAACATGACAGGCCACTAGTTCAAGTCCAGCAAAAGTCCCAAGATGGGCAGGGCATGGCAGGCTGCTGAACGACTTGGCTACATGCAGGGTTCAGGCGTGCCAAAAAGCTGGAGACCTGCCTGAAAGTTGCTTCTTTTATGCTTCAAGCAGCCCTCATCCCTAAAGCAGCCACTCAGCTGCTCTGGTAGATTCCACCATGAAGTTGATTACCAATCTCACCATGAGGAATAACTACATCCAGCCACTCAACCAGGCCCAGCCAAATTGACACATAACCTTTACTACCACAGACGGAGATGACGAGGGAAGGGCTTCAGCCTGCAGGAAAATGTTGGTCAACCTCACTAAGGACTTGAAAGTTGGCAACACATAGAAGGGACTCAGGCCCTCTTCAGGTCATGCCTGGGGACAGGGCTAGAAACTCTGGGGTGAGGAGAGATGCTGCTCCTGGGGCAGTCACAGGAAGGGTGGTCACACGAGGCCAGCACTCAAGTAGCTATGATGGCAGTGCCCAGGTGGCGCCATCCACCCTGCAGGCGGCCTCCTTACCCCAGGCTCACAGGGAGCCGGCTGCCTCCCAGATGGGGAAACTGACACACAGGGCACCCCCATCTCCTCCTCAGAGTAGTCATTACCTGCCATGAGATGAGTCCATCCTCATTGGGAGAGCTATTCCTAGCCATGGCCCTGGCCACCACCACCTCCCACCAGATTGGCCCCACCCCTGCCCCACTGCAGGCAGTTGGACCCCCCCCCCCAGAAGCAGTGCTGGGGTCGGGATGCTCAGCACCTGCTTGCAATGTAGCTGAGTGTCTGCACAAGCCTTACCCTGGGCTCCCCTTCCTCTTCTAATCACAGAAATGACACCAGTTCACTGAGGGAAATTAGACATGAGGACTGTGTGCCAGGAAAGTAAGGGTCGCTGCCGTCTCTCCCCAGTCCCCTTGTGAGTGTCCTGGGACTACCAAACAAGTGACCATAAAGTGGGTGGCCGAGAACAGTGGGCATTCATCCTCTCACAGCCCTGGAGGCCAGGAGTCTGGGATCAGGTGTCGGCGTGCCACACTCCTCCAGGCTCCAGAGGAGAGGCTCCTTCCTCGTCTCCGCAGCTTCTGATGGCCCCAGCTACCCCTGGGCCCGTGGCTGCCTCACTCCAGTCTCCCTCCATCACCATGTGACCTTCACCCCTGTGTATCTCTGTGTCTTCTCATCTTATGAGGACATTGGTCATTGGAGTTAAGGTACCAGATAATCCAGAGTGATCTCATCTGAGAGTCTCAACAAATAACATCTACAAAGACCCTTTTACCAAACGTTCTATGGCAGCCGTAGCAAAAAAAAAAAAAAAAACGCACAACTGGGTGTGCATTTAAAGACAGAAATTGATCTCACGATTTTAGAGTCTGAAACTCTAGGTCAGGCTCTCGGCCGGGTCAGTTCCTTCTGTGGGCCTCTCTCAGCTTCTGGTGTCCCCAGCAGTCTTCAGTGTTCCTTCGATTATAGACAGTCTTTGCTTGGCATCTGGTGTGTGTGTGTGTGTCCCTTTTCCTAAGATGTCGCTCAGAAGGGACTAGGTTTAAGACCCACCCTAGTTCTTTATGACCTTGTTAACATTAAAAAAAAAAAAACATGTTTCCGAGCAAGGGTACATTCACGAGTACAAGGATAAAGACTTTGATCTATCTTTTTTAAGGGACACAGTTTAATCCATAACACCAAATAAGGTCACATTCACAGGTTTTGGGGGCTAGGACATAGATCTATCATGGGGGTGGGAATCATTCTTTCCCAAAAATATGTTCAAAGAAAGCAAGTGTCCTAAGGAACATTCTGTGGTATTTCTTCTAAAACAGATTTTTCAGTCTTCTAGCAGTCCATAGCATATTCAATACTCTGTGTTTTTTAAGATAACTTTTTTTATGATTTTGCTGAAAGTTTACACAGCAGATTTATGTTCTCATTTGACATTAGTGACATTAGTTAAATTTTTCACAACATGTCAGCATTCTCTTTAATTGCCTTCTGGTGGTTCCGTTTCCTGCACTCTAGTTCCCCTGACCCCTTGTCTTCTCATCTTTGCTGTAGAGCAGTTGTTCACCTTTTGGTCTCCTCTATAGCTGGCTTTTTAGTGGAGCACCATACCCATGAGTAACATTCTTTATTTCGTGGGCCAATCTGTTATTCCTCTAAAAGGTGACCTCAGGTTTAAAGAGTATCTCAGAGTGACAGTCTCATGGAGTCTTATAGTCCCCACTGGTCCAGTAAGTCTGGACTTTTTAAGAATTTCAGTTCTGTTTCACATTTTTCTCCCATTATGTCAGGGTCCATCCACTGTGGCCGTGATCAGAACGGTCAGCAGTGGTAGCCGGGCACCATCTAGTTTTTCTGGTGTCAGGGTAGATGAGGCCATGGCTCCTGTAGGCTGTTAGCCCTCTGGACCAGTTTTTTCTCTGGGGCTCTGGTTTCCTTTATATTCAGTCTTCTTGGCCAACATCATAATGCATCAAATCTTCTGCCTTCCCTTTTCATCATCCATTCTCGCTGTGTATAAACATGTGAGGGAGCAGGGGATAGTGCTATTATTTTTATATGAAAATAAGGTGAAACTCTAACTTCCATTAAGATTTAGCATTTTGCTTTTTCAGGTAACTCACATCAGTTCTTACAGATCCACCTTATTTTTAGCAGCATTCCATCCCATCGATAGTAAAGACAAGACTCATTCTGTCGTTAGTAAGGCAGCCCTTTCTGCTCTTTAGGAGAACATTCCAAGGGGCCCTGAGGTGCAGTGGTTAAGCACTTGGCTGCTAACCAAAACATCAGCAGTTCAAACCCACCAGCCACTGTGCAGGAGAAAAAATAAAGCAGTCTGCCTTCATAAAGATTTACAGCCTTGGAAATCCTGTGGGCAGTTCTACTCTGTCCTACAGGGTTGCTATGAGTTTGAATCTGTTCAACAGCAATGAGTTTGGGTTTGTTTGTTTCGTATGAAGCATCCACTTGGGCAGTGGTGGTTAAGTGGCAGAATTCTCTCCTTCCGTGTGGGAAACCTGGCTTCGATTCCCGGCCACCGCACCTCACGCCCACCCACCACCCTCCACCTCTGGGGGCTTGTGTGTTGCTGTGATGCTGAGCAGGTTTCAGTGGAGCTTCCAGACTAACACGAACAAGGAAGGAAGGCCTGGCCGTCTGCTTCCCAAAGCCCTGAGGATCCCAGCAGTCCAGTCTGTAATGGCTCGTGGGCATGGCGCAGAACCAGGCAGCACTTCATTCCACTGTGCACGCGGTCGCCATGAGTCAGAGCCAACTCGACAGCCACTCAGAACCACCACAGATCACGCATCCAAGCTGCCCTGCTCAGAGGAAGGTCCGACTTCATGTCCACTTCCATTTCCTGAGGCATAAGAGGGACCGCTCACCTTCTTCTGCAGGTCTGCATTCAAGAGGCTCTTCCTGCATAAGAACAAGGATAAGAAGTACAGCCTAGAGGGCGTGGAGGAGGCGGAGAATGCAGGATCTGGGCACGCTGGGCTGGAAGCTACAACCACCAAGAAGAATCTAGAAGGTCAGGCCCCGTAGCCTCCGGGCCCTAGGGTTAGAGCCTCCAGGGACCCTGAGGACATTGACCAGGAACTGTAGCCCGCATTCAAGGGCACAGAGTGCTCCTGGTTGAGGTCCTGGTTCTGGGCAGTCAATAGACACTCTGCACTCTGCACTCTGCACTCCGCACCCACCTCACTTGCTGTCCTCCCCTCCCACAGCCCCCTCCAGCCACCAGCAGCGCCACTCAGCAGGAGAGAAGCCCAGCAAGGAGCCAGGAGGCAAAGGGAAGAAGAACCGGAACCTCAAGATTGGTAAAATCACGGTATCAGAGAAGTGGCGAGAGTCAGTGTTCCGCAAGATCACCAACGCGAACGAGCTCAAGTACCTGGACGACTTCCTGCTCAACAAGGTGGGCCCGGTGGGGGTGGGGGTGGGGGTGGACAACAGACCCCAAGCCAGGCTCTCCATCAGCCCTACTGCATCGAGCATAGAAAATGCAGGTCCAAATTCCAATACACAGAAGGTTCCAAAAGCCAAGCGTTTGTTCTTAAGTTTGGCACGATTTGTTTTGGCAACCCTGGGTGATGCAATGCACTCAAATGCTGACCAAAAGGTTGGCAGTTCTAGCCCACCTAAAAGTACCTCAGAAGAAAGGCCTGGCAATCTGCTTATGAAACATCAGCCATTGAAAACCCTCTGAAGCACAGCTCTTGGGTGCACATGGGGTAGACATGAGTCTGAGTCAACTCAAAAGCACCTGGTTTAGTGTTTTGGCAAAACCTGATCTGGGCTCATGGGAGAGAGTTTGTCGTTCACCTTTCTCTCAGTATGAGTTTTCATGTTTATCTGCAAACTGTCACTGAGCGTTAGTCTCAGTTACCTACAGCTGCTGTAACACAAATACCCATATAGACATTTATCATCTCACAGTTCTGGAGGCTGGAAGTTGGAATTCTGGGCATCACCAGCAGCATGCCTTCTCTCTCAGCTCGAAGGAAAGAGTCTGCCTTTTCTTTTCCAGCTTCTGTAGCCCCAGGCCTTCTATGACCTTACAGCCTCCCGTGATGTCTTCCCCTTGTGTGACTCTGTTTCTGTGACAGTTCTCCCTTTTTATAAGATACCACTTCGAAGGGATTGGGTTTATTTCCAAACGAGTTCATGTTCACAGGTACACAGGGTTAGGACTTGATTTTTGTTTTGTTTTGTTTTGTTTTCATTTTTATTGTGATTTGGGTGAAAGTTTACAGACCAAATTCAATTTCCACACAGCAGTTCATCCGCATTTTGTCTCATGACATTGACTGCAATTCCACATAACGTAAAAACTCTCTTCCCACTTCTTCCCCATAGTTATCTCTTCCCTGTGTCCTTCCCTCCCATGCATTTTTTTTTTTCAATTTTCATTGTGATTTGGGTGAAAGTTTACAGAGCAAATTCAATTTCCATACAGCAGCTCACATATACCTTGTCTCATGACATTGACCACAATTTTACACAATGCAGTAGCTCCCATCCCACTTCCTCCCCATAGTTAACCCTTCCCTGTGTCCTTCCCTCCCGTGCACACCTGCCCTCCTAGCTGTCTCCCCATGCATACACAGCCCCTCTATTCTCCCATGATTGATCACTCCAAGGAGTGTATCTACCTAATGTAAATGTTAACTCATATGCCTGTCTTTTTTTGGCTGGAAGCCACAGGAGTGGAGTCAATTCCAGACCCAAAGGGCAGCTAGGGGCCACAATCTCAGGGGTTTCACCAGGGTCTATCAGACCAGCAACCCTGGTGTCCCCCCCCCCCCATTTTTTTTTATTTTTTTTTTAAATGATTTGAGTTCTGTTCCACATTGTTCTCCCACTATCCAGGATCTCCTACACAGATCCCCCTCCAAGTGGTTGGCAGTGGTAACTGGGCACCACCTAGTTCTTCCAGTCTCATAGTCGTATAGGCTGAGGATCACGTGGTCTACCAGCCTCTTGGACTAATTGTTTCCATGCATCTTTGGTTTCCTTCATCCTTCTTTGCTCTGGATGAGGAGAGACCCATCGTTGCATCTAGATGGCCGCTTACAAGCTTTTAAGATCCCAGTCACTATTTGCCAAAGTAGGATGTGGAACAATGTTTTTGTGTAGTATGTTATACCAGTTGAGCCTGATGTCCCCTGCAGCCATGGCCCGGAGCCCACAGGTCCAACTACTCGTTCCCTCTGGGTAGCTGGCTATGACCAAGAAGTGTCTACAGCCTTGTCCCTTGTCAGCTCTATTATATACCTAGGAATTCTTATACAAGATACAAATACACTTGTTAGAAACATTGTATGCCAACCCTATATATGGTCTTGGGCCCACTTCTCCCTGCATAGACATACCTGATCATTGAATATATCTTCTTGGGGGACACAGTTAAACCTGTAACAAGCATATCCCATGTAAATAAGCATGGCCAGTACTCGGGGGTGTCCCCCACCCCGTCTGTAGGTAGACACTCAGGATGATTCCTACAAATAGCACAGCACTGGAGAGTCTGCTCAGTGACAAGAGTGTAGGAAGGCCGAGCGGTCCAGGTCCAGGGCCCTGCAGAAAGCAATTGTAGTTATCAGGTGCTCTTGAGTCAGTTCCAACTCATGGCAACGCCTTGTGCAACAGAATGAAATACTGCCCGGTCTTGCGCCACCTTCGCAATTGTTGCTATGTTTGAGCCCGTGAAAAGACCCAGGCTGTTTGATGAAACTCCAGCCTGAGCATGGCTGGGAGATCAGGCACCTCTGTGGGCTGCAGTGAGGACTCGAGTGAAGCCGTGGTTCTCAGCAAGGGCGATTCTGCCCCCAGGGGGTACAATGTCGGGGGGGAAGGGGGGGGAGTTCTGATTGTCAGCAGCTGAGAGTGGGGCATTGCTGCTGACATCCAGTGAGTTGAGACCAGGGATGCTGCTCAGTGCCCTGGACAGCCTCCACCGCACATCGAGCTGGCCCACGATGTCAGTAGTTTTAAACTACTTGCCTTGAGTCGACGCCAGCTCGCAGCAAGCTTGCATGTGTCAGGGGCGTGTGTCAGGGTAGTGTTTTCAATGGCTGATTTTTCAGAAGGAGGTCACCAGTCCTTTCTTCCAAGGCAACCCAGGTGGTCTTGAACTCCAGCCTTCTGGTCAACAGCCAAGCACTTCACCGTTTGCACCACTCCAGGGCCTCCATATGTCTGGTAAAGAGTTTAATGTCCAGAATATACAAAGATCTACAACAGAACAACAAAAGGACAACTAACACAATCAAAAAATAGGCAAAGGACTTCAATAGACATTCCACCAAAGAGGATATACAGATGGCCAACAAGCACGTCAACAGTAATCGTTAAAAAAAAAAAAAAAGAAAACCAGCTGCCGTTGAGTTGATTCCAGCTTATGGGGCCCCGTGTGTGTCTAAGTAGAACTGTGCTCCCAGGGCCCCCAGGGGCTGACTGTTCAGAATTGGATTGCCAGGCCTTCCTTCCAAGGCACCTCTATGTGGATTCGAACCACCAACCTTCCAGTTAGCAGCTGAACACATTGACCACTAATTTGCATCACTCAGGGATTCCACTGATAGCTTAAATCCCATGACCAATTTAGGGTCCCCTTGAGCAAGCGGTGGCATGTGACTAGCTTGTCCCCTCCTCTCAGATCAATGACCTGCGCTTCCAGAAGACACCCATCGAAAGCTTGTTCATCGAGGCGACTGAAAAGTTCCGCAGCAACCTCAAAACCATGTACTCTGTGCCGGTGAGCAGCCCCTCCACATAGCCCATTGCTCGGCCCCCTTCCCTTCCTGAATCGAGGCTGCGGGCTTCCCACACACACATTGGCTCACACGCCCACGGTGCCTCCTTCCAGAACGGGAAGATCCATGTGGGCTACAAGGACCTGATGGAGAACTACCAGATAGTAGTGACCAACCTGGCGGCCGAGCACGGCGAGGACACCAACCTGGTGCTCAACCTCTTCCAATCCCTGCTGGACGAATTCACCCGCCGCCACTCCAAGAGCGACTTTGAGGCCACCAAGGTGGGCCCTGGGGCAGACCCATCACCCCCTGCCAATGCCCTGGGTGGCTACTCTCCTTCATCAGGGCCTCTGGACAGGGGTATGGGATGGAGATCGGGGTGCCTGTGCTCCAGCCCACACCCTATGGGGAGGCGAGATCTCTGGATGTGGCTGGGGTTACTGAGGGGCTTGTCGGGACACTGCTGTCCCGGCTCCAGCGGACAAGCCTCTCTGCCCTCTCCCCACAGCAGAGCAAGTCCGAGAAGAAGAAGCGGAAGCAGGAACGTGCTGTGAGTGTGTGTCTGCCCTAAGGGGCTTAAGTCCTAAGTCCTCGATGATGCTTGGTCCTGAGGCCACAAGCTGGGGTACAGGGTGCTGGGAAGAAGGGGCCCCACTTAGCCACCATCCCCTGTCCACCCTCAGGTGCAGCAGCACAATGGGCACGTGTTCGCCAGCTACCAAGTGAGCATCCCCCAGTCGTGCGAGCACTGCCTCTCCTACATCTGGCTCATGGACAAGGCCCTGCTGTGCAGCGGTGAGCACCCCATCACCAGGCCCCCTGCATGGCCCCCAGCCCCACCATGGGGCCCCTGACCTCCTACCACATATCCCCAGAAACCTTACCCACCCCCATCACATGCACCCAAACCACCCACTGCACATCCCCCATCTTCACTCTATAACCCCAACTTCCCACTGCATGTCATCTCACCCTACTCATGTACCCCAGCCCCCCACCACACACATCCCACCCTACTGTATGTCCCCCAGCCCTTCCACCATACATACCCCAGACCCCCCCACTGCATACCTGACCCCCACTATGTACCCTCAGACTCCCCATCATGTCCCCAACCCCCATTGTGCACCTTAAACCCCTGCTGCATCCCCAGTCCCACCACACCTCTAAGCACCCACCATGTACCCATGACCCCCAACTATATAGCTCCCAATTCCCCACGCATGTCCCCTACCCCCACAGCATGCCTCCAAACCTCACCATGTGCCCCTCAACCCCCAACACATGCCCCCTGGCTCCCAACTGATTCCCTTGCCCCCACCACTTGCCCCCAGCCCACTGCTGACCCCCTTGTGCCCCCGGCACCCCCACCATCTGTGACCTTCTTTGTGGCCTCGTAGTGTGCAAGATGACCTGCCATAAGAAGTGTGTGAACAAGATCCAAACCTACTGCTCCTATACGAGTGGACGGAAGGTGAGGACATCACAGATGATGCCCGTTCCATCCAGGGCAGGTGCCTGGAGAAGGCTGTATGAAGGAGATGTGGAGGAGAGGCGTGCTCAGCAGGGACAAGTGGGGGTGGGAGCTGTAGAGGGCTAGAGCTGCTTCCATAGTTGCAGTTCCCACGTCTAGCTGCACCCCACCTTTGTCTGCCCCCCACATCCCTCTTTCCATCCAGATCAGGCCTGCCCATGTGTACATGTGAGACCCTGCCTCTGCTCCTTACTCCTCTAGGGGAACCTGGAGTGGGGAGAGCCCCCACTAAGCGCATGAGCTAGGTCACTGCTGTAGGGACCAGGAGATCCTTCCCCAGGATCCCCACTGAGGGGCAGAAGGATGGAGTTTACAGAGGTGGCTCCTTCATGCAGAAGGAGCTGTGGACGACATGCCCCATGCCCACCTGCACCCCACCCCCACACTGCAGGTGGAGCCAGGCACAGAGCCAGGCCACTTTGGTGTGTGCGTGGACAGTCTGACCAGTGACAAGGCCTCGGTGCCCGTTGTGCTGGAGAAGCTTCTGGAACATGTAGAGATGCATGGCCTGTACACCGAGGGCCTCTATCGAAAGTCAGGGGCCGCCAACCGCACGAGAGAACTCCGGCAAGCGCTGCAGACAGGTGGGGTCGCGGAGGAAGTGGGCTCGTGGGTGGGTGGGCACTGTGGACAGGACTGGTGGGTGTGGTGAGCAGCTGAACATCACAGGTGGGCGGGACTTGAGGACAGTAGGCACTGCACACCATGGATAGGTAGGTGTGTACAAGTAGTCACGTCTTGCTCTCCTGGCTCTGCCCCCCACCCTTGCCAGAACCCACAGCGGTCAAGCTAGAGAACTACCCCATCCACGCCATCACGGGGGTCCTAAAGCAGTGGCTGCGCGAGCTGCCGGAGCCTCTCATGACCTTTGCCCAGTACAACGACTTCCTCCACGCCGTAGGTGAGTCCCTGGGCCACCCCAAAACAGGGCTGAGAGCCTAGGCTGAGGACCCAGCTAGGGGCCTGGGGACCAGAGGTGTAGCAGACAGGGTGGAGCTGGGAAGAGGGTGGGACTGGGTAGGCGTAGGGAGGGCTTGGAGGGGCTGGAAAGAGGCGGGGCCTGGGGGGGGCCAGGGCATGCCATCTTAGCTGAGCAAAAGAGGTGGCAGTGGGGCGGGGCTCGTGGGGCGGGGCTCGTGGGGCGCCTTGTGAGGGCCCGCAGGGCGCTGAGCCTTACACCAACTTTCTGCAGAGCTGCCCGAGCGGCAGGAGCAGCTGGCTGCTATTTACGCTGTACTGGACCATCTGCCCGAGGCCAACCACAACTCCCTGGAGCGGCTTATCTTCCACCTTGTGAAGCAAGTGTCCCCCATGTCCCCACCCCGGGTGGTCTAGGGCTCTTTCCACCTTCCTGCCTACTCAGGACAGGGCCGTATGGGGGAGGGGACGCCAACAGCCTTTGAACATTCCCCACTGCTGAGCTGTGGGTAGTCCTTTTCTGAGGGTAACCCCAGAGGTCACGTCCTGGCACAGCTCCCTGGCTTTGGGGATGCTGCCCTTCATGCAGCCCGCCCCACAGGGTGGCTTTGCTGGAGGATGTGAATCGCATGTCACCTGGAGCCCTAGCCATCATCTTCGCACCCTGCCTGCTGCGCTGTCCTGACACCTCGGATCCGCTGACCAGTGTGAAGGATGTGCTAAAGATCACCACGTGAGTCCCTGCCCGCCTCACACTCAACCCAGAGGACAGTCCTCTGCTGGGTGTGTCCTCTGTACAGAGAAAAGTCCACAAGGAAAGACAGGCATGGAGAAGCCCAGGAGTGGTCGGTCCCCAAGCTGCGGGACTGTAGCTTTGGTGTTACACAGCATTTGCAAGGCCCAGGGGGAGGGTCTCCAGGCTGGCCCCTTACCCCTGCGGCCCTGGCTGTGTCTGAGGTCCCCTTCATGGCTTCGCACACAGGTGTGTGGAGATGCTGATTAAGGAGCAAATGCGCAAGTACAAAGTGAAGATGGATGAGATCAACCAGCTGGAGGCCGCAGAGAGCATTGCCTCCCGTCGCCTCTCACTGCTGCGGCAGAACACTGTGAGCTTGTGGGGGGCGGGGGTGGACAAGGGCTCCGGATGAGGGAGAATGGGGGCAGACCCGGGGCTGGGGTTCTAGGGTTGGAAGAGTGGGTGAGGTGTGGGGGGCCTACGGACAGTGGGCTAGAGGGAGTTGGTGCTGGATGGAGGGTAAGGGGGCCAGGCTGGATGGGGAAGGGCTGGGGGTATGGAGGCCAGGGGTCTGTCTGAGAGGCACTGGGGATTGAGTCAGGGCTGGGCAGCAGCCAGGGAACCAGGTCAGGAGTCTGGAGAGCCAGGGTTGAGCTAGGGGCAGGGGTAGGCTCAGCTCTGGGCTGCCTAGCTGGGAACCTCAACTCTTCTTCTGTCCATCAACCCCATCCAGCCCCACATGTCTCCCTCTGCCCCACAGGGGGGCAGTACCCCCAACCAGTGACTCAGTTTATCATCATCAGCCCAGTGCTGCTGGCCAGACCCTGCCCACAGGAGAACCTTTCCACAGCAGCAGGGTTGGTGGGGGGTGAGAACGCTCTGCCTGGCCAGGCAGCTGGCTCAGTCCCCTGCCTTCATCTCTCCCCCAGCCGTGGCCTCTCAAATTGGGGTTCTCATCTCCTTACGAGGGGGTCCTGGTATGTACGAGCCTGGGGACTGCGGTGCATGCCTCCCCCACGTGCGGTGCAAGCTGAGCTCCCTTGGGTCCTCGTAGGCTAAACTGCACCCTAACCTTCCAGAAGTGCATGCTGGGAGCGGCCCCTTGCCACCCCTGGAGAAGGGACATTCAGCCCCCCCATATCACAACTAACCTTACCAACTGCTCACACCCTCCTCCAGCCACCTCTGGCACTAACCCCACCTACCAAGCACTGGCCATTTGCCAATGGTTAAACTGTTGGCTGAAAGGCTGGCAGTTTGAAGCCACCCAATGGTGCTGTGGAAGAATGCCTAGCAATCTTCCAAAAAGTCACAGCCTTGAAAACCCTGTGGAGCGGTGCCACTGTGCACACTTGGGCTCACCACGAGTCGGAATAATCAACCTGACAGCAGCACCTCTTCTAGAACAAGAGCCCCAAAGCTCGGGCGAGCAGCAGTGGCCTGGAGGAGCTGGGGGTACTGCCTGAGGAGGAGGTGGTGGCGGCAGCTGGCGACGATGAGGACCGCGAGAAGGAGATCCTCATGGAGCGCATCCAGTCCATCAAGGAAGAGAAGCAAGTGTCCTGTGGTTGCCAGGGCAGCTGGTGGCAGGCTCCATCCCCGTGGGCTGGGGTTCCCCACTGCCCGGACTGCCTAACCCTGTGCCTGGCCACAAGGCCCCAGCGTGGCCCACGGGGAGAGCAGGAGCAGTGCTCAGCTTTTTCTTTTACGTCAGTCTCAGCTAGGGCAGAAGATTGTCACCCAAATCAAAGGGCAAGGGGACGCTGTTAAACGCAATACTGGGGAGTCCCTGAGTGGGACGAACAGTTACGCACTCAAGTGCCAACCAAAGGTTGGGGTTTGAACCCATCCAGAGGCACCTGGGAAGAATGGCCTGGCAATGTAATTCCATAAAGATCACAGCCAAGAATCCTCTAGGGGAGGGTGATATGAAATTACATTTCAAAGAGGGGGGCTACCAGGTCCTTGAGTTAACACCTTAGGTTTGCATACTTTACAAACAACTGATAGTAAGAAGTTACCTAAAGTGAATTCTGAAAGAACAGGGGAGGAAGAGGATCTCAAGAAAAATCATACCCTATCATAGCCAGGTAGCATAGTGGCTAAAGCACTTGACTGCTAACCAGAAGGCTGGCGGTTCAAACCCACCAGCCACTCCTCGGAAGGAAGGTTGGGCAATCCTACTTCCGTAGTGATACTGCCTCGGAAACCCAAGGAGGGGTCACTATGAGTCAGGGCCGACTCGATGGCACATAACAACAACAACATCATAGCCAGGATCAGGGAGAGAGACCAAGATTCAGACCCACTACAGTCAGAGCCCCTGGGTGGGGCAAAGCACTTGGCTGCTACTAACCAAAAGGTTGGCGATTTGAACCCACCCAGCAGGAACCACGGAAGAAATGCCTGGTGAACTGCTTTCAAAAGGCCACAGCCATAAAAACCCTATGGAGCAGTTCTCTGACACTTGGGGATGCCATTAGCTGAAGGGACTTGATGGCAACTGGTTTGGTTCTGGTTTTCCCCTGAAGTCTGCATAAACCAGTTTAAATGTTCAGGCACAGTACTCACTTCTGTGTGAGTTGATTTTGAAAAGAAAACACAAAAGTGATGCCACAACAAGCAGCAGAAACTGGGCTTGGGAAGGGAGTGGGGACAGTACACGCGAAGGGGTTGCGGGCTCAGGATTTGGGCGGGGCTGGAGCATGCCTTCGGGTGGGGGCGGGGTCTGGCACTTTCCTCTGGGCAGCCTTGAACTCTGGCCCTTTGCCCCGCCCTCAGAGAGGACATCACCTACCGGCTGCCGGAGCTGGACCCGCGCGGCTCAGACGAGGAGAACCTAGACTCAGAGACGTCGGCTAGCACAGAGAGCCTGCTGGAGGAGCGGGCTGGGCGGGGGGCTGCGGAAGGTCAGTATTAAGGTAGCGTGCGCTTTTTCCTTCCCGTCCGCCCAGGCGAGGTGGGGCTGCAGCACGGAGCTGCTCTGACCCCGCCGTCTGTCTCCCAAGGGCCCCCTGCGCCTGCTCTCCCCTGCCCCGGCTCACCCGCCCCGAGCCCCCTCCCCACGGTGGCCGCGGTGGTGGCCGCAGCGGCAGCCCCTCCACGACGCAGGCCGTCGTCCTTCGCGACGGTCCGAGTGAAGACCCCCCGGCGCACGCCCGTCATGCCCATGACCAATATCAAGCTGCCGCCCGGCCTGCCTGCCCACCTGACCGGCTGGGCGCCCGGGACCCGCGAGTCCGGGGTCCTTGTGCGGCGCCGTGAGCCACCCGCCCGCCGCCCCGACCTGGTGCACTCGGTGTATGTGGCACCCGGCGCCGAGCTGCCTGTGCAGGCTGTCCCGGAGGCCCAGGACCAGGAGGAACGGCCTACAGGTGCCAAGCGGAGGTACTCGGACCCCCCGACATACTGCCTGCCCACGGCCCAGGGCCAGTCCAACAGATGAGGGCTGCAGCTGGCCAAGCCCCGGCGTCCAAAGACAGCCTAGTGCGGATCTACTGGGCCTTCGGGACACGATAGAGCCAGTCCCTGGCGCATTGCTTCAGCGCCAGCAGCGGCTTTCTAGAAGGATCCAGGAGAGTTCCACCAGTGTACAGCAAAATGTGCACCGGCATAGCGCAGGGTAAACAGGGAGCAGTAGATCAGGCCGCCTGATCCACCTTCACCTCCCTCCCTATGGTTGCCCTTCCCAGCCCCCAAGGAAGGCCTCAAAAGGCTTCTCCTTTGTATGTTTTGACTTGACGGTAACTTCTTTTGTACGTGGTTTACATAACTTGAAACTGTAACAGCCTTAATGGGAGACCAAATCTTTTTTTTATAAATATATGTATATGTAAAAACTTGTACGTAACCCTGCACATCTTCCCTTAACCTGGACGTGAGTCATCAGTGTAGATGGTGCAGCCATGAAAGCCACGCTCCAGAACCGTAAGCCCGTGCTGGGGCCAGATTGGACCTTTGCAAGGACATGGACACTTAGGGCATCTGGCTGTGCTGAAGCCCTTTCAGATGTGCCCCACCCCATGGGCGCCGTGCGTCCACATGGAGAACATTGGAGCCATCCGTGGGGTCAGGGATGTCGACAGGATCCAGGAAGCCAGGCAGGGTTGGCCTCTCTACCTGTGTCACCATCAGACCTCACCTCCCCCGGAGTCAGGTCCCGGCGGGACAAATGTGGCCAAGACCCCTGTCTGCCATGCCTGGGACACACACCCCTCCTCCCTGTCCCTGTGGCGCAACAGGAGTGGCCTACCACTTCGCAGGACCTGTCCAAGTGGGGCCTCTGATTTCACGTTCCTCAGTCAACAGTGGCAACTTGGAGGACTCGGGGAGTGGGGCTCCCTTTTCTAGGCTCAAACCTCTCCCCCAGATACCTGGACACGTGAAATAAGTAAAATGTGCCTGAAACGTTTTCCTGTGACTCCAGTCTTTGAAGCTGGGCTGGAGGGAATGGGCCTGCAGGAAGGTGAGGTCAAAAAGGGACGCAGGGCTATGGGTTGTAGGAAGACCACCTTGGTCCTTCAGCAGATGCTTGTTCTGATGACCAGCGCCCTGCTCACACAGGAAGACCAAGACAACAGCTTGAGGGAATGGTTATCAATCCATTGGGGAGCAGGGAGCATCTGCAGAATTGTCTCCTGTCGCCCCAGTGGAGAAATCGAAGCATAGCACTTAGGCCTCTGCCTTGCTGGAGCTTTGCCCTAAATGTCATCTGTAGGATCTGCTGATACTGTGGAGGGGCAAGCTCCTGGTAGTGACAGAAGTAACCGCTGCAGAGGGGCTCAAAGGCTACAATCGGCTAGTGGGGCAAGATGGGGTGGACTCGGAAGCAGTGCGGACGGAAGTCTAGGTTGCAACGGGTTCAGAGAGAGAGGAAAACCCCACATCTAACTAACCCAGCTGTGTGCCCAACCTAGATCCTACCAGCGGCTCTGCAAGGTGGAGGTTCCCAATCCGTTCATTCCAGATGCACAAAACACACTTTAGGCGTCTGGGCCTCGGTCTAGGCCACAAAACCGGAAGGGGCGGGGAGAGCAGGCGCTGCCCTGTCTGGCTCTGGAGCTTGGCCATGAAGCCCCACTCTTCACTCACTCTGGGTTTGGTCTCCCTCTCGGTATTTTGCGAGAGCACTGGTTTCACCAGTGTTGTGAAGCCGAAGCTCCCTCCTCACCCTGTCCACTCCAGAAAGTGGTTCTAGGGGCTTACAGGGCAGAGTAGGTAGTCGGAGGGGCTCCTCTTACAGAAAATAAAACAGGGGAGGAGGAATCCTCAGATTTCAAACCCCCAAGCCAGGACCTACCTCTCCTCTACAAAATAAGGCAGGCTGCCTGGCGGCGGCGGAGTGCCTCAGCGTGAAAACCCAGGCAGAAGGAGGTAGGTGCCGGGGAAGCATTTTGAGCAAGGGAACGGGATGAGCAGAGACCACTTTGTACACGGGGCTGGCACCGAAGAACTGTTCCCTCCCAACTTTTCGGAAAAGGCTTAGACGTTCGCGATGCCAAGCAAGCAATTCTGCCCTGAGTAAATATGGATGGGATTGTGCCTCTCCTCTAAACAAAGACTGATAGAGTAAATGAAGGCACTTCCGCCCTTCCTTAAGATGGCCCCACCGGAAAAGGCGGGGCATCGCCCGGTGGTGATGGCGGCTTCAAGGCTCGAGCTGAATCTTGTGCGGCTGCTGTGCCGCTGCGAGGCAATGGCGGCTGAGAAGCGGGACCCAGACGAGTGGCGCCTGGAGAAGGTGAGTGGGGCCCGCCCTGCCACATAAGTTCCAATTCCCAGAGGCTGGTCTCCGAAGCTAACGGCCAGCCCGCCAGACTCCCCCACCCCAAGAGCCTCAGTGGCCCCGCCCCTTCCGGTCGATTCCCGCACGTCCATATGTAACACCGCCCCTATTTCTGAGGCTCCACCCCTCTTGGTGGCCACGCCTCCTTGGCATTTGTCTCCTTGGCATTTGCCTCCTTCCTGGTCCCACCCCTCATCTGGCTTTGACTCCTACAAGTGGGACCTGGCTGAAGGGGCAGCTGACATCCCATTTTATCTCCCCAGTATGTGGGGGCCCTGGAGGACATGCTGCAGGCTTTGAAGACTCAGGTGAGGTGAGTGCCCATGACCGACAAAGGTTTCAAACCCAGGGATTGGGAGGCCCAGGAGAACCGGTTGGGATCCTCCCCTGGGGTTTTCTTTTTCCTCTTGGCGCCTCCCAGTAAACCGGCCTCCGAGGTGATCAATGAATACTCTCGCAAGGTGGACTTTCTGAAGGGGATGCTGCAGGCAGAGAAGCTGGTGAGCTGGGGCTTCTGTGATCCCTATTAACATTTCCCTGGGTCTCCGAAACCCACCTTTTCTATGATCACTCTTCCTATGTCTCTGCAGACTTCATCCTCAGAGAAGGCATTAGCCAACCAGTTCCTAGCCCCTGGCCGTGTACCCACTACAGCCCGGGAGCGTGTGCCCGCCACAAAAACAGTGCATCTTCAGTCAAGGGCGAGGTACACTGGCGAGATGCGGAGTGAGCTGCTAGGCATGGTAAGGCTCATCCCAGGTTCCTGGGAGTACCTCAGGCTGAGGACTCAAGACTGACAAATACTGTCAAGTATGGAAACTCTAGGAGGCCCTCAATTTTTTCTGGGGCCAGCAGCAAGGTGTTGGGGACAGTGTTTTGCTGGATGAATAGTTCTCTGTAAAAGATGAAAATGGCCCACACCCAGTTAAGCCCCAAAGTTGGCCAGACCATACTTCAAGATGGGTAGGTTCATTTGTACTACAAAATCCAACAGGTGCCTTTCTGAGCATTTTACATGAGTCAACTCAACCCTACAAAGGAGGAACTCTAGTTGTTGCCAGCTTATACATGAGGAACTTAGGACTCAGGTCACAGGGCTTCTCCAGCACCCCAACTGAAGTTGAGGAGGTTCTGAGAGCAGAAGGGGCAAGTTTGGGGGCAGGACAGAGTAGCTGACTTTATGCCTCTTCCTTTTCCCTGCAGGACACTGCCAAGGGTGAGTTGCCCTGAACAGAACAGGATTCAAGGCCCAGCTGCTTGGGACAAGACCCTACTGCCCCATATCCCAGGGGCCCAGCCTGTTTCCCACAGGGATTTCCCCAGCCAAGGGAGGGTATCCCTAGGGGCATCATTGAGGCAGGCCTGGAGTGAGGGTCCAAGGCAGAGGAGGTGGCCTATGCAGAAGACAGGGCTGGGCTAAAGGGAGGGTCCTGGGAAGCCCAGATGGAAGAGGGAAATGCTTTCAAGGAGAGGGGGCATTCAAGCTGGGGATTTGAAGCATTGTTAGGAGCTCAGTAGGTACTAAAGAAGATGGGGAACAGCATCCCAAGTAGGGAGCACAGCACAGGCAAAGGCCAGGGTGCATCAAAACTAGAAACCAATCATCCTCCTTCTTCTTACATGGCCTGTTCCACTTGCAGAGCCTGGGCTGGACGTAAGGAAGCGAACGTAAGTGTCCCTGGACTCCCAGCAATGTAGGTGTGGGTGGAGGAGGCCGGGTGAACCAGGGACCACTGGGGCTCCTCGGGTCTAAACCACTCATCAGAAGCCATTTTCTGGAGATCCTTTTCCGAGAAACTGAAGCTAAGAAATCCCAAGGGTGGAGTGGTGGCTGGAGCCACAGCCTCTGGGTTCCACTCAAACATGGCACTTTCTTTCCCTCTCCCACCCCGCTTCTCATGCCCACCTGTCCACCCATGTGTGGGGTCAGTGGGGTGGCAGGGCAGGTGGACGAGAAGCAGTCTGCAGCTGAGCTAGACCTTGTACTCCAGCGACACCAGAATCTCCAGGAGAAGCTGGCAGAGGAGATGCTGGGCCTAGCCCGGAGCCTCAAGACCAACACTCTGGCCGCACAGAGCGTGATCAAGAAGGACAACCAGGTACGGGGACCCTGGGACCAGCCAGCCAGCCCCTGTCCTGGGGTCTCACAGAAAGCTTCCCGGCAGAGCGGCATTGTGGCCAGGGCTTTGGCAGATGAATAGAAGTTAGGCAGAAAACAGAAATGGTGTTCTCAGCGCAGGGCACAGCACTAACAAGGGCCAGGAGGTGCATGCCTGGCTCAGGGTAGTGAAGAGGGTCTAGGTGTGGTTCTAATCCGGTTGATGTCCTCTCCACTCTACCCCCAGACCCTGTCCCACTCGCTCAAAATGGCCGATCAGAACCTAGAGAAGCTGAAGACAGAGTCCGAGCGGCTGGAGCAGCACACGCAGAAGTCAGTCAACTGGCTGCTCTGGGCCATGCTCATCATCGTCTGTTTCATCTTCATCAGCATGATCCTCTTCATCCGCATCATGCCTAAACTCAAATAAAGGCCTGGCCCAGCCCACCTTGTCTGCCCTCTGTCTGACTTCTGCACCAGAGTCCCCTGTGGGATGGACAATGAGATGGGACCATCTTGGGAGGTCCCTGGGAGCCACAGAGTGTATGTGAGCAGGGGAGGGAAGTCAGGCCTCACTAAGCACCTTTCTTGATGCATTTGGACAAAACCAGGTCCTGTAAGAGCCCAGGGAGCCCTCAGTCTTGGAGAGTCACAGCTGAACATGATACTTTTAACCTTGTGGTGCAGGAGGAAGGGATGGGTGCCTGGGGAGGGATGAGCAGAGCTGTGCCTGGAGGCCTGCCTAGAGGAGGGGGCATTGGTATTGGGCCCTCCTTAGGCTTAAAAGTGTAGTTCAGGCTAAGAGCTCAGGCCAGCACTAGCCACAACCAGGGCACTGGGTCCTTCACACAATCAACAAACACTCCTGGGTCATACCCAGTGCTGGGTACAGGCTCGGCAGAGACCCTCCCCCTCCCGGGTTACTGTCTGACCATTCCAGAGGAGAGATGGGTAGGTACTGGAGATGGACCAAGAAAAGGAGCTGGGGAGTGGGTCCCTGAAGGAAGGCAGTGGTGTAGGGGGGTCAGGTTCTCCTCACTTCCAGTTCAGATGAGGAGGGCGGTACTAGTTTTCTAGTGTTGCTATAATAGACATACACGAATGGCTTTAACAAACAGGAATTGACTCTCTTACAGTTCAGGAGACTAGAGTCTGAGGTCAAAGTGCCAGCTCTAGAGCCTGAGTGAAAGGCTCTTGACCTTGGGCTTCAGCTCTGCTGTTTGCTCCTGGCCCACTGGAGCTGGCGGCTTCTCACCTCAGCCGCTGGCTGTGAGGCTGACAGACACAAAGTTGACAAGTAAAATGACATAGTCCCAAGATTATCAAGCAACACAGCAGGCCACTAGTTAAAGTCCCAAGATGGGCAGACAACACGGCCGACCACTGATGAACTGGCCGAATGCAGGATCCAAACGTGCCAAGAAGCTCAAGACCTCCTTCGTGACAGCTACTCAGCTGCTCACAGTGGAGTCCACTATGGAGTTGGTTACCAGTCTCATCATGGGGAATAACTGCATTCAGCTGTCCAGCCACTCAAAACTAGGCCCAGCCAATTTGACACATCCCTTTAACTACCACAATTTCAACCCCAGCAGTGCAGAGATGAGCTGAATCTAGACACGTTCCTCCTGCACCTTCTGAGGCACAAAATGCCAATGAGGTCTGTTCTGTCAACACACGCAGCCTTAACTATCATGGGGCACAGCCTGCGGTGGGTGACAGAGGAAGCCTGGTGAGTGAGGATGGGCATGCATCATATGCATGGAGGTGTCTGACCCAGAACTGTGTGAGTGCAGACAGGTCCTGTGGAGCCAGACTGTTGCTGGAGTTGCTGCCATCAACACAAGTGCAAAAGCCCCAGTTAAAGCTTTCTGAGAGTGCCAGCAGCAGCTTTTAAAAAAATCAATCATAAGAGAGGAGGCTGGCGCCTGTGGTACTAGGTATTTCAACACTAGGAAGCCTGTTAATAGAATTTAGCACATTAATGCATCCAGGGGGAAAATTGTAAGTACTGCAATGGTACTTGATACTGTTGAGCATCATCACTCAATGTCTCCTAATAAAAAAGGAATATATCATAGTTGTTAGCTGCTGTCCAACTAGCCCCAACTCACAGCGACCCCACGCATGATGGAATCAAACACTGCCCCATCCATCACCAGGATGGCTTGCAGTTGGGATCTACAGGATTTTCATGGGCTGATCTTTCAAAGCCGATTGCCAGGCCTTTCTTTTTAATCCATCTTAGTCTGGAAGCTCCAATGAAATCTATTCAGTATCCTAGCAACACACAAGCCTCCACTGACAGGCCGGTAATAGATCACACGAGGTGCATTGGCCAGGAATTAGATCTAGGTTTCCTGCACAGAAGGTGAAAATTCTACCACTACCGGTCTCGTTTTGAAAATTAAATGGATGGATATCTTCCTATCTTAACTGAAAAATCTGAAGCCAAAGGCAGCCTTGACTAACAGGCCAAAACTGAAGTTCTGCCCATAAGGTCCGTGTTGTCGTTGACCCATGCCCCCCACCACCATGGTTTAAGATTGTTCTGGAGGTATCTATCAGTCAATGCTATTACACAAGAAAATAAATGAGCTTTAAAAATGAGAAAAGAACCAGTTTCTAAACATCTGTTTCAATAAGAGAACTCGGAAACCTAGCAAGGAGCATAATGGACATTTAAAAAATAATTGTGTAGTATAAACCAAACTCACTGCAGTCAATTGGACTCAGCCACCCTTCCTAGGGTTTCCGAGGCGGTTTCTCTACGGAAGTAGATTGCCCCATCTTCCTTCGGAGGAGTGGCTGGGGGTTTGAACCTCTGCTTAGCCTTAGGCACTACGCCACCAGAGCTCATTTTATAGTATAGAAAAAATAAACCCTGCAAAATATATTGGTAGATTTCATTTATAACAGCAACACAAAAGTTGTTCTTGTCAAACAAACTTCTTTCTATAAGAACTCCTAATAATTAATAAAGGGGGAAAAAAAGGCAGGATATGAACAGGAAAAATAATACAAATCGTTTTTTAAGCTTTGTCACTCATTAGATTAGTAAGGATTTAGAACCTGAAAACACACTTGAGGGGAATCTGTGGAAACAACGGCGCTGCCAAGACTGTGGGAAATACAGCGCTTCTATTGTTACTACAAACAACAACAACCTCGTTGAGGAACAATCTGGTGCACTCTTTTCAAATTAAAAATGCACAGGTTCCTTCGCCCCTGGATTCCACTTCCAGGAATTTATCCAACAGATTAGCCTCCTTCGTGTGCCCAAAGAAATTTGCACATGAATATTTTCTGCACCATCCTTTGCAGTGAGAAAAAAATACATAACTATATTGCCACTGAATTAGGATCTCTCCGGAAAGAGACAGTTAATTGCTGTCAGCGGCTGACTCTGGGGAAAAGGCTGGGTGTCTGAATTTTTCTGCCTCCATTATTTTAAAAAGTACTTTTAAAGTATAATTGTTGAATAAATAAATGAATGGAAATTCTCCGAAAACACCCTGTTTTCCGATAAATAAACTGAGGGTCAGAGAAGGTAAGTCACCAACTCCGGCATTTATTGGATCTGGATAGAGGTTGGACTCGAACCACAAGCTCAATTGTATGGGCTGGAGGACCGGCCCCTCCAAGCCTCGTCCAGTCATACCAGGCCACGCCCATGCTCAACAAGGCCACGCCCATTACAGGCCACGCCCCACCCCCTCCTGAGGAGCGACCCCGACAGCCGAGTTCAATCTCCAGTTAATGCACAACAGGAACGGCAGGGGTTCTTCCCAGAAGCCTACCCAGGCTCGGAGTCCCGGACGCTGGGACAGGTAACGGGCAGGAGCGGCCTGTGCGGCCTCCAACCACGGCGGAGGTCCCGTGGGGCTTCCCGTGGGCGGCGACCGGGGGACTCCGCGCGTAATAGCGGGAGAGGCTCCAGCAGTACGGGGGTTAACCCGAGCCAGAGCCAGGCTGCGCGGTGACATCAGAAATATTTGCATAGAACTGTTCCGGAATACGCAGTCAGGGGTGGGGTCTAGGTTGCGTTCAGGGCCAATCGTGTGCGTCTATACGCATGGAGGCGGGGCTGGGAAAGCTTTTGGGGAACTGAGTTGGGGACTATTGCGCCGAGCTCGGCGCATTTCGCTACCTGCCTTGCGGCCTTGCCTTCCTTCAGACACGCCCTCACGCCCTGTTCGCAGGCCGCCCTCCGACCACTCCCGCCACGTGCGGGCCAAGACACCACCCGCAGAAACCACCCGCTCGCCCGGGGACCCCTGAACAGCGCCACCCAGAGGCCTATGCCTACCTGGAAGACTCCCGAGACCCGTGGCTCCCGGGGAAACCCCCAGCGTCGTCCACCTGGCCCTGGGCCTCCTGTGAGTCTGAATGGGGAGGGAGTCCCCTGGCCCGCTCTTAGGCAAAGAATTCAGTCCCCCCAGGTTGAGAGATTTCGACTTCCCTACCGTCCCCTCTGGTAGCATAGTGGCTAAGGCACTTGACTGCTAACCAGAAGGCTGGCGGTTCAAACCCACCAGCCACTCCTCGGAAGGAAGGTTGGGCAATCCTACTTCCGTAGTGATACTGCCTCGGAAACCCAAGGAGGGGTCGCTATGAGTCGGGGTCGACTTGACGGCACATAACAACAACAACAGCAATCCCTTCCAGGTGCTCTGGTAGCATAGTGCCTAAGGCACACTTGACTGCTAACCAGAAGGCAGGCCGTTCAAACCCACCAGCCACTCCTTGGAAGGAAGATGGAGCAATCTACTTCCGTACTGATACTGTCTCGGAAACCCAAAGAGGGGTCGCTATGAGTCGGGTCCGGGACCGCACATAACAACAGTCCCTTCCACCCTCCTTCCTCACTTAACCCCAAATGATGATTCCTGCAGCGTCTACAGCGACAGGACCTCCGAGATCTGGAAGCCAGTTCGCCATACAATCTGTGCCAACTTCAGTCTCGAGCCCACAGGATGAGACCTAAGAAAATTGTGTTTGAGGATGAGCTGCCCCCCAACGCCCTCCTGAGAACCAGGAAGCCTATTGGCGCCACCTCTAGGGTATACACGCCTAGGCCCCATCCAGTGCCTGACTATGAGCTGTGAGTGTCCCCCGTGTGGTTCGTTACGCCTGGGAACTTGGAAGGGGCACTGGAGCTGGGTGTATAGAAATTTGTAACAGTCAAAAGGGAAAGAGCATTTTAGGCAGGAAGTTTAGCACCGCTGACAAAGACATGACTAGATGGAGAAGGAGAAACCTGCGTGGATTAGGGCAAGGGGAGAGGAGTGTTGGCACTGACACTCTGACCCTCCTCACCCTGGCAGTAAGTACCCACCAGTGAGCAGTGAGAGGGAGCGAAGCCGCTACGTGGCTGTGTTCCAGGACCAGTACTCTGAGTTCTTGGAGCTACGCCAGAAGGTGGCCTCTGCACAGGCAAAACTACAGCAGCTGAAGACCTTGCTGAGTTCACTGCCCCCGCCCCACAGCCAGGTCAGTGCAGAATGGAAACCCCTGTCCCCCAGCCATGCCAGGCCAGATGTTAGGGCCCTTTCCTTCTCCAGGCTGGGTGAGCACCATAACACGTGGGGCCAACCAAGATTAGCCCTTGAGGTTCTCCTTAGGCCAGTAACTTTATCTCTCTAGACTGTTTCCCCATCCTTCCCTGGGTCCAACATCTCCTGAGTCCCCTCGTCCTCCCTTCATAGAAGGAGGCCCGTGTCACTGCCCACGTCTGGAGGGAATTTGAGAAGAAGCAGATGGTGAGTAGTGACTTCTGGGTCCCCTGTCTTGGCCTTTGTGCCCCAAAAGCTTGTGCCCATTTTCAAGGAAAGAAAACTGAGGCTGAGAGAAGAAAAGGCTGTAACAGCATGAGAGCTATAGGCTAGACAGCCATAAGGACTTCCCTGGTTCTTGCTTCACACAGGACCCCAGCTTTCTGGAAAAGCAGGCTCGCTATCACTACCTGAAGGGCAAACTGAGGCACCTCAAGACCCAGATCCAGAAATTCGATGACCAAGAGGACAGCAAGGGTTCTGTGTACTTCTGAGCATCCCAGCAGACAGGCAGAAGGATGCACTGGGGTGGGGTCCCACCTTGTCCTTGTTTTCCCTCCACCCCTTCTACTTAACACATTAACAACGACGACTTCTACTTTCCTACCTCTGGGCTTTGTTCTTGCTATTCCCTCTATCTGGGATAGCTTCCCCTGCCTGCAATGTCTTATCCTTTGTGGCTCAGCTCTGATGACCTCTTCTCCAGGAAGCTTTCCCAGGACCTCCTCTGGTACCCCCAGCCCTGAACTCATGGGGAACCCAGAAGTCAGCCCCATCTCCCAGAAGTGGTCCTGCTCTCCATCCTAATGGAATAAACACCTATTGAGCACCTACTGTGTACAGATGCTTAACACTCCTAATTCCACTTGTTCATCCAAAAATTATTCTCCCCCTCACTCTCATGGCTTCCAGCCAAATAATAGGCATATAGTGTGAACATTTCCATCAGGTAGATACACTCCTTAGAACGATCAGTCATGTGAGAAGAGAAGGGCAGTGTTTGCACAGGGAGCGAGATTGCATAGGAAAGAAGGACACAGGGAAGAGTTAACTACAGGGAGGAAGTAAGAAGAGAGCTGTTCAGTTGTAGGGAATTGGCAGTCAATGTCATAACAAAATGTGTATGAACTGCTGTATGGAAAATGAATTTGCTCTGTAAACTTTCACCCAAATCACAATAAAAAAAAAAATTAAAAATTATTCTCATTTTCAATACAAAAAAAAAAACTTAAGTCCCAAAAAAGGAAATTCCCCAGGGTCACCTGGGCAGAATTCAAACCCTCATATCTAGGAGGTTCCTCCCTCAAGACATTCTGGTGGCCCCTGGTTGGAAATTTCGGCATTGATGTTTGGCTTCACAGCACCAATGACCAGGAATTTCTGCAGCTTCAGTAATGGAGCCAAGAGTGGCAGAGGTCCCTGGAGTCTTCAGAAGTCGTGTGGGTGCGATGCTGTGGACTGCCCGAAGGGGGCATACTCAGCCAAGGGACACACAGGAGGCCCTGACCACACCCCAAAGGGCTCCCACCATTCTCCTTACCCCTGGGTCTCTAAGCTGTACAGTGATTGACACCAAGTGCTCAGTGGACTCCAGTCAACATGCCTGACTCAGGGGAGGGTCTCAGGCTCTGGGTAGGCTCTGGTTCACGGGCAGGCTGCCTGCCAGGCTCCCTGCCAGGCTGTGTGACCTTGGACTGGCAGCTGCCCTCTCAAGTCCTGGTCTCCCAGGGAAGTCACAGGACTGGAGCAATCAGGAAGGCAAACTGGCAAGCAGAGAAGCTGTGCTAGCCACTGAGTACTGCCGTGGCCACAGGGAGGCCTCAGCCCCAGGCTTGGCCCTTGAGGACCCTAGTCTGAAGGAGAGTCCTGGACCCAGTGTGATAGAGCAACAATGGAGAGGTAGACAGCAGAGTCTTGACAACCGGGGAGGCTGAAGATGCCTTCCTACACGAGGGTCCAGATGGGTGGGACTTGTAGTTGGATACAACAGGTATGGGCGGACATCCAGATCTCTGGCCTGGGAACCAGGTGGCAGGACAGACCCCCGTGGTATCAGTCTTCAATGTTTGTATCTGAGAAATGGGTTATTGCCATCCAGCCCCACTGGAGTGGACCCACTTACCCTCCAGGTGACTCTGGAGACCCTGATCCAGCACAGAGTCTGGACGGCCTTCCCATTTCACCCTATGCTTGGTCCCTTCAGGGGATGGGTCATGCCAAGATTCCCATTCATTCCATGAAAAGTAGCACTGTCCTCATCTTCCAAGACCTCCATGATGGACATACGGGAGGTTGGGGTGCGAACAGAGTATTTTTGGAGGACTGGTGCTGCCAGGGTGAAAGACCCAAGTTCTGCACTTGATGTCCTCAGAACATCTTTGATGAAGGGCTTGTTTCTTTGATGCCAGGGCCTTAGTGAAGGCCTGAGAAGCGTTCTGCCCTGTGCAAGCACCCCGCCCCCATCCAAGCACCATCTACCCACCCCCTGGAGCCACAGCCCTGATGATAACAAACCCACAGGTGCCTTTCCTACCACAGAGCAGGGCTCAAACTTGCAGGGATGGCATGCCCTGTACCACCCCATGTCCCATCTCAAACCAGCAAAGTCCACATTAACATTTTAAAGTCTGTCTTTATCATCCGAAGGAGCTCTGGTGGCATAATGCCTAAGACATTTGACTGCTAACCAGAAGGCAGTTCAAATGCACCAACCACTGCTCCGAAGGAAGACTGGGCAATATACCTCTGTAGAGATACCTACCACCCAAGGAGGGGTCGCTACGAGTCAGAATCAACTCGATGGCACTGAGTTTGGTTTTGGGTTTGTTCATCATCCAAACACTGATCTCAGAGTTGCTCAGGTACAAAAAGAGTTTAGTTTCATGGAACTTAAATGTCCAAAGACTTCAGTTACGACTTGATCAAGGGGCTCCAAAGACATTCTAGGCAATTGGTTTTCCTCTGTAGGTTCTGACTTGCTCTGAGTCTATCCTCTCGGTTACAAATCCTGCCATCAAGTCTCACTGGGCTGCTTTGGGTCACAGGACTTCCCTGAACTTAATCACTGTGGCCAAGGGAATAAAGGGTGATTGCCTGGACTGAGGTCAGATGACAGGCTCAGGGCCTCCAAAACCCCATGGATCGAGAATCTGGGAGACAGTTTTCCTGAGGACCCTGGAGCCCAGATACCAAGATAAGACCTAAACTTCAGTTAATTTATTTAAAAAAATGTTTGGCCCAGGGATTGAATTTAACAACGACCAGACTTACCCCCCTCAGCCAGTGCAAAGCATGGATCTGAACCCAAGCCACCTGCTGGGTTCAATACCTATGGATCCACTGGCTGACCTCAGGTCCTCTGCCTCCTGCCCCTAGCCTGTTTGCTCACTTACTCAAAAAGAACAGCACCCACCAGTCACACACAATAGGACTACAGTAGTTGTTGTTGTTGTTGTTGTTATGTGCCGTCAAGTCAGACCTGACTCACAGCGACCCCTCCTTGGGTTTCCGAGGCAGTATCACTACATAAGTAGATTGCCCAACCTTCCTTCCGAGGAGTGGCAGGTGGGTTTGAACTGCCTAGGTGGTTGAAATAGTGGGCATGCCCCATGACTGGGGTGGGCACAGGGGCTGCCCTCCCTGTCACCCCCTCATAAAAAGACAGCCAGGGCAACAACGCAGTTAGGAAGTGTCTTTATTACTTGAGTCCTCTTGATTCATTCCTCATGTAGTGTCAGACGTAGATCACACGTCCAAAGTCCACCTGACCCTCGGTCACCTCTGACCAGCCAGGGCTGCCCCCACCGTACAGCCACCAGGCCTCTAGCCCACTCCACAGTCCTACAAATTCATTCCCCCCCATCTTTGCGAGGGGACCAGAAGATGTGGCTAGAGTTGAGACAATCTATTTCTTTTTGGTTTCATGATCATTTAAAAAACAGAAAAGACAAACATTTCACAGTCTTAAAAAAAGAGGAGTCTGAGAAAGATCCAAAGTCCTCCCCTGGGGGCCTCCAGGAGCTCCATGCATCTGCGTCCCTGGAGGTCACTGGCCAGAGCCATAAGGCCAGTTGAAAGTACTCCCCGAGAGCAGCATGTCACGGATCAGTGTCTCGATGGGCGTCTTGCCCACCAGGCGCATGAAGAACAGCTGAGAGATGAGGGAGGCAGGGACAGCACGCAGGGCTGGCAGCCGAAGCAGCAGGCGCCCAAAGCGCTGGGGCTGGGCTGGGTATTGAGCCCGCACATACTCGGTCAGGGCCACCTGCGCCTTCTCCTGCAGGCTCTCCACGAACGCTGGGTCCGAAAGGCCGCAGGCGTCTAGGATGGGAGGGTGAGGTTAGGTGGGGTGGGGGTGATGGGAGGACCCAGGGCTCACACCCAAGGGGGGCTGAGGGGCACTGCATGGGGCACTTGGGTGTTAGATGATGGGTTCTTGGAGCACAAATGGGGGTCTCTAAGGCAGTGTCGATTCTTACGAGACTGTGAGGAAGGAGTGCAGGCAGTGATGTCTTGAGGGTGGACAGGGTGCCCCCAGAAAAAAGCCCTTTGCAGGGAGACAAGTTCCAAGGAAGCTCGAAGGGAAGATGGGGCTGAGGTGGTTTTGGGAAACAGAGCCCTGACCGCTTGTAGAATATCTGTTATCATACTGGTGAAAGCATGTTTATCACATCAAAGAATGGCTGGTCTGTGGGCCTTCCGCCCCAAGGAGACACTTGCTGGGGTCTGGGACCTTCAAGAGAGCGAAATTATGCTCGGGAGCAGGCCGGAGAGATTTGCCTCTGGAGCACGCAGTCTGTGGCGCAGCCATTCTGAGAAATACGGTAAGGCAGCGGCAAGGCTGCAGCAGCCCCGTGGTTACTAGGAAACGGATAGGGAGGGCTCAAGACCCTCCACACCCAGAGCATCTAGCCACACCCCAGGTAGGAGGGGCCTCGGAACTAAGCCCCACCTGAACGCAGCCTTAGGCGGGTAGGTTGGAGGCGGGGGTAATAGGAATAGGTCGTGGGCCCAAAAATCAGGGTGCCTAAGAAGGCTGTTAACCAGAAGGCTGGCGGTTCAAACCCACCCAGCCACGCCTCAAGAAGGAAGACTGGGCAATCTACTTCCCTAGAGATATCGCCTGGAAAACCCAAGGAGGGGTCGCTATGAGTCCAATCGAGTCGACAGAATTGAGTTTGGCGTGTTTTTTTGTTTTTTTTTAAGAGGAGCCCAGAACAGGAGTCAGGGCACCCCCTGCCTGGCAGTCTTCTATAGGAGTTCACAGAATGAAGAGGGCTTTGATCCAGGGTCAAATGGATTAGGAAAATCTGATAGGGGGCAGAAGGGGCCACAGTCAGGAGTCAGGGTCCACCCCTCCTACATCTCTCCAAAAAAAGTACCTTGATCTGAGGAAAGGGATAGGCAAAGGTCTTAGGGAGCTGAAGGTCAGGGAGAGCTAGTGAGGTTTAGATGGCTCCCTCCCGTCTGGGGCCCCAGGGCGCGCTGGGCTCAGAGTTCTTAGGGAGTCCTGGAGGTGGGAACTAGGGACTCAGCCTGTCACCCTTTGCGCTTGCATCAGCTCAATGGCACTCATCAGAGCTCAATGCATGCAGGGCCCCAGGTGTGCCTGGCTGGTGCTAGAGAGTGTGACCACACCAGTTATTAGGGCATTACTCAATCTGCTTTACTCCATCAACAATCACCGGCCCGGCAGGGCCCCGGATGTGGCTGGCTTTGGGGGAAGGGACTGGGTGTCTGTGGGAGCGAGAATCCCTCCCACCCCTCTGAGGCCCTGTGGAGCGCTCTCACCTGGCGTAAAGAGTGCGATGGCCTTGAGGCAGCCGTACTCTGCCGAGTCCACCTGCAGGCGACCCAGCTTGTCCACCTGCTCCTGGAAGGCCCGCACCTGGTCCATGAAGGCCACTGCGCGCTCGGCGGCCATGGGCGCGGCGTGCAGCCCAGCGGCGGCCAGCAGCGGCGCCGTGTGCAGGGGCAGCGCTGCCTGCGCCGCGTTCAGCACAAACAACTCGCTCCAGCTGAGCCTCAGCAGCGCCACTTGGTCGGCCACCGGAAGCTCGGGGAAGAAGGGCGCGTGGCGTGCCCACTCCACTGTGCTAAAGAGCAGCCGCGCCGCCAGCTCACACACATTGTCAATGCCCAGCACTGCGCCCGCGCCGCCCGGGCCGAACGCCCCCGCCGCCCCCGCGCCAAAGCGGCCCGCTGCTGCCGGGTAGGGCTCGGCGCGCAGCAACTGCGCGATCAGCTCCGACACGGGCTGGCCCGGGAAGAGGTCGCCACCCGCCGCCGCCGCCGCCGTTAGCGCCGAGCCCGGGGGGCTGCCCGACGAGGCGGCGCCGGCGCCTGGCAGCGAATGTGGGATGCGGCCGCGCTGTACCGCTGTGGGGCGGGAGGAGAACCGGGACGAGGGGGTGGGGGAAGGGAGAAGGGGACGGGGGAGTGGTGTTTAAGTAGGAAAAGGAGGAACAAGAGACAAGGGAAGGGAGAAAGGCGGGAGTTGGGGAGGGCAGAGGAAGGAAGAGTGAGAGACACGAGGTGGGATGGGGTGGAGAGACAAGGAGGACAGAAGATGGCCACCCCCAGGAAATGAGGGAGGACAGAGATGTGGAAAGGGCAGCATGTGGGAAAGATGAGAGGAGGTGGGAAGGGATGAGGTGGACAGAAGGGGGAGGCAAGAAATGGGGGACCAGAAGGGAATGGAGAGCATGGGGAGACCAGGAAGGGGGAGGTAGGTAAGACAGGGAGGAAGAAAGTTTGAGAGAAGAGGTGTGAGGGAAGGGGCAGGGAAGAAAAACGGGGAGAAGAGAAGGGAAGGAAGACAGAAGTCACCCGAGGGTCACTTAGCACCTCCCTCCAAATCCCCCAGGCTGCCCCCCTGGAGTCACAGCGTGCTAGGTCAGGGCCAGTGATCCCTCCTTACCCCAGCCCCTCCCTCCCACCTAGGCTACCTTCATAGGTGGGAATGGGACCCTTGGGTGGGGAAAATCTTATTCACACCCCTCCTGCTGGACTCAGCTCAGGGATGATGAGGCTCGGTCACCTCCACCTGCCTCCCAATCACTGGGAGTCCCAGAGCCAGGATGAGGCCAGGGAGCTGCTCTTCCTACAGACATCTGTTGTCTCCCCCAGTTGTGCCCCACCCAAGGCAGGTCTGTCTCTTGGGGTCCCTGTGATGACCCCAGTGCCCAGAGTTGGATCCTGGCCCCAAGTGGCTGCTCAGCCATTAGCTGTCATCAGTAGCCTTCTCAGTGCAGGGCAGGGAGGACCCAGAAGTAGAGGTGCTAAAAACAGTCTGCCCTCTTTGCTGGCCTGGTCCCCAGGAAGGGCCCATATCTCAGCAACAGCTGGGGAGGAAGAAGGAAACTGAGGCACAAAGAAGAGTAGGTGGCTGCATGCCTGCCCAGCCAGCCATGTGGGGAGAGAGGGGAGAGAAAGGCACACTGGGCTGGGTGCCAGGCAGGGACTAATTAATGAGCATTAATGAGCTGGCACGTGCTGGCACCTCTGTGAACTTTTGGTCAACCTGCCATGGAGTACACAAGGGAAGGGGACTCCAGGCAGGAGCCCAGGGCTGACAGAGCTCAGCAGGGGCCTGAGTTTGAACCTGCTTTGAGTAGTTTCCTAGTGAGTATCATCAGGTCATCTGTCCAATGGGGAGAACCTGCATGAGCCCTGAGAGTAAATTTCAGCTGGACCCTGGACCCCTGACCCTCCAAGGGACCTTCACCAGCTCTTGGCTTGCCTGCTTGATTCTAACCCACTCCCTGCCCTCACTATTCCTCCCTCACCCTGGCAAACTCCTACCCCAGGGCCTTTGTACTGGCTGCTTCCTCCTCCTAGAACTGCTCCCCCACCCCACCCCACCCCGTGTCATTCAGCCCAGAGCTTTCAGGTTCAAATCCCAACCGCAGCTCTTTTGCTGTCTGACCCTGAGCAAATGGTCTCACCTCTCTGCGTCTTAGTTTCTTCAAGTGTAAAATGCAGTAATAGCATTTATAAGACACCAATTAACGAATTAAACAAGAATCTATGTTAAGTCACTTGGAACAGCACCAGGCACATAATAAGTGCTAAATGAATTGTAACTCAGGCCACATTTATTGAGTACCAACTGTGTGCCAGGCTCTGGCCTAGGTGCTGGGCATATACAGCAGGGAACAAGACAGATAAAAATTACTGCCCTAAGGGAGCACAGTTTCTGGTAGGGGAATGAGTTAATTATAGAGCCGGGTGAAAAATCAGTTGTCCTCAAGCTGATTCCAACTCCCGTAGAAATAAAGTGAGATAGTGAAGACAGAAGGCACCCTGGTGGTGCACTGGTTAAACACTCAGCTGCTAACCAAAAGGCTGGTAGTTTGAAACCCCCCAGCCACTAGGCAGATGTGGCAGTCTGCTTCCATAAAGATTACAGCCTTAAAAACCCTGTAGGGCAGTTATACTCTGTCCTACAGGGTTGCTATGCATCAAAAGAGACTTGATGGTAGTGGGTTTTTGGTTTGGTGATGGCAGGGGATTGGGAGGGCTTATCTGAGGAGGTGATGTCTCAGCAAGCCTTGAAGGAGGTAAAAGATGAAGCTATGCAGGTTTCTGGGAAGAAAGGCTTCTGAGCAGAGCAGAGAGCAAAGGCACTGAGGTAAGACTAGGCTTGGTGTCAACTCTGCTTATGGTTATTTCCACCCCTGACAGCTGAAACCCTGATTTGAAGCACCTCAGGTTTTTTTTAGGTCAAATAGACAAGTAGTGGCAAAATCCAGGGCAGGAGAGGGCAAACAGGAGGGTCATTCTCAAACTCAGTTTTAAGGGACAAACCCTGGGCAGCTGTCCCCAGCTTCTCCCACAGAAGCCTAGCAGAGAAAAAATCTACTTCAGAGGAGGAGAGACTAAGGATAACCACAAAGCAGAACTGCCAGGCTGGACCATGACAGAGCCAAGGAGGGCACTCTTGAACCCCAGGGCTTGTGTGGAAGTCTCCGGTTCTCTGGGTTCTAAGGTCACGGGCAGAGTTCCAGGCCCAGCCGCCATCACACATCCACCGCCTACTCCCCCATCCTTCTGGCCGCCTGGGGTCAGAAGGAAGGGTGAGCTGCCCTTTGCCTTAATTGGGCTGAGTTCCTGCCTTGGGCAAACACAAAGCAGGGGTGGAGGGTGGAAGCAAAGCAAATCAAGTAAGAAAAAATGTCCTTGTTCAGGAAGTGAAGGCCAGCCCTGGGGACCAGAAGGTCACTGGGGAGGCCTGAAGTTGAGGAAGCTGCCACCAAGGCTGAGGTGGAATGGGGGCACTTCGGGGGGAAAAAGGGGGTAGGGCAGCTGGAATCTTAAAGTGTCCCGAGTTGGGAGTGCCCCTTACATCCCTGGATCATAACTGGATTCCTCTAGCCCAGGGAGAGACCCACAGGACCACAGGATCAGTGGTAACAAGGTTAGCAGTGGCAGACCCCACCCACCCCGGCAGAGACTCACCCTCTTTGCGCATGCCGACGCGGAAGCACTTCTTAAGGCGGCAGTACTGACACTGGTTCCGGTGATGCTGGTCAATCTGGCAGTCACGGTTGGACCTGGGGGCACACAGAGGTCAGGGGTCATCCCCATACTGTTTCTTGAACTACCTATAAGCCAACTTTGAAGGTGGCACCTGAGAAACACCAGAGGGACCCCTAGGCCTGGGGGTGGCTGGGGCTCAGCCTGCAGGTCTGCAGAGAGAAGAAAGCAATTGGGGTGGAATGGTAATGGATGAACAGGAGTCTGGAGAAATAGAACAGCACTCCAGGGAGGGTACATCAGAATTGGGTTTTGAGGGATGAATAGAAGTTCTCCAGGCAAGGGGCCCAGTGACAGCAAAAGCTTGGAAAGGAGAAAGTACAAAGGCCTCAACAGTTTTAGTTATTTGGTCACTGTTATGCTAAAAGACAGGGCCTTGGTCCTAAGAGAAATGTAAGAGCAGGAGAGGGACATGGTCAGGGAGCTGGGCTGTGTGAGCTGACTAAGGGGACTAGGGGCCAGTCTCTATGAGGTCCCAGCATCACCTCACAGGATACTGACACCAATGCATGAACAAATAAATGAATAAAAGAACAAACTCCTATCTTTCCTTCAAGGCCCCATATCCGTACCCACATGCCCTCCTCTGGCTGAGCCCAAGATTCTTCCTCCAGGCAGCTCTTGGGGATCATTCTTGCCTCTCCTAGGGACGGAACCGGTGTCCCTGCAAAATAATGAGCTCTCCATCCAGGACTGGCCCCAAGCATGAAGGGTCAGGTGTTCTTTCTTCAAACATCCCCTGCAGTTTCTTCTGCCCTTGGCCCCTGTCCCTGCGCTACTCTCTGCCTCTCTCCGCTCTAGATGGGAGATCTCCTAGCACAGACCAGCCACTGAGTGGGTAACCGGAGGCTGTCACAGAGCAAAATAAGCACTCAACAAAGGAATAAATCAAAAGTGTCTTGGCAGCAATTCTTCACCAGCCCCCACCTCTAGCCTCAGTTTCCTCATCTAGAAGAAAGAGGGCAGATGGCAAGCCTCACATGGGATGCACTGGGGCTGGGGGGCTTTGGGATAGGAAGCCAAGAAACAGGTCCCAGCCAGGAGTCCTAGCGGTAGGGTTCAGGAAGCCGAGGCTCTGGGGGGGCCTCTGTAGCACCAGCCACCAAGTCCAGGCTCTACCCCTGCCCGCCTGGCTGAGCCCTGGGAAAAGGCCTTGCTAGGGCAGAGGGAGCTCAGGCAGAACCAGAACAAAGCCCAGCGGGTGGTGGGAGGGCCCAGGGCAGCCGGGTGGAAACAGCCAGGCCTGGGCGGGAGGGCAGGTGGGGGCCCAGCTCAGGGCACCCTGACCTTAGCAAAGACCCTGCTACGTTCTGCCTCAATTTCTCCACCTATAGAATTGGGACAGATTTTTCGTCCACCCAAGCTGCCTGTTATCTCACCTGAAGAACACATGCTTTGTCCCACCTTGGGGCTCAACCCTGCCATCTCCCTGGGTTCCTCCTGCACGCAGATTCTGACCACAGCCCGCCCCTACTCACACAACCTCCATGGCTCCCCACTGCCCTCAGTCTGGCATTTCAGGCCCAAAGGTCTCTTAACTTCTCCCATTTCTGTGTTGTGTCGGGCCCACCTCCCACACCCCTCTCCTCCAGGCAGCCCTCCCTGACCCTCACACAGAACCCCTTGCTCCCCTCTGAGATCTCAGAACCATCCCTCCCCTTGGCCCAGAATTGACCCCACAGGCTGAGGGCATCTGTTCCAGCCTTGTCTCCCCCAGGCTGGGGGTTCCATGCGGGCCAGGCTTGGGACTGGGGTCTCCCAGGGGTCCTGCCCAGGCCAGGTCCCCCAAGGCACTTTGCTGACTCAAACTGAGGCTCTGAGAGGGGAGGTGTGACCTCACCAGGTCACACAGCACAGAGCTGCTAAAGAACCTACCAGCCCCAAACATGCCCTCCCCCTTGGTGCTCCCTGCCCTGGCCTCAGGGAACCCCCAGGGACCCTGAAACTGCCAGAGTACCCCTCCCTTACACTCCCCAAAGGCCCAGCCAGAAAGCAGGCAGCTATTCCAGCAGCAAAAATGAGGCCAAAGTCTGGTGGCCCAGTTAGCACCAGCTCCCCCTGCCCCCCACCAGTCCCAGGCAGGCCCTGACCCCAGACCTGGGGCCCAACTCCAGCCTCCCGTGCCAGAGCCTAGCTCTGATCAGTGGCCTCTTCCAACAAACCCTCCATCAGCAGCACTCCCTGGGGACATCCTGACCCCATCTCTGCCATCCCCGCTCTAACCTCACAGCTCCCCTTGCTAAGCAGAGCTGATGACAGGGTCCCTTGCTGCATGACCCAGGGCAGGTGCCACGACCTCCCCAACCTCAGTTTTGCGCCCCTGGAGAATGGGATTCTCCAGACAAGCTCTGCAGAGACCATGCCCATCATGCTCCATGGAGGCAGGAAGGAACCTTCATTAATGGGACTAACACAAGGGATAACTGGGCTGGACACCTAGTCCAGTGTCTTCTCCTGGGGACATTTTGCCCCCTAGTACCAACCAGAAAAACCAGACCACACCCGGCCACAGGGACACCAACCCGGGGCAGCCCAAGGCTGCTGCTTCTTGGAACCACAGCACTGCTACTCTGTCTCAGAGCCACCTCCAAGTTTCAGGGATTTTCCAGGGCCCAAGGGCTGCACCTACCCCTGGCTAGGGGAGGGGGGTGGGTCAAATCTAGCCCCGGTGACAGCTGTGGTGGTTTCTGAAACCCAAAGCTCTGGGGGAGACCGGGGGTTTGCCTCCTTGACGGGGCCAACAGGGCCCCCAATCGAAGGGGGCCGCCCTGCGCCACCCCAGCTTCCCTTGCGCCAAGGCTTTGCTTGGCCGCCAGAGCGACTTTGGAAGTGATATTTGACCCCAAGGGCGCGCCGTATCGATCCGCGCGGCCGCAGACAATAGTCCCTGGACGCTGCAAGCACCATGGTCCAAGTTCCACGTTCGATTCCCGCGAGATCCCTCACGCGCCGGGATTCCCCCAAGAGAAGGGGCTTGGAGGGTTCTGGGGTTAGGCTCCCACACCCGACAGCACCCCTAACTCCTCCAGACCATCCCCGGTACTGAAATGACCCCTCCTGGAGGAAAGGGAAGGAAGAGGAGCAAATAGCTGGGGAGAAAACCGCAAGAAACGACCCGATGCAGAACCTGCATCGATGCAGCACCAACTGTATACACAAGCCCAGGAATGGAAGGGGGGGCGTGCCCCTATCTCAAAGGGGTAGTGGAGGCCCAAGGAAGGTCAGCGCCAGGCCCAAGGTGACCGAGTGGGTCAGAGGCCCGCCCAGGCCAGGGCCGGGCGCACAGGAGCGGCCGCGCTAATGAGGGGGCTCACCGGCAGGTGTAGCTGAGGTTGCGGCGGATGCTTCTCTTGAAGAAGCTCTTGCAGCCCTCGCAGGTGAAGACGCCGTAGTGCTTGCCGCTCGACTTGTCCCCGCACACCACGCAGTCCACCTGCAGCCCCGGCCGCTCTTCGTCGCCCGGCTCGGCGTCGCTGGCGGCGCCGGGGGGCGAGGCCGAGTCGTCCTCTGCTGCGCGCGGGTAGCCGCCTGCCTTGTCCACGCCATTCGTGTCGCCACCACCACCGGGGCCGCCCCAGCCGCCGGCCACCATGGCCATAGCCCCCGGGTCGCGGGGCCGGGGCGCCCCCGCTGTGTGCCTTCCTGCGGGCACCCCTCTCGGCCCGGAGGGCGCTATCCGGCGCGCATCCGGTCCCAGCGCACGGGGGGCTCCAGTTGCACCCCCAAAGAAAGTTTTGCAGCAGCAACTTCCTGCGGCCGGTCCGCGCGCCCGGGCGGAACTGGTCGGGCCGGTTCCAGGCCAACTTTCCCACGCGTGCGCGGGCCCGGGACCCGGGGGGGCGCGCTAGGGACGAGGCCCGGGGGCCCAGGGGGC
>NW_006921723.1:1414175-1430136 GCF_000298275.1 Orycteropus afer afer
CCCTCTGCCCTCCGCCGCTTCTCCTAGATGTCTTTCTTGGTTCTCGCCTCCACCGCTGGCCGCTCTCGAGGGTCCCCTCGTAATCCCCCCTCTGGCTTCCTGGCAGAGCAGTAATGGGGGGCTGGTTGCCCAGGAGCAGGGGGCCAAGCCCCTGCGCTAAAGATCCGTCTATAGAAACATAAACACACACACACAGTCACACACATACACACACACACACACACGCACACCCTGGGGCATTTCTTTGCATAGTTGCATGAGGACTGAGTGTGCTTGCTGCCGCTTCCAGAAAGTCGCCGTGGCTGGCCCCCGACCCTACCCATTTATTTACTGGTTAGTTGAAATCTCCAAAGGGAAGGGAGGTTATGCTTTGCGCAAGGCTGGGGGAGCTAGGTCAGAGGGGGCCCCAAGCCAGGGGCAGGGCGTCCACCCGCCTGGAGGGCCTAGGGGCTCGACTAGGTATGGCCCACCCACCGACCCTTCCGGGGGGGGGGGGCCCTCCCCTTTTCCCCTTTTCCCCTTTAATTTCCTTTTCTTTCTGTGCTTTACTGAAAGGATTGGGCTGCCGGCTGAACTGCAGATGTCTCTTCCAGCCCGGAGCCCTCTCCAGACCCAGCACTTATTGGGCACCGTTGGTTTGAGAGGAGGTTGGGCTGGATAGCCCTGGGCGGTAGAAGGCGAGCATTATCTTCCGCTGGACCTGTTAACGTTTAACTGGCTATTGGAGCCCTTCCCACGGTGACCTTTCCCCTTGGCAACCCCACAGGTCCATAGCCTGGCCTTATCTCCCACCGTGCCCTGAGCCCAGTCTGATGCCCGGGCACTTGGGCTGGGCTTCTACTGCTGCCCTGCTTTCCCTGCTGCTCCTATGCCTCCGCTCTCAGGAGTGGGACTTGGGAAAAGACCTCCCCCACCCCAGATGAGACCTAAGGAGGTGCCCTCCCTGGGCAAAGGTGCTTAGAGATCTTGCAACACTTTGGGGAAAACTGAGGTTCAGAGAGAGCCAGCCCACCCAGCACTGAGCCTCTTAGCCACCCAGAGAGGGCCTGGCTGGGTTCCTAGTGGGGGAAGCCTTAAAGCAGAAACCAGTTGCCATGTTTGCCATTGAGTTGCAGCAAGTAGAACCGTGCTAAAGAGGGTTTTCAAGGCTGTGAACTTTCTGAAGCAGATCAAGCCTTTCATTGGAGGCATCTCAGGGTGGGTTTGAACCTCCAGCCTTTGGGTTAGCAGTCGAATTCTTAAACCATTTGAGCCACCCAGGAACATCTGGGGAAGCCTTAGCAAGCACAAAAAGCAGGAAGGACTTGGGTTAGACATTAGCTAGGACTTCCCACAGGTCTGACAGGTGGGGTTTTGACCCACAGCCTGATGTAACCCCTGCTAGGGGAGAAGGGCATGGATTCCCAGGCATAGGCTGCCTGGGAATGAGTAAAGGCTGACTGGCTGTTTTGGGAGAAGCCAGGGATCCTAGGTAAGTTACCTGGACCTGCCAGAATCATTGCTCAGGGACACAGTGGGGGTCTTAGAGAACTGATGGGAAAGAGACACTTACCAGGGTGAGAAGGCTCAGGGCCTGGGATCAGAGGTTTGGGCAGGAAGAAGCAGGGAATAGGGGGACTAGCCTGAGAGAGTGGGAATGGGGACTCAGAAGGGAGGGCCAGGCAGGGTTGGAGGATGAACCCCAGAGCTTCCAGTTGTTTCAGCCCCTTGTAGCTACCCTGCCCCTCTCCCAGTAGACCCCCCTTCGCCCCCTGGGGCCCACTTGGGGGTGGTGGGTGGAGGCCTGCCCCGCCCCTGTGACCCCTGCCCGCTGCCCCGAGGTGACATTTGACCTTGCAGAGGCTGCAAACCTGGGACAAAGAGTCCTAGGCCCATCTGCCAAGGGGCTGCGTGTGGGAACAGCCAGCCCATTTGCTCAGGCAGCCTGGGAACTGGGCCCCACTCCCTAATTGCAATGCCAGGTGTGTCCCCAAGTGCAAAACCTACAGATGACCTTGACTACCCTTCCCCTGACGGGCAACTTGGGGGACAAGGTCACTCTTAGACTCTTGAGGAAGGGAGCAAGCTTGGCTCTTCTGCCTCTCCCTCTGACTTGTTGCTTTGCCTGCCTCAGTTTTCCCTCCTTTCTTCAGAGTCAGCTGGATCCAGAGACATTGGGGGGGGGCGGTCCGAAGGTCACCAGCCCCAGACATTAAGAGTGGCTGTTTCCTCTCATCAGGTGGACAGGGTTTGGGTGCAGGCTTGGCTGCTGACTGGCACTAACCCCAGGCTTGCAGCCCACCTCTTGAAAGAGACAGCACCCCACACACACCTGCACAGGTGCAACCCAGACCCCTCCTCCCCGAGGCTGGACACAAAACGCTTTCTAATCCCTGTCTTGGGTTTCAGCAACCCCCCAGGAGAGGACAGCTGGCCACTAACCCCACCAGGTTGGGTGGAAGCCCACCGCAGCTTTCCAAGCCCAGCTACCTCATTCTGGAAGGCCTAGGATCTGCCTATGCAAATGTATGCTAATAAGCTGCCTGCTATTAAAAGCCAAATTCATTGTCTTGGAGTTGTTTCTGACTTATAGTGACCCCACATGTGTGAGAGTAGAACTGCTCCATAGGGTTGATTTGGATGTAATCTTTACTGAAGCGGATTGCCAGGCCTTTCTTTCATGTCACCACTGGGTAGGTTCGAACAGTCAATTTTTAAGTGAGTGATTGAGTGCAGACCATTTAACCTGGCACAAACACCTCCCATAGCTCCCATCAGCCTTGGGAAGAAGCTGGCCGGCACTCCCAGCTCTAGAAGTGGCAGATTCGCCTCATTGGAGCATGTGTGCTCTGAACTTACCTGTCTATAGTCCAAAACCCCCAAGTCCCCACTTCACCCAGAAGCCCTCTCCCTTAGCTGCAAATTCGTTCGTTGACGCCAAATTCCAAAACCCTCCCCAGTTCCCCGTCCCCCGCCGCCACCCTGGCAGCAAGTGCTCTTCTAGCCAATGCTCTTTGCACACCCTGAGCTGTTCCAGCCTCAGCTCCTCAGCTTGCTTCTGTGCTATGGGCCTCTTCTTTGTGAGCATCTTCCAGATCAACCCCAGTGTCTCCTTGGGAAAGGGTAGGCAGAGAAGGTGTACCCACCCGTTCCTGCTCACTTGCTCACTACAGACCCCTTCCAGATAGGGGCTGGAATTTTAGCTTTGGCTACTTAACTTGGGAATCTAGCTGGGCCTCAGTTTCCTCATTTGTGCCCCCGGCCCCCAGCTCAAGTGGGAGAGCTTTGCCTTTGTTCCCTGGAGACCATGTCACCCTGCCCAACCTCAATGACATCCCAGGTTTATAATCCACATGGCGCTAGGCCAGACCCTAAGACATTAAAAAAAAAAAAAAACACCATTGCTGTCTAGTCAATTCAAGATAATGGTACTCCCATGTGTTACAGAGTAGAACTGTTTCATAGGATTTTCATGGCTATAATCTTTAGACCTGGTGGCACAGTGGTTAAGTGCTTCACTGCTAACCAAGTCAGCTGTTAGAACTCACCAGCCACTCTTTGGGAGAAATAGGCGGCAGTCTGCTTCCATAAAGATTTACAGCCTTGGAAACCCTATAGGGCGGTTCTGCTCTGTTCGATCAGGTTGCTATGAGACAGCATTGACTCAGTGGCAATGGGTTTGATTTTTTTGGTTTTAATCTTTTCAGAAGTAGATCACCAGGCCTTTCTTCTTCAGCACCACTGGGTGAGTTTGAACCATCAGCCTCTCAGTTAGTAGTGGAATGCAAACTGTTTGTACCACCCAGAGACCTCTAAGACATTACGTCTTTCTCAAGAGCCCTGTCATCCCATACTAGGCCACCGTACACCAAACATGCCTCAACACGCCAAGTCATATAAAGGCGCTCCAGGGAGTTTATGATATTGCCGGTCATCACTCTGGGGCATGTCCTGACAAGACCTGTTGTGGGACTACAGAAGGGTCTCCCCTGGCCGGGGTGGTGGGCAGGGTGGCCGATGCTTCACTAAAGCCCTCACGGTGGCTTCCAGCACGGCCAGCTCCTCTGCCTGTCGGGCCTCCGTCAGTGCCACCTGCTGCTCCAGTTTGTGCTGCTGCTCCTCCTGCTTCCTGTGCGCTCCTCGGAAGGCCAAGACCAGGGCACTGGAGGGTGTGAGGAATGAGCCAAGAAACAACTCCATTCCCATCCCCAAGAGGGGCTGCTCCCTGAGACTGGGTGCTCCTGGGGTCCCACTGGCCATCAACGGAGGTGTGCAATGGATCGAATGCACTACCACCTCACAGGGAGGAACCTGAGGGCCAAAGAGAGGCGGGGATACACGGCTAAAGCAACCAGGCAGGGGGACCCAGGGCAGGGGACCACCTGTGAGCTTTGCATAAGTCGCTGTTCAGCTTGGCACTCTGAGCGCGTCTGGTTCGAGCCTTATGAGCCACCTGTTCCAGCTCTTCCCAAAGGCTCCGCAGCTGCCCCTGTAGGTCCAGGGTCCTAGTGCAGGGTGGGAGAGAGGGGTCACAGCCATGGCCAATTGCTCTTCCTCCCCTCCTCCCACCCATTTGCCCATAGTGTTTCCAGATGAACACACCTCTACACAGGTGTGCATCCTGCTCTCCCTGACCCCACTCATTTCCCAGCCCAGAACCCAGGCACACACCGGGTTAGTGACAACTCCAGCTCCTGGGATAGCTCCTCTGGGTCCCGTACTCTGCCCACCTGGCCTCCATCCGTGCCACCGGGGACAGCAGGAGGGCCCTACAGTGAGCAGAACAGAGGGAAATGATGCTGACCAAGATGTGTGCTAAGCCCAAGGGGGACATCTAAAACACCCAGATGGTGGGGGCCACAGCTCTGCTCTCAGAGAGCCCCCAATAAAGGTAAAATTATCTTCTGACGAGGGAAATAAGAAATGGGGGACTTCATCTGAAGGCAATCCCGGAGGGCTTCCTTGAGGAAGTGATACCTGAGTTGAGACCTGCTGGAGGTCAAGGACTAAATTAGACAAAGAGGGAATAGTGTTCCAGGCTGGGACCTGGTGTGTGCAAAGGAGAGATACTCAAAGAACCACATTAAGGAGCCTAAACTCTGAAGGTTCCAGAAAACCATGGAAGGCTTTTAAGCAGAACTCAGATAAAATCAGACAGGAAGGGGAAAAAGGGGAGGCCTCAGGGAAGAGATTGGAGCTAAGATTTAGGAGGAGATGAAACACAAGCTGGGGCAGCAGGGGTGGAGATGGGGAGCGTGGACAGACCTGGGGGTGGGATAAAGGGGTAGAAACAGGTTTGAGGAGAAGATGCTAAACCCCTTGGAGCTTATTGGGCTCAATACCTTCAATGAACAAAATCCCCAAGTATATGTGTGAACATTAACACTCAGCTTAACTATTACATGTGTCTCTCTGTGCAGAAATGGTGGAAACCAAAGCTCAGAGGGCCCATGATTCTCCGGGGCCACACAGCCAGTAGTGTATTGCTATCCCTCCCAGGTCCAGATGGGCCACTCACCTGGGGCCGTTCCGTCTCATCCCCGCTGCTCCCGCCTCCACTGCTGTCTCCACCACTGCTGCCCTCACCGCTAGCCTGGAGCTGGGCCCGCTCCCACCGCAGCTGCTCCAGCAGGAGCAGGTGGGCAGGGCCCAGGGCTCGAAGGGCAGCCTCCCGCAGCTCCAGGCTCCGCTTCTCCCTCCGTGCTAGCTGCAGCCGTAAGGTCAGGTTTGCCAGGGTCTCCTGAGGGGTCAATGAGAGGGCAGAGAGTTTGTACCTTGAGGACCAACCACAGAGAGAAGTGGTGGTTCAGTGTTAGAACTCTTGGCTTCTGTGCAGAAGAACTGGGTTTGATTCCCGGCCCATGCAGTTTATATGCAGCCACCACCTGTCTGCCAGTGGAGGCTTGCATGTTGCTGTGATGCTAAACAGGTTTCAGACAGACTAGGGAGAAAAGCCTGGTGATTGATTTGCAAAGATCGGTCAGTGAAAGCACTATGGATCACAATAGCCCAATCTTGCTGTGCACAGGGTTGACGTGAATCAGGTGCTGAATCGATAGTCACTAATGACAACAGGGTCAACCATTAGGGAAACAGTTTGTGCCAGGTTAGGAAGCACATACTGTGGGCTGGCCAGGCAAGAACTCTGACCCTCACCATGATCTTAGGAGGTGAGAAATACCATCCTCCATAAAAGAGTATGATGGCACAATGGTTAAGCATTCAGCTGCTAACTGAAAGGTCAGCGGTTCAAACTCACTCTGCAGCTCCGTGGGAGAAACATCTGGCCATTTGTTTCCATATACAGTTTTTAGCCCAAGAAACCCTATGGGACAGTTCCACTCACTCTTATAGGCTCTCTATGAAATCTGAATCAACTCCACAGCAGTGGCTTTGGTTTGGGGGATGGCTATAGAGTGGCAATTCAGAGAAGGCAAATATCTTAGACAGGGTCAAGTACTAGCTCAGTGGAAGCATCTGAGTTTCTTCAACTCCAGAACCTAGAGTATTTCCTGCAAGCCTACAAACCCTGGGGTATGTTCTCTTTCCTCAAGTTTTTCCCATAGGAAGGGCTTCTTCTTTTTTTTTAACTTTTATTGTGGTGAAAACATCCATACCAAGACATTCACCAACATAACAACTTCTATATTTACAACTCAGGGACATTCATGTTATTGTTTCATGTTGCGCCACAATTATTGCTATATTTTTCCAAAATATTCTACCACCATTAACATAAACTCAATGCCCTGCAAACAAAAGCTTCCCTTGTCCCCTACAGAACATTTTTGAAAGCCAGGTTAGGAATCTAGTGAGAAACTGAAACACAGAGGACAAACTCCTATTCACCCCTCAAAATCCCAGCTCTAATTCTCCTTCCTCCAGGACGCCTGTTCCCAGCCCAAAGAACCCCCTCATGCTCCTTGGTTTCTCTATCTAGTCATGCCTCTCACTGCCTTAGCAAAAACCTTTGTCTTGGCAGGAATGATTGGTAGAGTAACCACAGCCCGTGAATACCCGTGTGGCCACTAGGTCCTGCTGGATCTGCATCTTCTCCAGCCGGGGCAGAGCTGGGCCAGGCTCGGTCTCTAGCATGGCCTGCAGCATGGCTTCTGCCTGGGGCACATTGGGCATGGGTGCCAGGGTGGGACCAGGCTCTGGAGGAATCTTCACCAGAGCACGGTGCTCCTGGAGACGCTGGATGTAGCCTTGGAGCTGAGTAGCCACTTCCTGTAGTGTGGGCCTGTCCACACTACTGCCCTCAGGGCTGTGGGAAACAGAAGAGGGGTGTGTGTCAACACTGGTGGGCGTGATTGTACTAACCTCATACCAGCCCTGGGAGCACCATCATCCTCCATCTTACCAACCACAATGGTTCCTAGGCCATCTGTGGTGGACCTTCTTATACCAACATGGTGGTTATCATAATGTAAACTCCAATAAGCACTATAATTCATCAAGATGATATAGTGCACACCATCATGCCAAACCAATAGGCACCATCATTGATCAAGACAACATAGTGGACCATCACAGTAACACAGTGGATAGATATTCTTATGGATTGAATGGTATTCCCCCAAAATAGGTTTTGTAAATCCTAACCTCTATGCCTGTGATTATAATCCCATTGGAGAATGTCTTTATTAAAGGAGCCATGTTGGCACAGTGGTTAAAGCACTTGACTGCCATCCAAAAGATCAGCAGTTCAAACCCATCAGCTGCTCTTTAGGAGAAAGATGTAGCCGTCTGCTTCAGTAAAGATTTACAGCCTTGGAAATGCTATGGGGCAGTTCTACTGTGTCCTGTAGGGTTGCTATGAATCAGAATCTACCAGTGGGACTCTGCTGGGCCTCTCACTATTTCACTGTCTTTAGTGTTACAACCCTTGACTTATGTTACAGCTCTTTTTGGCAGTTCCTTATCTGCTTTCTTTCTCTTCCTGCTTCGATCTTCTTTCTGCTTCTCTTCCTATTTCTTTTTGAAAAACCTCTGTAGGGTTGGCTGCTTATTGACACAAAATCTTCATCGATTTCAAGGCATGGTCCTCCCACCAGGGCCACGAACTGACCAAGCCCCTTTGGTTTGTTTCTTTGGTTTTGTCTTTGTTATGTTAATGAGGCAGGATTAGTGTAACTTGTATCTTGAGTCACTCTCTTTTGAGATATAAAAGAGATTAAATGCAAGCTAGCAAGCAGAGAGTGGAGAACAGAGATGCCAAGCCACGTGAAGATTGCAGAGGCAAAAGCTAAAACAGACAAGGACTTTTGTCCAGAGCCAACAGAGAAAGAAAGACTTCCCTAGAGCAAGTGCTCTGAATTCAGACTTCTAGCCTCCTGAAGTGTGAGAAAATAAACTTCCATTTGTTAAAGCACCCATGTGGTATTTCTGTTAGAGCAGCATTAGATAATTAAGACAGGTGCAATTATCCATCAAAGCATCATGACTACCCAACAGGCACCATCACTTATCAAGCCAACATAGTAGACATCATCATACCAACCCAATGGGCACTATCATCAATCAAGGCAAAACGGTGAACACCATCATGCCAAACCAGTGGGCACTATCATTGATCAAAACAACATGATGATCATCATCATGACTACCTAATGGCCACTATCACTCATGCCATCATGGGGACACCATCATACCAATCCAATTGTTATGAAATGAATTCTTTTACATGGCCTGTTGGTTAGGGTCTTCGGAAAAACAACTTGAGAGACTTTTCCCCTAAGTCCTAAGGAGTTACCTTGGCCCAAGTTTTCTTCTCCAAAGGCTTTGTTATTTTTATCCAAGCAAATTGACATTCCTGGGCAAGTTGTAAACAATTTGGTTTGATACTTTTTATCTAGTCCTTGGCTGCAGCCTGCCCTATGATAGGTATTTATCTTGCATGAATTAGTCAATAAATTAAACTAACCAAACCCACTGACTGGTAAAGACCCCTCCTTGGGTTGCCGAGGCAGTATCACTATGGAAGTAGATTACCCAATCTTCCTTCCCAGGAGTGACAGGTGGGTTTGAATGGCCAACCTTCTGGTTAGCAGTCAAGTGTCAAGTGCCTTAGGCACTATGCCACCAGAGCTCCCTAGTCAATATATTATGCACATGAATTATCTGTAGACTACTATGCAAATAAAGTGCTTGTGGCCTATTAAAAGGGGATTGGTCAGTTTGTGGCCCTGGTGGGAGGGCCATGCCTTGAAATCGATGAAGACTTTGTGTAAAGAAGCAGCCAATCCTACAGAGGTTTTTCAAAAAGAAATAGAAAGAGAAGCAGAAAGAAGAGAGAGGCAGGAAGAGAAAGAAAGGAAGTAAGGAACTGCCAAAAAGAGCTGTAACGTAAGTCAAGGGCTGTAACACTAAAGACAGTGAAATAGCGAGAGGCCCAGCAGAGTCCCACTGGCAGAGCCGATGGTGAAAGGCTCATTAGGGGCCCTGCAGCAGAGTAGATGGTGATAGACCCAGAAGGGGCCCTTTGGCAGAGTCATGGTGACAGAAAACAGGGCCAAGAGGAGCCTGTTTGCAGGGGGATGAGAGGAAGCCTGCGTGGCCTAGAGGGCCTGAGAGACCCATCCAGAACTGAAGAAGGGAGATTTTGCCTGCATGCTTCCTGATTCTAAGTTGTATCTTGTTACTTCCTTAAAACGCTAACTGTAAGTATGCACTGTGTGGTCATTGCAGCAGATTATTGAACCCAGAAAAGAAGTAAAGAGTGCTGTGGTGGGGGGAAGTGTGCTGTGGGAGGGATAGCTATCATCAGAAATAATAAAAGGGTGGAGGTATGTTTGACCTCTGCCTCATAGGAATTAGCCTTGGGCTGATGCTGACCTTGATGTGCATTGTTCCCCCTGAAGTTAGACAGGTTCTGATGCTTTTTTACATCAATGAGCACCATCACCCAGCATGCTAACCTTTTTTGGCAGCATCATGCCTAACTCAATGAGCATTATCAGGTCAACCTTGTTAAGTACCATCATCCACCTTTATGCCAGCCATGGTGGGTCCTATGCCAATCCAATTAACCACCATGCCAGCCTTGTTGAGTAGCAACAGGCTAACTCCTGTCCTCACTGGATACAGTCATGCCAAACCCCAACACAGGGCCATCTTGGAAAACCCATCTCCCACTCAGGGCCTCACTCACTAGTCAGCCCAGTTTCCAGGGTCCCCAGAGGTACCTTGGCTGGGCACCTTGTGGTGCTCCTCCATCTATGGCAGCCTCTTCTTGGGCCAGCAGCCTCCATGCTTCCTTCTCAGCAGCCTGAAGATCACCCACCAAGGCTCCTTCCCCTGTTCCCGAGTCGGCCTTCCTCAGAGCAAGCAGGGCCCCATATGCCTCCTCACAGTGCTCACTGCAGGACATCGGTCCTGAGTGCTCCAGGACACCAGATCTCCTAACGTCCTCCCAGAGGGCAAACTCTTACTCATCTCTGAAAACCTCAGCTCCATGGAATTGAACCCACTCCTGTGGTTTCCAGCCAAACAAAAGACAGGCAAATGAGCTGAACATTTACATTAGGTAGATACACTCCTTGGAGAGATCAATTATGGGAGAACAGAAAGGCTGTGTATGCACAGGGAGACAGCTTGGGGGGCAGGACTGAATGGAGGGAAGGACACAGGGAAGGGGTAACTATGGGGAGGAAGTGGGAGGAGAACTGTTGCATTGTGGGAAATTGCAGTCAATGTCATGAGACAAAGTGTATGTGAACTGCTGTATGGAAAATGAATTTGCTCTGTAAACTTTCACCCAAGTCACAATAAAAATAAAAATAAATCAATAAAATAAAAACACCTCAGCTCCGATCTTTTTCACCAGGAAGCCTGCCCCCATCTTGCTGTGTGGGTTCATCTCTGTTTGCTCCTAGGACTCTAGCTTTCCTTCCTGCCTCCACCCCCGGGAGAACTCACACTCCTTCAGCACCCTTGGGCTAAGACTGCCTTAAATTAATTCCTGTGGTGGAGGAAACTGCTTTCCTGTGAGGGCTTGGTTTCCCTCTGTGAATGGGGCCATTGCCTGAGAGTCCAGCTCCTCCCCAGCCAGTTCCACTAGTGGTGGGATGCACTGACCTGTACTGCAAGGCCAAGTGCAATGCTGTGGCCTCAGCCTCCCGCTGGCCCAGCTGCATGCTGAGCCCCTCGCACCGGCCCTTGTACCCCTGGAGCACAGCTGACAGTAGACGGTTAAAGCATTTGAGCTTTTCGATGCTTCTGCCTCCAACAGTGGGGAAGAGGGAAAGTTAGAGACTTCCTGGGGCAGTTAGGACCTGATTTCCATCCCTCCCTCTCCTTCACCTGCTCTATCTTGCCTCCTGGGTTCATATCCCAGCAGAAGGAAGCCCTTACTAGCTCAGCATTGGTGGCTCTTACCCCCGGAGCTGGTCACTCTGGGCTTCCATGATGTGCATCTCTGGGGCAAGGGGCTGGGTGGGGAGAGGTCCAAGGTTCTGGGTGCTAGAATTGCTCTGGAGGCGCCGGATCAGGGGGTGAGCCGAGGGGAAGGGGTCCTGCAGGAAGAAGTGTCTTGATTAACACTGATGGTCACTGAAGGGCAGAATCATGCCTTTGGGTCTTTTCCAACCCCAGAAGCTATTGGATACCAGAATCAGGATTAGAATCTCACTTCCATGAACTATCTCAGGATCAAGGATTCTTCTTTTTTTTATTGGGCACTTAGGTTGTTTTCATCTTCTTGCTGATATGAATAGTGCTGTGATGAACATGGGAATGCATATAACAATTTGTGTCAAGGCTCTTATTTCTCTAGGATATATACCTAGTAGTGGGATTGCTGAATCATATGGCATTTCTATTTCCAACTTTTTAAATTATGCTTTAAATTGTGATTTGGGTGAAAGTTTACAGAGCAAATTCATTTTCCATACACCAGTTCATACACATTTTGTTTCATGATATTGACTGCAATTCTCCACAACGTAACAGCTCTCTTCCCACTTCCTCCCCATAGTTACCTCTTCCCTCTGTCCTTCCCTCCCATGGACTCCCAACCCCCCCCCCAGCTTTCTCCCTGTGCAAACACTGCCCTTCTGCTCTCCTATGGTTGACCGCTCCAAGGACTGTATCTACCTGACGTAAATGTTCACATCATATGTCTGCCTATTGTTTGGCTGGAAGCCAGAGGAGTGGGTTCAGTTCCAGACCTGAAGGGTAACTGGGGGCCATAGTCTCAAGGGTCTCATCAGGCTTTATCAGACCAGCAAACCTGGTCTTTTTTTTCATGATTTTGAGTTTTGTTCTATATTGTTCTCCCACTCTATCCAGGATCTCCTGCACTGATCCCCTTCTGAGTGGTTGACAGTGGTAGCCGGGCACCATCTAGTTCTTCTGGCCTCATGGTCATATAAGCTGAAGATTGCATGGTCTACTAGTCCCTTGGACTAATTGTTTAATTATGCCTTTGTTTTTCTTCATTCTTCTTTGCTCTGGAAGAGGAGAGAACCATTGTTGCATCTAGATGGCTGCTAGCAAGCTTTTAAGACCCCAGTCACTACTCACCAAAGTAGGATGTAGAACGAAGTTTTTGTGTAGTCTCTTATGACAATTGAACTTGATGTCCCCTGGGACCATGGTGGACCCACAGGTCTAATTACTTGCTCCCTCAGGGTAGCTGACTATAGCCAAGAAGCCACCAACATCTTGCCCCTTATCAGCTCTACTATAACCCAGACATTCTTACAGCACTTACAAATACACATGTAGAAACCTTATCTGCCAACCCTATACATGTTCAGATCCATAGATCAATGCTTACCATCATTGACAACACAGTACTGTGCATGCAAAAGGGTTCATCTTTGTTGTTTGTATTGCTTGTGCATCTCTCCATATCTTCTTCTTTCTCAATGCCACTGTGTTGATCACTCACTTTTGGTACATTGCCCTTCCCTTCACCTGAATCAATACTTGTCTCTGCCCATCTAGCAGTGTTCCCTCCCCTCCACTCCCATCCCTGGTAACCACAAAGAAATTTCCTTTCATATATAAACCTTTCCTTGACTTTTTACAATAGTGGACTGTTACAATATTTGTCCTTTGGTGATTGACTCATTTCATTTGGTATAATGCCCGGCAAGTTCATCCACGTTATGGGTGATTTGCAAATTCTGCATTATTCTTTAGTGTTGCATAGTATTCCACTGTGTGTATGTACCATAGTTTGGTTATCCATTCTTCTGTTGATGGACAATTAGGTTGTTTCCATCTCTTTGCTATTGTGAATATTGCTGCAATGAACATGGGTGTGTCTATATCTACTTGAGGAGCTCTGGTAGCATAGTGCCTAAGGCACTTGACTTCTAACCAGAAGGCTGGCAGTTCAAACCAACAGCCACTCCTCAGAAGGAAGGTTAGGCAATCTACTTCTGTAGTGATACTGCCTCAGCAACCCAAGGAGGGGTCGTTATGAGTTGGGGCTGACTTAATGGCACACAACAACAACATATCTACTCGTGTCATAGCTTTCACTTTTTTTGTTGTTTTTAATTGTGATTTGGGTGAAAGTTTACAGAGCTAATTCATTTTCCATACAGCAGTTCACATATACTTGTCTCATGATATTGACTGCAATTTCCCACAATGCAACAGCTCTCTTCCCACTTCCTCACCTCTTCCCTATGTCCTTCCCTCCCATGCACTCCTGCCCCCCAAGCTGTCTCCCTGTGCATACACAGCCCTTCTGTTCCCCCATGATTGATCTCTCCAGGGAGTGTATCTACCTAATATATATGTTCAGCTCATTTGCCTGTCTTTTGTTTGGCTGGAAGCCACAAGTGTGGGTTCAATTCCAGACCTGAATGACAGCTAGGGGCCAAAGTCTCAGTGGTTCATTCCACCAGGCTCTAGCAGACCAGTAAACCTGATCCTTTTTTTTTTTTTTTTAAATGATTTTGAATTTTGTTCCACATTATTCTCCCACTCTATCCGGTATCTGCTACATACATTCCCCTCTGAGTGGTTGACACTGGGAGCCAGGCACCATCTAGTTTTTCTGGTCTCATGGTCATATAGGCTGAGGATCACATCATGTACCAGTCTCTTGGACTATTTGTTTCCATGCATCTTTGGTTTTTTTCATTCTTCTTTGTTCTGAACGAGGAGAGACCCATCATTGCACCTAGATGGCTGCTTGCAAGCTTTTAAGATCCCAGTCGCTACTCACCAAAGTAGGATGTGGAACAATGTATCGTGTAGTATGTTATGGCAATTGAGCTTGATGTCCCCTGTGGCCATGGTCCTGGGTCCACAGGTCCAACTACTCGCTCCCTCTAGGTAATTGGCTGTGGCCAAGAAGTTTCCACAATTTTGTCCCTTGTCAGCTCTACTGTAATACCTGGAAATTCTTACAGAATATACAAATACACTAGTAGAATTATTGGCTGCCAACCTTATACATGGTCATGAGCACAATCCCCCCTGCACAGACATAACTAATTGTTCAGCCTGTCCACCCATCCATCCACCAATAGATCAATGTTTCTGGCTCTCACTTCTTTAGGATATGCACCTAGTAATGGGATTGCAGGATCAAATGGTACTTCTAATTCCAACTCTTTAAGGAATCACCATACCGATTTTCACGGTGTTTGTATAATTTTATAGTCCCACCAGCAGTGTCTAAGAGTTTCAATCTCTCCACATCCTCGCCAGCATTTGTTATTTTCTGTCTTGTTGAACTTTGTTATCAGTGCTGGGATGAGATAGTATTTCATTGTTGTTTTTGATTTGCATCTCCTTAATGGGGAGCTCTGGTAGCATAGTGGCTAAGGCGCTTGACTGCTAACCAGAAGGCTGGTGGTTCAAACCCACCAGCCACTCCTCGGAAGGAAGGTTGGGCAATCCTACTTCCGTAGTGATACTGCCTCGGAAACCCAAGGAGGGGTCGCTATGAGTCAGGGCTGACTCGATGGCACATCACAACAACAACAACAACAACAATGGATAATGGTCATGAACATTTCTTCATGTGTTTGTTGGCTGCCTGAATATCTTCTTTGGTGAAGTGTCTATTTTTGTCTTCCGCCCATTTTTAATTGGATTGTTTGTCTTTTTGTTGTTGAGTTGTTGGAGTTTTCAACAAGTTTTAGAGATAAGTCCCTTGTCAGATGTGTCATTGACAAATATTTTTTCCCAATCTGTAGGTTCTCTTTTTCCTCTTTTGGAGAAGTCTTTTGAAGCACATAAAAATATAACTTTTAGAAAATCTCAATGATCTAGTTTATCTTCTGCAGTTTGTACATTTTGGGAGATGCTTGATAGTCTATTTATGCCATAAATTAGGGTCCCTAAATTTGCCCCTATTTTTTTCCTTGACGAACTTTATAGTTTCAGGTTTCACATTTAAGTCCTTGCTCCATCTGGAGTTAGTTTTTGTATATGGTGTGAGGTATGGATCTTGTTTCATTTTTATGCAAATTTTATGCAAACGTATAACCGGTTTTATTTATTTATTTATTTATATTTTAAATTGTAGTTTTATTTTCCTGCACAGTGAAAACAAATGACTCTAAATAACTAATACCTATTTTAGAGGGAATCCAAACAAATAGAAATAAATAAATAAATATCAGCACAACACAATTTAGATTGTTTCCATCTCTTTGCTATTGTGAATAGTGCTGTGATGAATGTTGTTGTTGTTGTTAGGTGGCGTTGAGTCGTGTCTGACTCATAGCAACCCTATGCACAGTAGAATAAAACACCGCTCAGTCCCACGCCAGCTCCATGATCCTTGCTATACCTGAACCCATAGTTGCAACCACTATGTCAATCCATCTCGTTGAGAGTCTTCCCCTCTTTCATGGACCCTCCACCTTACCAAGCATGACATCTTTCTCCAGGGAATGGTCCCTTCTGACAACGTGACCAAAGTAGGTGAGATGAAGTCTGGCCATTCTCACTTCCAAGGAGCATTCTGGCTGCACTTCCTCCAGGACGGATCTGTTAGTTCTTTTAG
>NW_006921723.1:1432206-1432797 GCF_000298275.1 Orycteropus afer afer
CCTCTTGCTTTCTTCATGGATGATGTTCTTGATGTCATCCCACAGTTCTTCTGGTTTTCAGTCATTGGTGTTCAATGCATCAAATCTATTCTTTAAATGGTCTCTAAATTCAGGAGGGATCTATTCAAGATCATACTTTGGCTCTCGTGGACTTGTTTTAATTGTCTTTAACTTCAAGTTGAACTTGCATATGAGCAGTTGAAGGTCTGTTCCACAATCATCTCCTGGCCTGGTTTTGGATGATGATATTGAGCTTTTCCATACCCTCTTACCACAGATGTAGTCAATCTGATTCCTGAGTATTCCATCTGGTGAAGTTCACATGTATAGCCACCGTTTGTGTTGTTGAAAAAAAGGTGTTTGCCATGAACAAGTTGTTGGTCTTGCAAAATTCTGTCATATGATTTCCAGCATCATTTCTGTCACCAAGGCCAAATTTTCCAACTCCCAGTGAGATTCTGTTTTGTTTCCAACTTTTGCATTCCAATCATCAGTGATAATTAACACATCCTGATTGCATATTCGGTCAATTTCAGACTGCAGAAACTGATAAAATTCTTTAATTTCCTCCTGTTTGGCTTTGGTGGTTGG
>NW_006921723.1:1433301-1440236 GCF_000298275.1 Orycteropus afer afer
ACTTCCAATTTTCCTAGATTCATGCTTCATACATTCCATGTTCTGATTATTAATGGATGTTTGCAGCTGTTTCTCCTCAATTTGAGTCATGCCACATCAGCAAATGGAGGTCTTGAAAGCTTTACCTTATCCATATCATTAATGCTGGTTCTACTCTGATGATGCAGCTCTTTCCTGGTCCTATTTTGAGAGTCTTCCAACCTAAGTGGCTTATCCTTCTGCACTATATCGGACAACGTTTCTGGGCTATTCATAAAGTTGCACAGAAATGTATCAGACAGTATTTCTCTGCTATTCATAAGGTTTTCCCTGGCCAATTCTTTGAGAAGTGGATGGCCTCCTGCTTCTTCCTAGTCTGTCTCAGTCTGTAAGCTGTTGAAACCTGTGCACTATGTGCAACCCTACTGGGTTTAAGACACCGGTGGCATAGCCTCAAGCCTCACAGCAACATGCCACCACAGTAGGACAAACTGACAAAGTTTGTCTCCCTTAGCTGTTCAAAACCCCTCCACCCTCCCTACCCTCCCTACCCTCCCCCTTGGAAGGGGCGTGGCCTGGGTCCCCAGCCTTACCTGAATGCCTGCCTCTGCTTCCTCTCTCTGTCCTGGTCCCCAATCCGCCCCCCAGCTTTTTCTCTGCTTTCCCTGGCTTCGCTGCTTGGGAGGGCTGTGGCCTGGGTTCCTGGCCTTACCTGGATCCCTGCCTTTGCTTCCTCAGTCTGTCCTGGTCCCCCACCCCGCCCCGGTTTTTTCTCTGTTTTCTCCAGCTGTCCGGCTGCTTGGGAGGGCCGTGGCCTGTCCCTGTCCTTACCTGGATCCCTCCCTCTACTTCCTCCATGAACATGTTGTTGTTGTTGTTATATGCCGTCAAGTCGGACCCGACTCATAGCGACCCCTCCTTGGATTTTCTGATGCAGTATCACTACGGAAGTAGATTGCCCAAACTTCCTTCCAAGGAGTGGCTGGTGGGTTTGAACTGCCAGCCTTCTGGTTAGCAGTCATGTGCCTTAGGCACTATGCTACCGTGAACATAGGTGTGTCTATATCTATAACCAGTTTCGCCAGCACCATTTGTTAAAGAGACAATCTCTTCCCCATTTAATGGATTTCAGCCCTTTGTCAGGGTCAAGGACTCTTGATTCCCACACTTACCTGAGTCCCCCAGGTCTCCCTATCTGCCCCAGGGCTGCTGGAACCACTGCCTGAACTGCCTGCTTGACTGTGGGAGGGAGGCGGGAAGGGCTTGAATCTCAGCAGGGAATCCTGTAACTCCTGGACCTGGAAGTGGGAGTGGGAATGTCAGGCCTGGGAGCCCCGGCTGTCTACCATCCCTTTCCAAAGCCTGTTCCTGGGGCCAGCGACAAGAATCCCAACTAGAAAGCAGAAGCTCCAGATACTCACCCCACCACATCCCTCATTATGCGACCTTGGAGAACTCCCTTAGCCACCCAAGACTTATCTTTCCCAACAAGAGAATGGGTCCCACTCCTTGTTCTGGGTTCCTGAAGCCAGTTAGTCCACCTTGAAGATGGAGGGCTCCCTCCCCATGGTTATCATCCAGTCACATGGTTTTAAATTCCATCCACATGCAAAGATGACCACATGTCTTCCTCTTGCACTGAAATCTCCTCTGAGCTCTGGACCGATGGCTCCACGTGGGTGTCTCACTGGTACCTTGACCACATCAAGGCCCAAACAAATCAAATCTCCCAGGATATTCCCAGAAGGCAAACTTCTATTCACCCCTCAGTTAGAACTGGGGAGCTCCATTCTCCTTCCACCTGGAAGCCTGGCCGCAGCCCAGCCTCTGCCACAGCCTGTCCATCTCCCTCTTCCAATCCCTCTAGCCCTGAACTCTGGAGTTGTCTTCAATTCCTCTCTAGTTTCCGCACCCATTCCTGTTAGCTCCACCTTCAATATCATCCAGAATTTTCCCACTGTTCCCCATCTCCGCAGCTTCCTATTTCACTCTCCTGGATGATTGTAGGCGCCTTCTCCCTGGGCTCCCAACTCCCGCCCTTGCCCTCCAAATTCTATCTTCCTCTCAAACTCCAGACAGCACCTGTGAACACCTGAGTCACGGCACATCCCTCCTCTGCTCAAAACCCTCCATGGCTCCTACTTCATTCAGAACAAAAGCCAAAGTCCTAAGGAGCCCACCGGGTCCCCCTGCAAGCTCTGTCCTTTCACCTCCCTGCCCTAATCTCCCCTCACATGCTTACTCCAGCCATCCTGGTCTCTTTACTGTTCTGTGAACATGCCTGGCACACACCTGCCTCAGGGCCTTTGCACATGCTATCCTCTCTGCCGGGAACACTCGTCCCCCAGCGTGCTGCATGGCTCCTCCTCATCTCTTTCTGATCTTTATTCAAGTGTCACCTCCTCTGTGAGGCCTTCCCTGACCACCTCACTAAGATCGTAAGGGATCTTTGTTCTGTTCACCAGACTCAATGTTCAAGAATGTTATGTGGAATGAACAAATAAATGATGTGGCCAATCCAGGGCCTGCCTCCCTTCACAGACAGGCCCAACCACTCACCTCTCTCTGCAGCATCTCCTTCTCAGCCCGGATGGCCTGGAGAGAGGTCTGCATGCGAGCCAGCTCATCCTGGCGGCTTTCCAGGGCCAGCTGCAGCCAGGCGTTCCTCTCCGTGAGGCGGGCCACCTCCCGCTGGCAGCCCCCGGCTCCCTCCTGCCCCCCGAGGGGCCCTGCTGCCCCCTCACTTGTGCTCTCTGCCTCCACCGTCCCAGGACAGCTAGGGTGCTGCTGGCGCCACGCAGCAGCCGCCGCCTCCAGGGAACTCAAAGCGTGTTGGAGGGTCTGGAACACGTCGGGGACCCCAGGCCCTGGGGAAACAATCTCCTCACCCAATGGGGCTGCCTCTGGGGCCAGGTGAGCTTCCTCTGCAGGCTCTTGGGGGCCCTCGAGGGCTGGTGCCAGTTCCCCAGAATCTCCATCAAGTTCCTTGTCTGTTCTGGGGAGACCAAGCCAGGAGATTGAGCTAAAAAATGCAAATAATGCAACCACCACTGTGGGGTCAGATCCGACTCACACTGACCTCTCCTTGGGTTTCCGAGGCGGTATCACTACAGAAGTAGATTGCCCAACCTTCCTTCCAAGGAGCGGCTGGTGGGTTAGTCAGCCTTCTGGTTAGCAGTCAAATGCTACTGGCAAGGAATTCTGGGGGCTTAAACCTCAAGGTCCCTGGGAGGTGTGAGTGTAACAGGGAGCTGCCAAGAGCTGTGTGCTCTGGTGCTGGTGGTCAGGGGAGGCTAAGAGTCCAGGGAAGACCGGATGGGGGGGTGGCTGGAGCTGAGGAAGCAGAATGGGGACTCTCAGGAGAGGAAGGAGTCGGTCTTTGTGAGGGAAAGAAACAGCAGAGGGCGCAGCCCAGCCGAAGGCCTGGAAGTGAGGAACAGAAGGGCCTGGGGGAAAAAGGGGTCATCTGGGCTGGCTGGCAGACAGGAACTGTCAGTATCATACAAGGCTTTGAAAGTCAGGCTAAGATGGGCAATGGGGAGCCATGGCAGGTGTTTGAACAGGGAAGAGGCATAAACAGGATGGCAAATGAGAAGGAGATGCCTTGACTAGCGTGGGGGGCACAGACCAAGCGGTCCCTACCTGCCCTCCATGTCCTGCCCATCATCCTCTACCACAGGACTCAGCAGATCTGACTCGCCGTGGCTCTCCTGCAGTAGTGTAGGGTCCAACTCGGGGTTCCCAGTGGCCACCTCCACCTCCTCTGAACTTTCAGCCACAGGGTCCAATTCACCCTGTAAATGAACCCCCAGGTCTCTGCTCTGGGCCAGGCAGAGCTGGGGCCTTAGGGCCTGAGAAGCTGAGCATAGCAAACGGGAGGCACTCACGGGTGGAGGATGTCTCCCTCGCCGACTCCGGGGCCGCATGGCCCAGGAATTCATCGCTGTCCAGAAATCAGTGCCCACTGGGTCCTCCTTCTTCCTCACCCCCTGAAAACAGAGTCTGGCCTCAGCTCCTGCCTTGCTATCCTGGGCAAATGATGGTCTCAATTTTCTCTCCAGTGCAATAGGGCAGTGATTCTCTCTCTGGAAGGGCAATTCAGTTATCAATGTTGATTTGGTATATTTGAATACCTCCCTTGACAGGCAGCTCACTACCTCACAAAGGTCTCCTGACCACCCCCTTCTCTTTACCCTCCTTCATTTTTCACCATATCTTTGCCCCCTTCCTCCCTCCTTTCCCCCCTGTCTCTGAGCCTGGGACTAGGACCTCAAAGCCCCCACTCCTCCCCAAGACCCTCCTGAATCAGAGATTTCAACCATGCGTGCGGCCCTCTTACTCCCCTCTACCTCTCTGGTCCTTTGCGGGCACCTTAATCAGAAGCCCAAGTTCCTGAACACTCTTGGGGTCACTCTGGCCACTGCTTGCTCAGGCCTGGGCTGACCAAGGCGGGCCTGGGAGAGGCTGGGAAACAGGAAGCCCCCTCCCCCGGTCATGTGACCTGTTATTGTACCGTTTCCTCCTTGAGGACAGAGGCTTCCTCCAGCCCCAGAGTGGGACACGTGTCCAGCTCCTGAAATGTCAGCCCCTCCTTGTGTCAGCCTCCAACTCCACAGCTCCTCTACCCTTGAAATCTGAGTTTTATTTCCTCAGGTTCGGAATGTTCCCCTGGGCTGACGATGCTCTTTGTCTGGTTTCCCTGTGAGCTCCTCTTCTCTGCACATCCCTTCAGTGCTGGGAGTCACAGTTCTCATTCCACTTTGGTCACAGACAGGTGCAGGTGTAGAAATATCGAGCAAGTGATGCCTCCTTCTGAACCTCAGCCCCACTATCCGTAAATTAAGGATAAGTACTGACCTTTTCTTATAACATCATGGCGACTTTACCAAGCCCTCTGCACTGGGCTGGGCACATCAGGGAGCCCAATCATAACACATCCTCCTCTTTCTTCTCTCCCACTTCTCTGGTTGTCATACCTCGGCTTCCTCTGCCAAATTCTTTTTGCTTCACCACTGAACTGGATTCTCTAGAGTCTGGGTGGTTACTAAATCCTGCCCATTTTTCCTGAATCCAATTTGAATGGGCCTTCTAGTTTCTATCTGATACTCAGAGCCCAGGCTCCTCCCCTCCCACTTGGATACCCACTCAGCTCCTTTCCTAGGCTTCCAGGCCCTTCCACCCCATTCTCCACTCATGCCTCAAAGACGGAGATCTTATGTTCTTCTCCTGCTCATATACCCCCTATGGCTCCCCATTGCCTATGGGAGAAATTTCAAGCTCTTCAAGGCCCTTAAAAAGTATGCATGCTGCCTGCTTCCACATATACTCCATGCTCTAGCCATAACAACATCCCCTGTGGACAGCTGAAGGTTTTCAACTCTCTCATACCACAGGGCCTTTGGCAATGCTGTAACCTCTACCCGAGATCTCCTTCCTTCTGCATCTGGTTTAAATTCTTGTACAGAAGAATGGATAACCAAACTATGGTAACACACACAATGGAATACTATGCAACACTAAAGAATAATGTAGAATCTGTAAAACACAGCATAACGTGGATGAACTTGGAGGACGTTATATTAAGGGAAATAAGTCAATCACAGAAAGACAAATATTGTATTAGTTCATTATTGTAAAAAGTCAAGGATAGGTTTACATATGGAAGGAAACTTTCTTTGTTGGTTACAGGGATAGAAGGTATGATAGTTGGAGCTGTGTGTCAACTTGGCTGGACCATAATTCTGTGTGGTTTAAGCAATTATGATATGTGTTGTTCCAATGATGGGATCAGATGTATATGTTTTGAGCAGCTAATCCGTTGAAAGGGAGTTTCCTAGGGGTGTGGCCTGCTTCCAGTATATTTATGGACATCCTGGAAAAAGAGACACTCTTCTGTGGATCGGGATTCTGTTGTGCTGCCTACAACTGTCCATGAGCGAACAATCCACCATTCGGCCTGGAGATCCTGGATTCATTATTCATTGGAGTCAACAGCCAGTATACTGCCTGCCAACCTTGAGCTCTCAGCCCCTGCAGCTGCGAGAGTTGGGAAAAGTCTCCAGCTTGATGTTGATCCAAGAACTTTGGACTTACCACTTCTGTAAGTGTGTGAGCCATTTTCCTAAGATAAATTTCTCTTTCTCTCTCTATATAAGCTTTATTGGTTTTGTTTCTCTAGAGAATCCAGTCTAACACCAAAGGGGAGGGGAAAAACACTGCCCCCCAAAAAAAATCCTGTACAAAAGCTAGGGTCTGATTCTAATGACAGATCATGGGGGATTGGGTCTTCCTGCCTCTGTGTCTGCAAAGAGGACTTGGAGGTGGCATCTTCTAACCTACTCTAACTTCACAAGAGGAAGACAGAATCACCATCAGCAGCCCATGGCTTATTCCTATGAGCCAAGACATACAACCACCCTCCAGCCTTTTAACTAGTTTTGACACCAACCATCCCTCCCACAGTACTCACTACTTCTGTACTGGGTTACATAATTCATTTCAATAGCCACACAGAACCCACAGACAATATCCATCATTATGAGGTTCATTAGGGAAGCAACAGGCTACAATTCAGGTTCAAGAACACTCTCAGTATACAATTCTTCGATCAGGGCAGTCTCCCCTCTGCTGTGCCTTCAGACACACCTCTCTGGCGCTTGGCCTCGGCCTGGCTTCTGCCTCTGGGGGCCAGGTAAGCCGACGCTCTGTCTCATGCCTCTTGGTTCCACTGCCGCTGTCTCTCTTCTGGGGGATTTGTTGGCCAACGAGTCCCAGCGCAGGGATCTCGGGTCCAAGGATGTGCTCCTTTTCACCTCCAGGTCTTCTCTTGATGGCAGTGAGACCCCCTCTCTGGCTCTAAACCAAAAAAAAAAAAAAAAGTCCTGCCAAACTCACTGCCATCAAGTTTGATCTGACTCATAGCGATCCCTCCTTGGGTTTCCGAGGCAGTATCACTA
>NW_006921723.1:1440336-1536892 GCF_000298275.1 Orycteropus afer afer
TGCCCAACCTTCCTTCCGAGGAGTGGCTGGTGGGTTTGAACCGCCAGCCGTCTGGTTAGCAGGCAAGTGTCTTAGCCACTATGCTACCAGAGCTCCTTAGCCTCTAGGAGGGCTCATTTTATCTTTTTTTAAAATTTTTATTGTGATTTGGGTGAAAATTTACAGAGCAAATTCACTTTCCATACAGCAGCTCACATACACTTTGCCTCATGAAGTTGGCTGCAGTCCCACTGATGCAACAGCTCTACTCCCACTTCCTCCCTATAGTTACCTCTTCCCTGTGTGCTTCCTTCCCATGCACTCCAGCCCCCCCTCCCCCCCAGCTATCTCCCTGTGCGTACACAGCTCCTTTATTCTCTAGGGCTCATTTTAAGCCTGGCAGAGTGACAAAACTAACCAATTCCAACATCAGAGTTCTACACACCTTATTTCCGTGGTCCCACCCAGTAATCCAGTGAGAATTACAAAGACTATGGCTAGAAAAGCCATACCAAGTCATTCAATGCACCACAATATTTCTCAGAAATGAAAAGCCAAGGGTTGTGTGTAGAGAAGTAGCAATTCTCTGATTCAAGGGTGCCCAGGAAGTCTACCACCTCCCTCCTAACCTCTGCTCCAGCCGTATTTACCTGTTAGAGTTCCACAACCACTCCAAGGCTCTTCTAAGCCTCCTGACTTTTGCTCAAGCTGTTCCTTCTGCCTGGAATGCCCCTCGCTTTTTTGTTTCTTTGACAAATTCCTCATCCTTCAAGGCTCAGTTTAAACAGCCTCTTTGGACTGTGTCATTGAATCAGAATTCGGCAGATGGAGGCACGCTTAAGGAGCTCTGGTGGCAGAGTGGTTAAAATGCTTGGCTACTAACTGAAAGGACAGAGGTTCAAACCCACCAGCTACTCTGCAGGAGAAAGATGCAGTCTGCATCTGTATAGATTTACGACCTTGAAAATTCCGTAAGTCAGTTCTACTCTGCCCTACATGATCGCCATGAGTTGGAATTGACTCAGTGGCAATGGGTTTGTTTTCTTGGTTGGGCAGATTTAGTAGCTACTGGGTGCTACAAATGGTTAACATGCTCAGCTGCTAATGAAAAGGTTAGAGGTTGAGTCCAACCAGAAATGCCTTGAAAGAAAGTCCTGGCCGTCTACTCCTGAAAAATCAGCCATTGAAAACCCAGGGGAGCACGGCTCTAGTCTAACACTCAGGGAGTCACCATGAGTTGGAGTCAACTTGATGGCAACTGGTTTGGGGCAGGTTTAAATGATAGATAGAGAAACTGAGGCTCGATGTAGTTTTTGGGCAAGGAAGAAGTGTACATAAAGAGTTTCTGATAAGGGTGATGGAAAAATTCAGGAAACAGCAAATACTCCATTACCTATGTAAACACATTGCCATCAAGTTGATTCCAACTCATTGGTACTCTAAAGGACCATGGAAGCAGCAGTCAAGAAATCAAACTAAGTATTGCATTGGGTGAATTTGCTGCAAGAGACCTCTTTGAAGTGTTAAAAAGCAAAGATGTCACTTTTACTCAAGCCATAATATTTTTAATAGCCTTGTATGTATGTGAAAGGAACTCTGGTGGCATAGTGCTTAAGGCATTTGACTGCTAACCAGAAGGGTGGCGGTTCAAACCCACCAGCCACTCCTCAGAAGGAAGATTGGACAATCTACTTCCGTAGAGAGACCGCCTCGGAAACCCAAGGAAGGGTTGATATGAGTCAGATTCGACTCAATGGCAGTGAGCTTGTTATGTCTGTATGAAAGGTGGACAATGGATAAGGATGACTGAAGAAGAACTGGTGACTTTGAATGGTGCTGTTGAAGAATATTGACTACACCACAGACTACCAGAAGAATGAACAAATATGTCTTGGAAGAAGTACAGCCAGATGCTTCTTAAGAGGGAGGATGGCAAGATACTGTCTCATGTAACTTGGGCATGTTATCAGGGACCAGTCCTAACCAGAAGGCTGGCAATTCGAATCCACTACACTAGCCACTCCTCGGAAGGAAGGTTGGGCAATCTACTTCCGTAGTGATACTGCCTCGGCAACCCAAGAGGGGTCGCTATGAGTCGGGTCCAACTCCAGGGCACATAACAACAGTCCTTGGAAAAAGACATCATGCTTGGTAAAGTAGAGGGTAAGCGGAAAAGAGGAAGACTTCAACTAGATGGACTGACACAGCGGCAGCAACGGTGGGCTGAAACACAGCAACGACTGTGAGGATGGCACTGGATTGGGCGGTGCTTACTTCTTTTGACTGTTAAGATCGATGTAAATTAGAACCCACTCAATGCACCTAACAAAAACAACAGAACTATCCCGTAGGGTTTCCAAGGTTGTAAACCTTGGGAAACAGACTGCCAGGTCTTTCTCCTGTGGTATAGCTGGTGGGTTCCAATCTCAAATCTTTCAGTTAGCAACTGGACGCTTAACTATTGTGCCACCAACACAATTAAAAAAAAAAAATTACTTTAGAGGTGGTTTGAAAAAATTCTGCCTTAGTATTTTTGGCTTATGTAAAGATATGCAAATAAGGAGTAAGTTTGGGGGCCAGGATCCACCCACTTCTGTCTAGAAAACCCATCCTCTCTGAAGTACATGGCAGCTCCCACAGTCACCTCCTAAGCCCCACCTCTTCACCCTAAATCCCGCCCACTCAGCCTAAAGCATTGCAATCTCCTCCATCTTCCTCTGCGCCTATTACATTGAAAGCCCCACCCACCCTGCGCTTCCCAGCCTATTACCGTAGAAGAATTAACCAGTTTAATCTGGTTCGTTCAAAAATAGTAGACATTCAGTCTAATCTTCATTTAGCCACTCAAGTTTTAGATCGCGCGCCCAGTGTAGCCTATCACAATCCAGATACCGCCCCCCTCGGCCCCACCCCAGCCTATCACATTCTAAATTCCATCCTCTAGCCACAGTCCCAGCCTATCAGCTTCCAAGTCCTCTCCAGCTTTGTCGGACTCGTCTCTCCGCTTGTCCAGGTGCTCAGTGAACTACATTTCCCAGGAGGACTTGCGGCGGGGGGCAGATCACTTCCTGTCTGGAAGATGGCGGCTTTCTGGGGTCTCGTCGGCTGAGTTGAAGGGAGGTTCAGGCTTCGGTGAGCAGAAGTTGGGCGATGAAAGCGTAGGGGTCCCATCCCCAGAGATCCAGCTTCCTTAGCTCTGACCTCAGATAGCCAGCTCCTCCTCTGCTCTGAGTTTGCCGCCTTCAGCTGTTTTTTTCGAGCAGTCTAGCCCCCATCCTTTTTTCTGCAACTAAAGCTTTATTTTCCTTAGAGGTTGTGGGAGCTGCAAGGCGATTAGAGACCATCCTGAGCAGCTTGCGTCTATTGCCCAGATGGGCAAACTGTCCCACCGGCATCCATCTCCCCGCAAGTAATCTGTAACACTTAGATCTGTGCCTCTTCCCTCGCCAGGCATCCCAGCGCCCTCAGGGGAGAATCCTAGAGGTTATTATATCATTATTCGTGAAGATATTTTCCGTTTCAGGTAACCGAAAACCCAACTCTGTCTGGCTTAAGCAAGAAAGGAAAGTTACTGGATTATAGAACTGGTAAGCATCAGGCATAGCTGGATCCAGGTTCTCAGGAATCTGTTTCTGTTCTTTTCTGGGTAGGCATGCCAGACCTACACACCCAACCGGGGCCCCTCTTGTCTAATAGTACCATTGGAAATCCTAAAGCTGCCCCTTACTGGCTTGTGTGGGGTCATGTGGCCATCACTAAGCCAATCACAGTGGCCAAGGAGCTGTGCTCCTTGGCCAAGTGGGGAGGGGCATGAGGATGACAAGGTTAACCATGCAGAAAAAGAAGTGGGAGGTTATTGGCTTTATTATCTTAAGTCAGAATGGATACTGGGCTGATAGGTGCAAAAGCTATACATTTTATAGTTGAGAAGACTGAGGCCCTGCCTGAGAGCCCTGACAGAGTTCTGACTGAGAGCAGTGACTTTCACAGTCAGTAAGCAGTTCAGACGTTGTCCTCACTCCAGAATCATCTGCCTGGACCAGTTAGAAATGTCACTGCCATTATTAACCAAATATTCTTTAAACCTCTAAGGGGAGGATCCTGGCGTCCCACATCCCTGCTGTTTCTGGCCACTCGGGAACTATGGAAGTTGCAGAACCCAGCAGCCCTACTGAAGAGGAGGAGGAGGAAGAAGAAGAGGAAGAACAGTCGGCCGAGCCTCGGCCCCGCACTCGCTCCAACCCTGAGGGGGCCGAGGACCGGGCACTGGGGGCCCAGGCCAGCGTGGGCAGCCGCAGCGAGGGTGAGGGTGAGGCAGCTAGTGCTGACAATGGGACCTCTAACCCTCCAGGTGCCGGTCCAAAGCCCTGGCAGGTGCCCCTGCCAGCCCCTGAGGTCCAGGTGCGGATGCCGAGGGTCAACTGTCCAGAGAAGGTGGTAAGTGTGAGGCTCAGCCTTGGTCTTCAAGGGTTTGGCATGCCTTGTTTTAAATATTCCTTCCTTTCACAGTTCACTCTGCTAATATTTCCCTTGTTTCCCTGTTTCTGTGTCGAATGTTCATTGATTCTTTCATCAACCTGGACTCCCAGTCCAGTTCTCTTTCCTCTGAGCCACTGACTTCTAAAATGAGCAGCTTGATTGGGATGGGGAGGTCACTATGTTGCCTTGTCAGAATACCTCTTTAAAGTGGTGAAAAAGCAAAGGATGTCCCTTTAATGACCACAGTGTGAAAAACTGGACAGTGATAAAGCAGGACAGAGAATTAACGTATTTGAATCATGGTGTTGGTGAAGAATATGGAATATACTGTCAACTGCCAGAAGAATGAACTCATCGGTCTTAGAAGAAATGAAATTAGGATGTTCCTTAGAATTGAGGATGGTGAGAGTTTGGACACGTCAGAAGAAAAGACCAATCACTAGAAAGGCCATCATGGTTGGTAAAGAAGAGGGTCAGATAAAATGAGGGAGGCCCTCCGTGGATGGACTGACACTATATCCACAGCAATGGACTCATACCAACGATCGTGAAGACAGCGCAGGACCAGACAGCATTTAGTTTTGTTACTTACAGGGTCACCGTGAGTTGGAGCTGACTCAATGGCAGCTAACAAAAACAGTGCCTTGTCAGAGGGGCCGCTTAGGGAGGGAAGGCTTGGCCAGAGGGGCTGTGTAGGGGCTGGTGTTCATACCCAGTCACTGCTGGACCTAGGGCTCCTCATCACCCCCCAATGTTCTCTGCAGATCATCTGCCTAGACCTGTCAGAAGAGATGTCACTGCCAAAGCTGGAGTCATTCAATGGGTGAGACGGACAGCTTGGGGCTCGAACACATAGTTGCAGCTGGGGAGGGGCCCTCTTGAAGACACTGCTAGTACTAGCTGACCCCCGGAGCAGCTGGAGGCTCACCAATAGGGAAATCTGAGACAGGGAGAAGCTTGCCCTGGCTTAGAGCCTGCCCTGCCCTCTGTGGGCCCTGTTTGGCTGAGCTGTGATGATTGTGTGATGATTGACAGGTGGTGAACCTAATGAGGCAGCTTATCTCCCCAGTTCCTGAATGTACCCTAAACCCACTCTGAAGAATCAACTTCTAGAAAATTTAAATGATCATCTTCTCCCCCCTCCATCTTAGTGTCCTAGTGATGCTGTAATAGAAATACCACAAGTGGGTGACTATAAAGAGCAGAAATTTATTTTCTCACAGTCAAGGAAGCTAGAAGTCTGAATTCAGAGTATCAGCTCCATGGAAAGGGTCCTTCAGTTGGCTCTAGGGGAAGAACTCTTGTCTCAGCTTCTCTAACTTTCTTCTGGAGTCCCTGGGTAATGCAAATCGTTAAGCACTTGACTGCTAACCAAAAGGTTGGTGGTTCGAACCCACCCATAAGTGCCTCAGAAGAAAGGCCTGGCAATCCAGTCCTCTTTCCCCTGAGCCACTGACTTCTAAAATGAGCTTCTCGGAAGGAAGACTGGGCATTCTACTTCTGTAGTGGTATCGCCTTGGAAACCCAAGGAGGGCTCGCTATGTCGCAGTCAACTCAACAGCAGTGAGGAGCTTTTATTTAGGCTGCATACATGGTGTGGCCATGCTCTGGCTCTCATGCCATCGAGTTGATTCTGACTCATAGCAATCCTAGAGGACAGAACAGAACTGCCCCCATAGGGTTTCCAAGGCTGTAAATCTTTACAGAAGCAGATTTCCCTGTCTTTCTCCCATGGAGTGGCTGGTGGGCTCAAACCGCTGACTTTTTGGTTAGCAGCCCAGTGCTTTAACCACAGCCCCACCAGAGGTCCTTCAGCGTTGCCGTAAGTCAGAGTCAACTCAGTGGAGGATCTCCACATGGCATCTGTCTTCCCCCATCTGCTTTTGTGCCTAATCTGCTCATACCTCAAAAGTGATTGGTTTAAGTCACACCCTATGCTGATACAGACTCAGTAACATAACAAAGAAAACCCTGTTCCCAATGAGGGTCACATCTACAGGTGTAAGAGTTAGGATTTATGATACCTAATTTGGGGGACACAGTTCAATCCATAACAGGCTCTGAGAAGCAGAGATCTCAGCAGACCAAGCCTGGCTTACTTTGAAGTCCCTGCCCTGAGCCATCTGGGTCTTGGTAGGCTCTGGTGGCAGGCACTTCTCTCCCCTCACTGGTTCCTGCCTGCAACTGTCCTGACCAAGTTGGGCTCAAGAGGGGTAGACTTGAGACCTAGGCTGGCCAAGGGGCTCCACTTGGAGAGGGTGGGAACTCAGATGTAACCCAGACCTGGTGTTAATCCTGTGCCTCTGGATACCATCTTGGGGCTGGTGGAGTGTCCCCCAGCAGGGTGGGCAAGGAGTCCCAGGGTCCCCTAGTCCAGAAGCCCTGCCTCAATGGCCCCCATCCCCTGCCTCCCCCACAGCTCTAAAACCAATGCCCTCAATGTCTCCCAGAAGATGATTGAGATGTTCGTTCGAACCAAACACAAGATCTGCAAGAGCCACGAGTTTGCCCTGGTGGTGGTGAACGATGACACAGCCTGGGTGAGGTGGAGTGGGGGCTCTGGGTGGGCCCTGGTGGTGAGACCTGGCCCCTCCCACTGAGCCCTCTGCATCCTGCAGCTGTCAGGCCTGACCTCTGACCCCCGTGAACTGTGCAGCTGCCTCTACGACCTGGAGACGGCTTCGTGCTCCACCTTCAGTATCCTTCCTGGGAGTTTGCTGCACGCGCGTGTGTGTCCCTTCTTATCACCTGAGGCAGGCAGGGGGCTGGTTCAGGCTCACTTAGGTTCAGATCCCAGCTCTGAAATTCAGTTTCTCCATCTTTAAAACAGGACTGTGGGATAAGCCATTTGCCCATGGCTGTTATCCCTAAGGTTGGCAGTTTGAACCTATCCAGTGGTGTCACGGAAGAATGGCCTGGTAAAATACTTCCATAAAGATGACAGCCAAGAGAGCCCAATGGAGCAGTTCTGCTCTGTAACACATGGGGTCACCAGGAGTCAGGGTAGACTCGATGGCATCTGGTTACTATTGCACAAATGTCCCTGGGTGGCATGACTGGATTGCACTTGTCTACTAACCTAAAGGTTGGCAGTTCAAACCCACCCAGCGGCACTGGAGAAGACTGGCCTGGCAGTTGGCCTCCACGAAGATTATAGCCAAGAAAACTATGGAGCACAGTTGTATTCTGTAATGCAGCCTTGCCACATGTTAGGTGCTGACTGGACAGCAGCTGATAATGTTGTGTTATGTACCATAGAGTCGCCCCAACTCATAGCGACCCCTCGGGTTTCCGAGGCAATATCACTACAGAAGTAGATTGCCCAACCTTCCTTCCGAGGAGTGGCTGGTGGGTTTGAACTGCCAGCCTTTTGGTTAGCAGTCAAGGGCCTTAGCCACTATGCTACCAGAGCTCCTGCAACTGATAACAGCAACAACCAAATGGGGCACCAAACCACCTCACCAGTAGAGTTCCTGCGACAGTAAAGCTATAGTACAAACAGCAAACAGCTTGTCCCCAACACCAAGCACCACTGGAAGCCCTTTGCAAATTCTGATTTACGATGTCCAAAATGTACCTTGCATGGAGAATACTTCATGCAGGGCCAGGTATACAGTAAGTGCTCACTGAATGACAGCACATAACTGAAACGTTGTAGTCACCCCTATGACCCCTTCAACCTGGGCACAGCACATTTTGTGCCAAGTTGAACATTAACAAAAACTAGTTGCCATCAAGTTGACTCTGACTCATGGTGATCCCAAGTGTGTCAGAGAAGGACTGTGCTCCGTAGGGAGCATGGTGGCTAGTTTCTCAGAAGCAGGTCTCTAGGGCTTGGTTTCGAAGTGCTTCTGGGTGGACTCGAGTCTCCAGCTTCTTGGTTAGCAGCTGAGTTCATTCACCATTTTGCACTATCCAGGCCCTGGCTGAACATTAAAGTCTTGTATTTAATCCCAAACTTAATTTGTGTATGATCCCTGGTCCCTGCAAGTTCAAAGAGTAAAAAGTTGGGAGTAAAGGGGGTAGACTGTGGGGGTGGAGAGGGTTGGGGCTTTGGGGTCTTATGTGAGGACAGCATCCTCCAAGAAGGAAAGGGAGTTTTGAATCCCCAAGAATCTTCAGGGTATCCAGTGCTCGTCCCCTACCTTCTGATCCATGCTGAGAGGAGACCAGGGCTCAGAGAGGGCAAGCCATTTGGCCATGGTCACACAGCATGTTTCTAGCAGAGCTGTGCCTGGTAGTGAGCTCTCCTGGCATCATTATCAGGGGACCTGTCCACCCTTATCCATGCACACAGCTGCCTGCCTTCTCCTTAACATCCTCACCAGATCTTGAAGGCCTCTTCAGTCTCATGTAAGTCCCTGTGGAGAAATTATGGTTTACCTTTAGAAGGAAGGATCCCCTGTGGACTCCAAATAGCACAGATATAATCAGGGAAAGCCCAAAGCCTCCCCATTCCCAGCCTCCCCCACTGGGATAATCGATCACTTGTCTACAAGTGTTTTTAACAAAAGAGGCCCTTTTCTGCGTCTCATATTAGTTCTGTGACTGCCCCATGTTCTCCAACCCCATTTTTTAAAAAGTGGGGTTGGCAGACTTTTTCCATATGAGACCAGAGAGTAAATAATTCAGGCTTTGCAGATGTTAGGGTCTCTGTTGGAACTACTCGATTCTGCCATTGTATCGCTAAAGCAGCCATAGGTTATAATGGATGGACATAAGTGTGTGTCAGTAAGGTTTTATTGACACATATACACACATACATATGGACATTTGAATTTCAGAGACTTCACTTGTCATGAAATATTCTTTTTATTTTTCAACGCTTTAAAAGTGTAAGAACCACTTTTTGTTTGCCAGCACCTGTTTTAACCAACTCTTGTTTCACCTTTCTCATCATTATTAACCTGGTAGGTACAGCCATCTCGCCCAGTTTTGTAAATGAGTACCTGGGGTGAATTCCCATTGGAGGACATGCTGGATCAAAGAGCTGTATGCTTCTGATTTTGCTAAAGAATTTTTTTCAAGAAATTAACTTAATCCCAAGTATCGATGTTTGAGGTTGTGTCCCACAGTCTTCCCAACACTGGAGTTGATTCTGCTGCTAAAAATTCCACCCACTTGATAGGTGGGGAAGGGCAGCCTCTTGCTTTGCTGTGCTTTTCCTTGAGGCTCTTTGTTCATTTTTTCAAAAAAAAATTGTGATAAAAATATGTATAATAGTATTTGTCAGTTCAACATTTTTCTTTGTGTTCATTTGTAAGCCATTGAATATTCCTCCAGCAATTTGTCTGTTTGTGGCCGTTGCCTATTTTTCTGTGGGGATGTTGGCTTTTTTCTTGTTGATGACAAGGTTTGCATTTTACATATTAAGGACCCTCCATTTGCCTAATGCACTTTGCCCAATCATTATCCTGTTCTGGAGGCTAGAGTGGGGTCCACCTGAGACACTAACTTAGCACAGAAGATCTGATTCCTGTATCAGGGGCTCCCAGCCTGGTGGAGGAGTCATGTGTCACTAGGCAGTTCCAGCTCCAGTGTCATGGAGGATACTGGAGGCTCTGAGGGTGGACAGTAGGCTCCAATCCCAGGGGTCTGTGAAGGTTCACTAGGGGAGCAGACTAAGTAGGGGAGGTGCTCCAGGCAGTAGGAATAATGGGCTGGAAAGGCTCAGAGGCTGCAGTGAACTCAGGAGGGGCTTTGCACACCTGGTGAGGAGCCAGGCAGACCTGCAGAATGTGCTTTGATCTGCCCCTGCACCCTGACTGCAGCCAACAGAAGACAGAACTGCCAGTCACAGAGAATGTGCAGATAATTCCGCCCCCATACGTGGTCCGCACTATCCTCGTCTACAGTCGTCCACCCTGCCAACCCCAGTTCACCCTGACGGAGCCCATGAAGGTAGGTGAGGCCAAGGAGAGGGAGGGACACCTGCAGCCAGTGGGATGGTGGTTAGACACCAGGAGGGACTTCCCGGTGGCAGCAGGTGGAGCACATGGGGGTGGGTTTCATAACCTGAGGGAGAATTTGGAATTGTGGCTGTGGGGGCAGGGATGACTTGAGCCTCCAAGGCTGGTGTTCCTTCCCTGCAGAAAATGTTCCAGTGCCCATATTTCTTCTTCGATGTTGTTTATATCCACAATGGCACTGACGAGAAGGAGGAGGAGATGAGCTGGAAGGTGAGAGGCTATGGCGGGTATGGGTGCTGCCTGGAGCCTCGGGGTTGGTGGGGTCCATGGAGGACTCCACCTCCATCTGCCAGCTCGGCAGCGCCAGCTCAGTTGGAGCATGGTCATTCAGTCACTCAACAACCATTGCCTGTGTGTATACTGTGAGCCCATGGTGAGCAAATAAGGCAGGGACTACATGCTGGGGAGGCTGGGGTCATTGGGACGTTGGCCCAGGGAGCATGTCTGGGTCCTGCCTGCCTCCCCTGCTTCTCGCCCTTCCTCCCTGGGTCTTCTCTGGGACCTTTGCCTGGAGCACTCTTCCTGCTCCTCCAGGCTTTGCTGATCCTTCCCATCCCAACCCTGAGTAGCTATGGGACCTCAGGTGGGCTCCTTACCTCTCTGAGCCTCAGAGAGGCCCAACTACCAATTGGAGAGCAGCTTTTCCTCACCCCTCAATACCCAACTCAAAAGGCCCTCCTTTGGGAGGGCTTCCCTGTTCTCAAGGAAGAGTGGCATGAGGACTGGGGGTGCCTATGTCTAACCGTGCCTCTGTCTAGAGGGGCAGAATTGTGCAGGTGGCAGGAGTGGTTGCTGAATGCCTGAAAGTATTTTCTGCCTGGGAAAGTCTTCACCCTTCAGAACCCACCCCAGGTGCCCCTTCTTCTGGGAAGCCCTCCAGGGGCAAGGAGCACCTGTCCAGGGGAACCCCCAGCTGATGAGCCCCTCCCTGACCCCCCCCAGGACATGTTTGCTTTCATGGGCAGCCTGGACACCAAGGGCACGAGCTACAAGTATGAGGTGGCGCTGGCTGGACCGGCCCTGGAACTTCACAACTGCATGGCCAAGCTGCTAGCTCACCCGCTGCAGAGGCCCTGCCAGAGCCACGCTTCCTACAGCCTGCTGGAGGAGGAGGACGAGGCTGCTGAGGTTGAGGCTACTGTCTGAGCCAGCCCTGAACACCTAACCTCTGTAGATGAGAGCCTTGGCCTACAGGGGTAGTTCTCAAAATGGCCTTTGTGGACCCCTGAGAGGGTTCCAGGAGGCGCCCCGGGCATTTGGGGGAGGGGTGGCTCTAGAAGGAGACCCAGGATTTCAGAGGCATCTCAGTGGCTTTGGGCACTCACCCTCCGTGTCTCCTAGCTGGTACCCCACTCCCAGTTGATGTTGATGTCAGTTGTAGCTTTTCATCTTCCCCATGTGATTCTGTTGTCATCAAAATAAAAATTTGAGAATCCCTAACCCAGGTCCACTTGTGTAAATTGGAGTCTTCTTGGTTGCAAATGACAGAAAAGCCCATTCATTGAGGCAGACGGGAAATGGGTTGGTTCTTATGGCTGAGAAGTTTGGTGGCTTCAGGCCAGGCTGTATCCAGGTGGTTGGACAGCAGTGGAATGCCCTGCATTTCCCCAACCCTGGAGAAGGGTGAGATGGCTCCACTGGTCCATTAGTCCTAAACCCGGTAAACGAGTGCTCTCCCAGCATCCCTGTAGGATTGGCCTTGCCTGGTCATGTGTCCTCCCATTAGGGGAGCCATGGCCACAGCTCTGGGTGCTCTGGTCAGGCTCCTATCACCCACTCCCAGGGGTTGGAAGACTGACAGCCAGTGTGGCTGCTCCCCAGAAGAAGGGGATGGGGAGACGGACACCACAGGTCGACATTCAAACACTTTTCTGGATAATGTGCAATTATGAAAGGTTACCAGCCAGATTTTCTTAGTTCCATATGAAATGAAAGTAATTTTATTCAACAACTGCTCTTCCTCCCTGTAAACATTTACTGAACACCTACTGTGTACCATGCCTGGTTGTTCTGTCCTCACATCAGCTTCTGGAGGATTCTTTTCCGTTTTAAGGAGGAGGAGACGGAGGGCAGCAGAGGTCCGGGGTCAGCTCTCCAAAGTAATGGACCCCGCTCCCACGGAGTTGACAAGAGGCTGCACAGAAGTTCCGGACGTGGGGGCTGGACAGGGAGGCCTCTCGTAGTATGGGGGCTGTGCGGACTAATGGAGAGTCCTTGGGTGGTGCAAATGGTTAAGCGGTTGACTACTAACCAAAAGGTTGATAATTCATACCTACCTAGGCACACCTAGCAGGTAAGGCCTGCTTCTGAAAAGTCAGTCTTGAAAACCCTTTGGAGCAGTTCAACTTTGCACACATGGGGTAGTAGACTCCATGGCAAATAAAACACCCTAATGGAATCCCCTCAGCAGAAGGCTCGGGCAGACTTCAATACTGGGCATCCTGGTCTTCTAGCTGGGCGCGTTTCCTCATTTGAGCAGAGATACTGGCAACACCCGAGCCCTTATCGGTCGCCACAGGCCCCTGCCTGAGCGCCACCCGGCATTGCGCGCCCTGGCAGCACTACCTCGAATTCTGAGCTTCATGTGGACACAGGTGCGCAGTGGCGCGGCCGGGCTGGGGGCCCCGCGTGGGGATGCCCGAGCGGCGGGGCGGAGGGGCTGCACGGCGCTTGCGCGCGGGGAAGGCGCGGGAAACCCGCGGCCTGCAGCGCGCCGGCACCGCGGAGCTATGGGCTCGGCGGCCGAGCTAGCGCAGCTGCTGCGGGCAGCTCTGCGGGCAGAGGAGCCGTGGTGAGTGCGGAGCCCGGGTGCGGCGTGGCTGGGTAAGGATCGGCGCCAATATGACGCTGTTATCCGCTGCTCTCAGGAACGTAGAGGAACTGCTGCGGCGTGGCGCCGACCCCAACTTGGTGCTCCCGGACGGCGCCGCGGCCATGCACCTGGCGGCCGGGGCGCGGCGCCCGCGCGGCCTCCGCTGCCTCAGTTTGCTGCTGCGGCGTGGTGGGGACCCCAATGCCCGGTGAGGCGGCCCGGCACTGGGCAGGTTGTCGGAGGTCTGGGGCGAGGCCTGGAGGCTCGGGGAGGGGCTCCACGGTCCGTGGGTGGTGCTTGGGGTCCAGGGGCCGGAAACCAGGATCCAAGGGAGGGTGGGGTATTTATTTGGTTGCCCTGGGGCCTAAGGATTGGAATCAAGGGTTCGGATCTGAGAGCTGAGGCTTGCAGCCTAAACCCAGGCTGGTGGGCGCCTTTGAAAACCAAGACCAAGGTTGATCCTTCCTCGGCCCCGCCCAGTTCGGCCGAGGCGCTGACCCCGCTGCACGTGGCGGCCGCCTGGGGCTGTTGCCGTGGCCTTGAGCTGCTGCTGAGCCAGGGAGCGGACCCGGCGCTGCGCGACCAGGTGTGGACCCTGTGCGTTCTGGTGGGGAGCGTGAGCGGGCGGGAGGGTGGGACTAGAGCCTCGGGCGCCCCCCGCTGACCGCGCTGCCGTAGGACGGGCTCTGCGCGCTGGACGTGGCGGAGCAACAGGGGTACCCGCACTGCGCGCGCATCCTGCGGGAACTGGGGACGCGGAACCAGACCTCGGCACCGACCCAGGAGCCCAAGCTCAAACCTGGCGGTGAGTAGGACCTGCTGGCCCGTGAGGCTTCTTGCATCGAGTTTGAGTGTCTCGGCCACTTTCTGTTTCCGGCTGTCTCCAGTTGTTTGTCTCCAGCTGTCTTTGGCATCCGCTGTTTCTGACCATCTACTACCATTCCTCGCTATCTAAGAGTGTCTCCAGCAGGCTCAGGTCGTTTCTGCTTGGTTCTACTGTCTTCGGTAGTTTACTGCTGTCTTCAGCCGTTTTCCACTCTCTCCAGCCTTTCCCTGTCACTGGCTGTGTTCCAATGGTCTCTAGCTGTCTGTTTCTGACTTTCCTTGGCTGTTCCCTACAGTCTCAGAATGTCTTCATCTTTCTGCCAGTTGCCAGCTGTCTCTAGCTGTTTCGGGCTGTCTCTGCCTCCCACTGTCTGTGTCTTCAGCTCACCCTCTCCTCCAACTCTTGCTCTTTCTGCAGCTTTCACCACCTCTTACTGAGTCTCGCTCAGATGTCTCTGTCTCTCCCATCTTGACCCACTGCTCCCTGATCCGTTTCTACTACTCCAGGCCCTGAAGGAAACAGACTGGTCACCAGCCCCTTTGGCCTTCCCGACGGGACCTCGGACTCCACAGTGCTCCAGACCCAGCTGGGCAGAAGTGACAGCAGGAACGTGGACCGAGAGGCTGCTGACCAGGATAACAGCTCGGAGGCCCCCCTGGGACTTTGGGATGGCAGCTCTGATGCCTCCTTTGTCACTGCAGTGGAAGCCTCTGGAGCTGAGGATTCAGCCCCTGATGGGCCCCACGGGGCTGGGTCATTGCCCCAGACCATGCAGGGACTCGTGCCTGGTGCCCGTCACCCCCAGCAAGTGCCAGGGTCTTTGGATGCCCCACCACCAGCACATCGAGCCATAATGGGGAACAAGGAGACAGGACTTAGCACCTGGTTACAGGCCCTGAATCTGGCCTCAGCAGATGCCGACGGCTCCACTTCTTCCTCTTCCCCTTCTTCCACACCCTGCGCGGCCCAGAGTCCCCCACGGGAATCTGACCTCCACTTCCTGACTGACGACCATACGTCCCTTGACAGTGATGTGGCTGCAGTCTGGCTGACAGAGGATGAGGGGCAGTCCACAGACAGCAGGGACCCCATCCCCACTTGCTGGTGCCCACCAGCCTCCACCATGTCCAACCTGGAGCTGTTGCAGCGATGCAAAGCACACAGAGTGCGCCCCGGCCCCGTCACCACCTTTACCCGACCATGCTACCTCCGTCGGCTGGAAGAAGCTAAGGCTGGGCCTGGTTAGTCCCTTCTGAGCCCATGGAGTCTCCAGCACCACTTTCCTCCTCTCTGGGAACCATCCCTTCCTTCTCCCTTGACTCATTTTCCCCTCCCAGCTCTAGACTTTGCAAGGCACAGCCCAGAGCTGGCCAAGGCCCTGCGGACGGGCCGGATCCCACTTGCCCAGGCAGATGAGGATGCATTGGCACAGGAGTTTGAGCGGCCTGACCCCTCCAGGAGGTGGCGGGAAGGGGTTGTCAAGTCTAGCTTCACATACTTGCTGCTGGATCCCAGGTAAGACTTAAGAGTGGGAGCTGGACCTTCCTAGAGACCAACTTTCCTTTGCTGTGTGATCTTAAGACAACTATGTGGTCCTCTCTGGTCATCTGCTTTCTTATCTATAAAGGTGGGTGGACCCAATTCAAGGTGCCAAGTGGCCCCAGGAAATAGCTACTCCTCTCTGATCTGTAAGGTGGGGTCACTGGACATGGGTTAGAGCTGCTATGACTTTGGGGGGTGTCTCTGGGGCCCCTCGTTTCCTTCTCTGAGCCACCCCTTTTGTCCAGGGAAACTCAGGATCTGCCAGGCCGAGCCTTCTTGCTGACCCCAGCTGAACGTCTCCGGACATTTGTCCGTGCCATCTTCTATGTGGGCAAGGGGACCCGGGCCCGGCCATACGCACACCTCTGCGAGGCTGCTGGCCACCATGGGTGGCCAGGAAAGCAGGTGTGGGCATGAGGGTTAGAGTCTCAGCAGGAGAAGGTGTGCCATGGGAGATGGAGGAAGGAGGGGGTTGGGAGGCTGACCTCTGACCCCTCCTCCCTCTGGCCCCCCAGGCCTGCCCCAAGGTGCGCCGGATCCTGGACATCTGGGCCAGTGGCTGTGGTGTCGTCTCCTTGCATTGCTTCCAACATGTGGTTGCTGTGGAGGCCTACACACGGGAAGCATGTCTTGTGGATGCTTTAGGTGGGTGCCTGGTACCTGGGGGGACACTTGACCTACCGATTCCCTCAACCACTCTTAGGGCTGTTCATTTGTTTAATGAGCAATCATTGAACGCCAGCTCTATTCCTGTATGTTCACATATTTTGCTCTGTTGGTTTATCCCCACTGGAGGACAACACATAGTGAGTTCATTGTCCCATGCTTGTGCTGAAGGGTACCTAAGCTGCCCAGTCACCCCCACCCTCATCTCCCCAGGGATCCGGATGCTGACTAACCAGAAACAAGGGCACTGCTACGGAGTGGTGGCGGGCTGGCCTGCTGCCCGCCGCCGCCGCCTGGGGGTGCACCTGCTACACCGTGCCCTCCTCATCTTCCTGGCCGAGGGAGAACGAGAACTGCGGCCCCAGGACGTCCAGGCCCGCAGCTGAGTGCTGGGGAATGGCCCATCCCGCCTGGGTGGGAAGCAGAGTGTTTGAATGTCCTTGCTGCGCTATGCAGATAGCGCCCCCATCTCTGCCTCCAGAAGGCCAGGCTGGCAGAGTGCCCCCCCTCCACAGGCCGAGGAATAACTCTGTTACAGGCGGAACTGCCAGGGAGGGAGTGAGCTCCTCATCCAGAGAAGCAGACAAGCAGGGATCTGAAGGTGCTTTGGAACATTCTGGTGCTTTGGAACATTCTGGTGCTTTAGCAGTTTGGTCCTTGCTGGGTGGACGGAGTCCACTTTTGTCTGCCAGTCACCAGGAGGGGTTGCTGGACCCCCCTGTGGGGCGGGCTGGGAGCTTCTTATACTCAGGGACTTCACTTCCGGACCAGTTACCTATCACTCTGAACCTCAGTATTCTCAGTGAAAAGCCCTACCTTGGCATGCAATGAGGTCATGCAGGTAAAGCCATGGCTCAGAGCCAAGCACTGGGCAGAGGTGGTGCCACAGCCCAGGTAGAAAATCTCCCAGGCAAAGGGGTGGCCCGTGGTGTTGACGTGTGGACAGAGCCTATGTAGGTTGATGGGGATGGAGGTGTGAGACCTCAGTCCATTGGAATCTCTGCAACCTGAGCCTCGTGGTGTGGCTTCACTGAGCCGGTCTCCTTTGCTGTAAAACAGGGTTAATAACTCCAGCTCCACAGCTGTGTTTCCAGATTGCAGGAGAGTTGCATGTACAAAGAGCCTTCATAAATGCCAAGCTGCTATTCTTATGAGGTGTTACGGCTGTAATTGGTGATGGCCCAGTTTGTGGGGGATGGTTTTTATTTTCTAGAAGTTGCTTTTACAAGGTGGATTTATGGACTTGGAGGAGCCCGGGTGGTGCAAGTGGTTTATAATTGGCTGCTAACTTAAAGGCCGGTGGTTTGAATCCACCTGGTGGCACTGCGGAAGAAAGGCCTGGCAGTCTGCTTCCATAGAGATGATAAAAGCCAAGAAAACCCAGTGGAGCAGAGTTCTACTCTGTAACACATGGGGTTGCCCTGATCGTAACTGACTCAATGGCAGTGGTTTAGGGGTCTGGGGAGATGTGTCTCATTGGGTTCATGACCTGCCTGTTGCTATGGCTCAGTGAACCAGGGCCCACAGGGAGAGATGTGCAGTGTAGGTGCAAGTTCCACTTGACTCACATTCCCCCATTACTGAGCTCCGGGGGTGGTGGTGGGGGAAGCAGGGATTGGGATTAAGGACACACTCTCTGGAGTGGGCCTGGGATTTAACACTTGTACAGAGCTTAAGGGGCCTTGGAGCTTGTTTTCCTTGCGTGTAAAACAGGGAGGCTTCCCACACATCAAGTCTTACGAAGCAACAGCAACAAAAACAATATGGCATGGGTCCAGGAATACACAAACAGATCACTTGAAAAGAATCCAGAGGTCCTAAAAAACCTATGGAGAGGTGGAATTTAGTCCAACCCAGGGTTTATCACCTTCAGCCCTACTAACATTTGGTTCCGGATCATTCTCTGTGGTGGGGACCATCCTGTGCACCATAGGGTGTTGAGCAGCATCCCTGGCCTCCTCCCACTAGATGCCAGTAACACTGCCCCCCTCCCATTTGTTATTTGCTGTTGATCAGACCCAACTCATAGTGACCCCTCCTTGGGTTTCTGAGGTGGTATCACTACAGAAGTAGATTGCCCAACCTTTCTTCCAAGGGGTGGCTGGTGGGTTTGAACCGCCAGCCTTCTGGTTATAGTCAGGTGCCTTAGGCACTCCCAGTAGTGACAAGCAAAAAGGGCTTAGACATCACTAATGTCACCTGAGTGGTAAAGTCACACCTGGCTGAGACAACTGGTGTGAGCTAAAGATGGGCTCACAAACCAGTGGGGTAGGGACAGAGATTGAGGAACTCAGGCGACACTCCCTCATGCCATTCACACAAACCACAGATAGAACTAGATAGACACGGCAGACTGAACTGGGTCCCCCCAAAATATGTGTTGGAATCCTAAGCTCTATACCTATGGGATCAGGGTTTTCATGAGGCCCTGTCAGCGTGGGTGGGTCCTAAACCTAATCACTTCTGAGTGATAAAAAGAGCAGCATAGAGATGAGCACAGATGGGGTGGGGGGAATGGCAGCACATGTGAAGACCACCAAAAGACCAAGGAATGGTGAAGGGGACCTTCCCCCAAAGCCCACAGAGCTACAGCCAGTACCCTGACTTCAGACTCTGCCTCTTTCACGGTGAAGAAATAAATGTCTTTATTTAAGTCACTCACTTGTGTTTGTGTTATAGCAGCTCTTGGAAACAGACAGATGCCAAAACAAAACCTGTTGCTGGCAAGTCAATTCCGATGTGTTTTAGAGTGGGACGGTGTTTCACAGATGACTGCTACCTTTACTAAGGGTTCCTGGGTGGAGCAGACACTTTGTGATTGGCTGCTAACAGAATAGTTGCAGTTGGAGCCCACCCAGCAGGTCTGCTTTGTATGGGGTCAGCAGGAGTCTGAATTGATGGCACCCAACAACCACCACCTTTACAAAAGTAGCTTGCAAGGGCTTGCTTCTATGATGCTGCTGTGTGGGTTTGAAATGCCAGCCTTTCAGTAGTTGAGTGCAGATAGGTACATATTAGAGTACAGGTGCCATCAAGTTCATTTTGACTTAGCAACTTCGTGTGACAGAAGAGAACTGCCCCATAGAGTTTTATGGCTGTCATCTTTAGGGAAGCAGATGTCTAGGTCTTTGTCAGAGCTCCTGGGTGTGTTTGAACCACCAGCTTTTCAATTAGCAACTGAGTGTTTAAACATTTGCATTACCAGGGCTTTAGATATATAGAACAGCAAAATTCTGACCTTGGGGCAGGGACATCCTTTAGCCAGACATAAAAGGAAATGACAGCTTTGGTGGTTTCACAATAAAAATTGTCTATGATGAGAGCGACCCTAAACCAAGTTGAGAGGTAAAATGGAGGTAAGTCAAATGAGGGGGTGGGGGTGGGGTGGGTTGATGAGGAGTCATTCAGTGAACTGGTGGGTGTCAGGCATTCAGCCCAGGGCCTGGTCTGCAGTGAGCACTCAATTATGGCAACTGTCCTACATGCAGGAGACCTGAGTTCAATTCTCACCCAGTCCACCTCAGCCATCACCCATTTGTCCCACTGCCCACCTGTCAGTTTGTTGTACTGTGGTAGCTTGCATGTTGCTGTGAGTATATCTCACCTGAATTTAGAGACCATCTTGAGAACAGATTTGATGCACTGAACACTAATGATGGAAGACCAGAAAAATGACATGACATGTAAGACATCAGGAAGAAAGTAAAAGGTTACAAAGACAGGAAAGGAAGAGAAGACAAAAATGGATGTTGGAAGATCCTGAAACTTGCTCTTGGATGTAAAGTAGCTAAAGCTAATGGAAGAAATGAAGTAAAAGAACAGGCGGTTTCAAAGGGCAGCTCGAGAGGACAAAATATTACAATGAAATGTGCAGAGACCTGCACTTAGAAAACAAAAGGGAAGAACATGCTTGGTATTTCTCAAGTTGAAAGACCTGAAGAATTAATGCAGAAGAATTTATTTGAATTGTGTTGGCAAAGAATATCAACTATACCATGGACTGCTAGAGGAACAAACAAATCTGTCACAAATACAGCCAGAATGCTCCTTAGAAGTCAGAATGGCCAGTCTTTATCTCTGGTATTTTGGTCATGTTATCAGGAGGGGACCAGTCACTGGAGAAGGGTATCATGCTTGGTAAAGTAGAGGTCAGTGAAAAGGAGGAAGACCCTCAATGAGGTGGACTGACAAAGGGGCTGCAATGATTGGCTCAAGCATACCAAGTACTGTGAGGATGGTGCAGGACCCGGCAGGGTTTTGTTCTGTTGTACACCCGGTTGCTGTGAGTCAAAAATGATTCAATGTCACCTGAAGGCAACATAGACAAAACACTGAGTGATCCAGGAAGACTCAAAAGAAGAGGGAAGGAATACGCAGAGTAACTGTATCAAAAAGAATTGGTCGAAGGTGACAGCCAGGACAGGAACAGTTAAATGCACACCCCTGTTCATCACAGTACTGTTTACAATATAGCAAAAAGATGGAAATAACCTACCTGCCCATCAACAGAAGAACAGATGACCAAACTATGGTACGTACACACAGTGGAATGCTATGCAGCACTAAAGAATAATTTAGAGTCTGTAAAACACCACATAACATGGATGAACTTGGGGGACATTATGCTGAGTGAGATAAGTCAATCACAGAAGGACAAATACAGTATTAGTTCATTGTTGTGGAGGGTCAAAGGAAGGAGGGAAACTTTGTTGGTTGCCAGGGGTGGGAAGGGAGGGGAGGGAACATTTTGAAAAAAAAAAAAAAAAGAATTGGTCAACATTCAACCATTTCAGGATATAGCATGTGATCAAGAGCTGAGAGTATTGAAAGAAGAAGCCCAAGCTGGCTGAAGGCATTCACAAAAACAAAACTCCAGGAATTGACTGAATATCACCTGAGATATTTCAACATCAGATGCAATGCTGCAAGCACTTTCTTGTCTATGTTAAGAAATCTGGAAGACAGCTCCATAGCCAACTGACTGGAAGAGATCAGTATTTGTGCCCACTCCGAAGAAAGTGATCCAACCAAATGCAGATATTACTGACAATATCTATCAATATCTCATGCAAATAAAATTTTGCAGAAGAAAATTAAAAAATGGTTCCAACAGTACATTCACAGGGATCTGCCAGAAATTCAAGCAGGATTCAGAAGAGGACATGAAATGAGGGATATCATTGCTAATGTCAGATGGATCTTGGCTGATACCAGAAATATGTTTACTTTGTGTTTATTGACTATGCAAAGGCAATTGTGTGGGTCATAACAAATTATGGCTAACTTTGTGAAGAATGGGAATTTCAGAACCCTTAATTGTGCTCATGAGGAACCTGTACATAGACCATTCTCATTCTAAGGAGCATTCAAACAGAAGAAGGGGATACTGTGTGGTTTAAAATCAGGTAAGGTGTGCATCTGGGTTGTATCATTTCACCATACTTAACTTAATCTGTATGCTGAGCAAATAATCTGAGACGGTGGACTACATGAAGAAGAATATAGCATAGCATCAGGATTGCAGAAAGACTCACTAACAACCTGCGATAGGTACACGACACAACCTTGCTTGCTAAAAGTAAAGAGGACTCGCCGTACTTACTGGTGAAGATCAAAGATTATGGTCTCAGTATGGATTGCACCTCAACAGAAAGAAAACCAAAATCTCACAACTGGACCAATAAACAAGATCATGATAAATGGAGAAAAGGTTGAAGTTATCAAGGATTTCATTTTACTGGTATCCACAGTCGATACCTATGGAAACAGAAGTCAGGAAGTTAAAGGACACATTGCATTGGGCATATCTTCTGCAAAAGACCTCTTTAAAGTCACTTTGAAGACTAAGATGGGCCTGACCTAAGCCATGGTATTTTCAATTGCCTCACATGCATAAGAAAGCTGGACAATGAATTAATGCCTTTGAATTATGGTGTTGGCATAACAAGACTTGGAAGAAGTACAGCTGGACTGCTCATTAAAAGAGGGGACGGTGAGATTTTGTCTCACATACTTTGGGCATGTTATCAGGAAAGGCCAGTCTCTGGAGAAGAAAATCATGCTTTGTAGAGAGCGAAAAAGAGGAAGGCCCTCAATGAGATGGACTGACACAGTGGCTGCAACAATGGGCTCAAACATAGCAGTGACTGTGAGGATGGCATGGGACCCAACAGTGTTTCACTATGAGTGGGAGCTGATTCAATGGAACCTAAGAACAGCAACCCATCTGACTGGAGGCTGGCTTCTTGCTTAACAATGCTGAATAGGTCTCAGTGGAGTTTCTAGACTAAGATGGACTAGGGGGAAAGGCCTGGCCAGCTACTTCTGAAAAATCAGCCAATGAAAAACCCTATGGATCACAGCAGTCCAATCTGCGACGGGCTTACACAGGACTGGGCAGCATTTCATTCTGGTGTGCATGGCATCGTTGTAGACTGCTGCAACTCAATGGCAGCTAATGGTCTTGGGCCATGTCCACTGACCCTCACAACCTCCTCCTGCCTGACAGAGAGGAGCTCACTCCCTGACTGCCTGCCTTGCTCTATGGGAATACTGCCTAAGCAGCCTCTGCATTCTGGGGAGGGGGCACTCAGAAAGCAAACCTGGACCATAGGCATCCTCAAGCCTCTGTAGGTCAGGTCTGAGGGTGCAGCACCAGCGTCAGCCCAGTCTACAGATGGGGAAACTGAGGCTCAGAGGGTGAGGACTGTTCTCTAGGGTCCCCTCAACATTGGTTTGGAGACCCCAATTGTCATTTCTTTTTATTGAGTTATAATTTTAGATGTGCAGGTTCTATGGCGCCAGACCCTCCCACCCTACCAACCTTGGGCAACAGTGCCTCCCAGTGCCATGGAAAGGAGGGTATTGGGGGGGGGCGTCTTGGGGAAGGGACTGCCCCAAGGGTCCCTGTGGGGCTCGCGGGTCCCAGGATAAAGCACGCTGACACGAAGACAGAGAGCAGGGGTGGGGGATTGTCTGGCCTGTGGCGTGGGGGATAGGGGACTTCTGTACAGGGTCACCTCCGCAGGGTCCCAGTAGCGGTCCCCATACAGTAAGGGTCCGCTGGACTCAAGCAGAGAGCAGGGCATTCACCTGGCTCCCCGGTGCCCCACCCCGGGGGCATCTCTCTGACCTGGCTCCGCCCATGGGGCGGGGCTAGCGGCCATGCAGGTGGCCGTGCTGCAGAAATGGCTCTGGCCGCAGCTTCTCCAACTTCTCTGCTCACCAAGCAATACCCGCCACCCACGGCTACTTTTTCTCCTCTGGGGGCGCGGGTAGGGCCTGCGGCATGGGCTCAGGCTCCCACAGCAGGAACTCGTGAAGCAGCGTGTTCACGGTCTCTGGGCACTCCAGCATCACCATGTGGCTGCCCTCTTCGATCAGCTTCAGGAAGGCCAGGAGCAGGATCTGCGAGGGCGTGGAGCAGTGGGTGGGGCGGTGGGCGTGCAGTAGGCTGCCCTGAACCCCTTCACCATCCACTCGTGGCCCTCAGCTGTGGGAAGTCCTTCTTGCAGTCTACCCTTCATCCTACTCTTCCACCCGATGGGGAGCCAGAAGATGGCCTGTCATCCTGCTGGGGCAGGATGTGATGGCCTGACTCATTCATTCATTCGGCATTTATTAAGTGTCTATAGTGAGTCTGGAGTTTGGACAATATGTGCAAGGAGTTCTGGTGGCTCAGTGGCTAAAGCATTCAACTGCTAACCAAAAGGTGGGTGGTTCGAACCCACCAGCTGCTCCTCAGAAGAATGATGAGGCAGTCTGCTTTCATAAAGATTCACAGCCTTGGAAACCCTTGGGGCTATTCTACTCTGTCCTATAGGGTCTCCATGAGTTTGAATTGACTCATTGACAGTGGGTTTGCTTTTGGGTTTACAGTACATGCAGAGCATGGTTATCACCTCTGCACTACTAACATTTGGTTCTGGATCATTCTCTGTGGTGGGGGCCTTCCTGTGCACTGTGGGGTGTTAAGCAGCATCCCTGATCTCTACCTACTCGGTGCCAGTAGCACCTCCCCCCCGTCATGACAACCAGTAATGTCCTCATAAGTCCCATGGGGGGTGGGGAGTCACCCTGGGTGAGCACCACTCCTCCAAAACTATCCTAAATGCTAAGGGTCCCAAGTCCCTTTCCTGGACATCTCTAATCGAGTCTGATGCTTCCTGAACCTGGTCTCTCAGGACCATTCAGCCCCTCACTGGTCACCCACAAATCCACAGCACAGACCCCGTCCACACACCTTTGAGGGGGTGGCTGGGGACGCACGTGATCTTAAAACCTTTTCAGAACAGCCGCACTTTCGGGATTTCACCTTTTGTAATAGACTAACACTTTTTGTTTCCATTGCCTCAGCGTGGAAGGAGAAAGAGGTGATTCCAGAACTCCCACCCCTTGGTTGACCCATGGCCCCTGTGGTGCCTGCCCCTCTTCGGCCCCGCCCCCTACCTCGGCCATGCGCTGGTCCTCCTCCACAGGCACAAACTTGTCGTGCATGCCGTGGACAAGCAAGACTGGGACGGTGAGCTCTGCGTGGTACACTTCGTCGCCCTCGGGCCAGTACTGACCGCTCATCATGGCGCGCAGCACGAAGGATGACACGTTGAATGCGTTGCCCTCTTTCAGCAGCTGCTTTTCCTTTGCCCCTTGGCGGGCAAAGCCAGCCCTGGCAGGAGAAGCACCTTGGAGGCCCTCGAGCAAGCCCCAAACCCAGGGGCACCCCAAATGCCAGCCTCAGCCCCAGCGGAACCGCCCTCCCACCAGAGTCCTAAAGATGCTGGGGCCAGGGACTCTGTCCTGGGGTGGGGACACTCACTTGAGGAAGCTCCAGGCCAGGCAGGGGGACAGGCAGTGCAGGACACAGGTGGGCATGTTGAAGATGGAGCAGAAGCTAGGCTCCAGCGCTGTGGGGCCACCGCCGTTGATCATGATCACTTTGTGCACCAGGTCTGGGTACTCATGGGCCAGGAACGTGCAAAAGGACACGCTGCCCAGGGAGGAGGGGTGAGGGTCAGCAAGAGAGACAGAACTCAGTCATCTGATCCCATCATGGGAACAACCACACCAGCCAAGTTGACACACAGCTCCAACCATCACAAGAGACAAAACCAAATCAAACCCACTGCCACTGAGTCGATTCTAATTCATAACGACCCAAGGGGACAGAACAGAACTGCTCCACAGGCCTTCCGAGGCCATCAGTCTTTACAGATTGTCCCGTTTTTCTCCTGCGAAGTGGTTGATGGGCTCGCCAGCCTTTTGGTCAGCAGACAGATGCTTTAATCACTGCAAAGGGGAGGCAGTTAATGCCCTCCCATCATCCAGGAGGCGGGTACTTTAAGGCCAAGGTTCTTCTAAGGTCCGTCAACACCTAATGGGGTAACGTGGGGCGTCCTGAATGCCCCGAAAGTAGGAGATTGTGTGTGTTGGGGGCACATTTTTCTGGAGCAAGGATCCAAATCCAGAAATTTCCTCTGATTTTCAAATGCTCCATGACCTCTAATAGGGTAAGAATTATTTATTACCATACATCTTTGGTTAACTGCTATACTAGCTGAAAGGTTCGTGGTTGTAACGCACCCAGGGGCACTTCAGAAGACAAGCCTAGAGATCTGCTTGCAAAAGGTCACAGCCTTCTAGGCTCTTAAACGCTTGCAAGCAGCCATGTAGGTGCAACGATGGGTCTCTCCTCGTCCAGAGCAAAGAAGAATGAAGAAAACCAAAGAATCATGGAAACAAATAGTCCTCATGACTGGTACACCATTTGATCCTCCACCTATATGACTATGAGACCAGAAGAACTAGATGGTGCCTGGCTACCACTGTCAACCACTCAGAGGGGGATCTATGTAGGAGATCCTGGATAGAGAGGGAGAACAATGTGGAACAAAACTCAAAATCATTTGGAGAAAAAAAAAAAAAAGGGAGACCAGGTTTGCTCGTCTGATAGAGCCTGGTGAAACCACTGAGACTATGGTCCCTAGCTGCCTTTCAGGTCTGGAATTGAACCCATACCCATGGCTTCCAGTCAAATAAAGGACAGGCATATGAGTTGAACAGGTACCTGAGGTAGATACACTCCTTGGAGGGAAGAATCATGGGAGAAAGAAGGTCTGCTTATGCACAGGGAGACAGCTCAGGGGGCAGGAGTGCATGGAGGGATGGGCACAGGGAAAAGGTAACTATCGAGAGGAAGTGGGAGGGGAGGTGTTGCATTGGGGTAAACTGTCAATGTCATCAGACAACGTGTATGTGAACTGCTGTATGGAAAGCGAATTTGCTCTGTGGACTTTCACCCAAATCACAATTAAAAAAAAAAAAAAAAAAGTCACAGCCTTGAAAACCCTACAGGGCAGTTCTACTCTGCACACATAGGTCGCCAGGAATTGGAATCGACTTGAGGACAACTAACAAGGGTCAGGAAAGCAATCTGTTTAAACTGGCCCTTTGGATGCCCAGAGAAGGGTCACTACTGTCTATGTATCTGTTTCCTTTAAGGATCTTCTCTCTCTCATGTGGGAGTAGTTTTATACCAAGTGGAAGGCCACCACTTCAGGGGCCCCCAAAGTCCAGTTCCTCATTCTGTGTAAAGCAAGAGTAGGCAAGCTGCAACCTGTGGGATGGCCACCACCACCGATTTTTTTGTAACTAGAGTTTACAATGTTTTGTAAATAAGTTTCACTGTTGGGCCAGCAACACTTTTGTTTATGGCTGTTTTCACACGACAAGAACAGAACTGGGAAGTTATAAAATGAAACTCCATATAGCCACAAGCCTATCATACTTAGTTCCTAGCCCTTTAGTTTGTCAAGCAAAGGTTCTGGGTTTGTTTTAAAGAGCTTCCATCACGAGCATCTTGTAAGGAGGGACAAGATACAGGCAGAAGTAAGGCTGACCTGACTGTACTAGTGACTTGCTATGTGCCCTTGGGCAGGTTGTTTAACTCTCTGTCCTTCAGTTGCCACATCTGTGAAATAGTAACTGGGCTACTGACCTCATAGTCTTGCTATGAGTTGATGCACATAAAAGTGTCAACAGGAACTACCAGATAGGTGTGCATTCAATTGAAGGTGTCACTTGCTGTAAACATTGACTTTTTTAGGATGGTACCATCTTAGCAAGTGAGAGCTATGTTCCCTCCCAAACTGGATTCCTTTCTTTTGGGTACTTATGTAACTTATTTCTTTTTCTTGTCTTACTGCATGGGCCAAGGTGCTCTGGTGGCATAGCAGTTAAAGCAGTCAACTGCTAACCAAAAGGTTGGCAGTTCGAACTCACCAGCTGCTCCATAGGAGAAAGATGAGTCAATTTGCTTCCATAAAGATGTACAGCCTTGGAAACCCAATGGGGCCATTCTGTTCTGTCTTAAAGAGTTGCTATGAGTTGGAATAGGAGCTCTGGTGGCACAGTGCCTAAGGCACTTGATTTCTAACCAGAAGGCTGGCAGTTCAAACCCACCAGCTACTCCTCGGAAGGAAGGTTGGGCAATCTACTTCCGTAGTGCCACTGCCTCAGAAACCCAAGGAGGGGTCGCTATGAGTCGGGTATGACTCGATGGCAAACAACAACAACAACAAGAGTTGGAATCAACTCAGTGACAGTGGGTTTGGTTTGCCTTTTGGTATTGCATGGGCTACAACTGCTAAAACAGTGGTTTTCAACCTGGCTGGCTTATTGGATCCTGTGCTTCCTCCTGGGTGAAGGAGAGAATGGTTCTATTCAGTGGTCAGGTGCTAGGCCTAAAGCCTTCTATGGAATGGGCTCTCGGTAAATGCCTTTGTAAGTAGCATGTACAGGATTCTAATGAGCCCTTCCTCATCACAGCAGGATAACCTGAGCTGATTTTTAAATTTAGTCCAAGACTGCAATTCTCGCTCAGGGTGCTTCTGCTCCTAAGGGACCTTGAGCAATGCTGGAGACATTTTTGACATGACTGAGGGGGGCTGTTAAGAACAGGGATGTTGCTAAACATTCTACAGTGCACAAAATGGTCCCAGCAGCCAAGAACTGTTGTTACTGTTAGCTGCTGTTGAGTCAGCCCTGGCTCATGCCAACTCCATGCACAACAGGATCAGACTGCTATAGTCCACAGAGTTTTCACTGGCTGCTTTTCAGATGTAGATCACCAGGCCTTTCTTCGGAGTCTGTTTTAATCTGGAACCGGTTCAACATCATAGCAATATGCAAGCTTCGATTGACAGATGGTGCATGAGGTAGACTGGCCAGGAACTGAACCGAGGTCTACCACATGGAAGGTACCACTGAACCATCACTAAATGTCCCAAAATGTCATAATGCTGAGGTTGAAATCCTGCCTTAAAACAATGTGAAGGAGTTCTCATGGTGCTGTGGTTAAAGCACTGGACTACTAACCAAAAGGTTGACAGTTCGAACCTACCAGACACTCCACGGGAGAAAGATGTGGCAGTGTGTGTCCATCAAGATTTACAGCTTTAGAAACTCTATGGGGTAGTTCTACTGTGTCCTATAGGGTCACTATTAGTCAGAATTGACTCGACGGCAGTGGGTTTGCATTTAAAACAATGTGAAGCAACAGTAATAATGATGGGAACTGTCTTTTTGCAAATTTTCATGGGGTTTTCATTATGTGGAGGAAGTCAGTGTTTTAAGGCTGGATCTCTGGGCCCTGGCAGCCCCCACCGTGACCCCAGCCCCACACAGTGCCGACTTACCCATATGAATGCCCGATGAGCACATTTCGCTTCTTGGCATAGCGCTTGAAGATGGCGCGCATGTCCTCAGCCAGAGCGTAGAAGGTATAAGCAGCGGCAACTTGGGGTGCAGAGCTGGCCCCATGGCCTGCCAGGTCAGGTGCCACCACCTCATAGCCCAGGCGTACAAAGAAGTCCAGTTGTTCCTTCCAGATGGCCAAGGAGCCACCAACCCCATGGATGAAAAAGAGCACCACGTCGGCCTGGGCGCCCTTGCAGCTAGTGATGCGTTTCTCACAGTCAATGTGGATGGTCCGCTTGGGGCGCCGGGCACGCCTCCGCCGCCCACCGCTGCCTGTGCTGCCTGGGCCAGAGCGGCCTTCGCTGCCCGCAGGCTCGGCCAGCTCCACCTCCAGGGCGGCCGGCGGCTCCCCAGAGCCATTCTGCCAGTGCAGGAGGTCGGCTCGTGGCTCCCGGCCCAGGTTCTCCACCAACAACCGCCCATTGCGGTACACGGTGATCCGGCGCTGGCAGCGGACCAGGCCAGAGCGGTCCCCATGAGCGTCGTGGGGGTTTGGTGGTGGCGGTGGGGTTGGGGCTGAGGCAGGCCCAGCGTGTTTCACCCGCAGCACGCGGCCTGGCTTGACCTCCACAAAGGTGTAGCCATCACTGGACTCAACACTCTCCAGGGGTCCCACAGTGTTGGGCGGTGCGCCTAGCAGGCAGCAGAAGATCCCGTCGGTCACCCCAGTCAGCATGGTGCGTCCTGTGAATGGGGACAGGTGCCGGCTTAGGGGCCATCTGAATGGAAGGGGCCCTCTACCCTCACAAATACCCACTCCTGCTACCTTGGTCGGGCAATCTGACTATGAGTTTCTTCTAAGAGTCTCTATCGCAGGGAGAGCTGGAGCCAGCCAAAGTACCAGAAAGAGACTCTGTACAGGGCAGTGCCAGCTTTGGCCACTCTCCCAGGGCAGCCTCAGAGAGAGGGACCTGGCCATAGCTATGGCTGCTCCCAAGAGGCATCTATAGGGAAGGCAGTGAAATTAGGGGCTTCCTGGAGAAGTGGCAATATTTGGCTCAGCTCAAGTTGACAGCAGTTATGGCCACATACAGGAGTCCATGGGTAGTGCAAACAGTAAAGTGCTCAATTACTAGCTGAAAGGTTGGAGGTTCGAACACACCCATAGGCACCTCAGGCCTGACAATCTGCTTCTGAAAGGTCACAGCCGCAAAAACCCTATGGAGCAGTTCTACTCTGCACACGTGAGGTCACCATGAGTCAGAACTGACTTGACGCCAAGTAATGACAACTACAGCAACATGGCTATCTAAACCCATTCATTCATGAATGCCTTCATTTACTCATTTTTACTAAGCTGGTGTCACTCTAGTAACACTCTGGTAGCATAGTGCCTAAGGCATTTGACTGCTAACCAGAAGGCTGGTGGTTCAAACCCACGAGCTACTCCTCGGAAGGAAGATGGGGCAATCTACTTCCGTAGTGATACTGCCTCGGAAACCCAAGGAGGAGGGGTCGTTATGAGTTGGGTCCAACTCGACAGCACATAACAACAGTGTTACTTTTTTTTTTTTAATAATATTGTTTAAGGTGAAAGTTCACACAGCAAATTAGGTTCCTTTGTGACAATTTCTACAGATTATTCAGTGACATCGGTTACATTTTTCACAATGTGCCATCATTCTCATTCATTCCATCTGGTGATACCACTTCTAGTGCTCTAGTTTCCCTGTCCCCTGACCTTCTCACCTTTGCATGAGTGTCATTTTTTACTATTTGGTCTCCTATAGATGCTTTATATATTTATTTATTTTTGGTAAGGAGTTCATTACTCTAGGATGATCTTCTTTATTTTATGAGCCAATCTGTTATTTAGCTAAAAAGTGACATCAAGGGATAATTTTGGTTTAAGGTTTAAAGAATATCTCAGTCCTCTAATCTCAAACAGTCCAGTAAGACTGGACTTTTTAAGAATTTGAGTTCTATTCCACATTTTTCTCCTGTTTTATCAAAATCCTTCTATTGTGGCTAAACTAGCATTTCTTGAGGGGCTCTGAAATGATCTTCAAAAGTACAGACCCTCACTGAGCCCTACCTCAGGCCTCTGGCTAGATACTTGGTCCCAAAAAGGTGAAGTCCTAGGGGAGGAGGTTGGGAACTGAGTTCCAGAAGCTCCTCATCAGAGTGGGCCCATTCTAATGAAAATTACACTCATATGGACAGAGCAGGCTTGGAAAACCTGGCCTCTCTGAGTTCCTCCTACCTTTACCCAAGATGGGTGAGCTTGGCTGGTTTCACAGATGGGCAAATTGAGGCCCAGGGAAACGGAATCTGCAGTTTTAGAGGGAGGCGTTGGGAGGAAGCTGCTCTCTGTATCCTGAGTTCTGGTATTGACAAGGACAAGCCTCAATGGTGGGAAGATGAGGATGGAGGCGCCAGGCTCTGGCTGAAGGCCTCCATCCCCCTCCTGAACCACTTCCTCCCCTCATGTCCATGGTAACCGTAGGCTGTTACATAACGCAAGGGGAGCCCCACGCTGTGCCCCCCCTCATTGTCTAGGGCTTGGGGGTGCGGAGAGGGAGCCCCTCAGATCCGGGCCCCCAGCCTAGGCGCCTCAGAAAGCACGCTCACCCAAAGCCCGGTCTCAGGAGACCCAGACACGCTGATGGAGGGGAGCTAGCCGCGCCCCCACCCCGGGAGGGGCCCCCACCCGGATTGTGGAGTGGGACGCAGATGCACGGTGCCAGCCGCTTGTACACCAGGACCCGTCAGCCCTGCGGTGGGGCCGGGGCCTCCGGGGATCCGGGGCTTTCTAGGAGCCTTGGCCTGGAGGGCATCCCCTCACCCCCCTGACACGGGCCCTGATGTCCCCCGCCTGGGCCTGCTCCCCGCTCACCTCATCGAGGGCCCTGGGGCCCGGGGCGGGACAGAGGGGACCCAGGCCGACAAGCCAGCGTCCGCCGTCGGGTGCCGTTTACATGGTGGCGCGAGGTCGTGCCGGGCGCATCGACGCGGGCGGCAGCAGTGGTAACGGACCCAGGGCGGTCAGCGCCAGGGTATCCCACCGCGACTGAGCAAGCAGTCCCTTTAAGTCCCTGCACGGGGGGGCGGGGCCGTGTGCGGACGGGCGGCCGCTTGGACCAATTACAGCTGTGAATTGAAGTGGCCTACTTATTTGGCCAATCAGAGGCGGCGGCGCTAAGATGGAGGCGGGCACTAGGAGCAGCAGCCCGCCTCTTTCAGGAGCTCCAGGAGGTGGGGGGAGGGATTGGGCCTGGCTCAGAGCCGAGACTGGAGTCGCAACCTGGGGTATGCTGGGCTTCGGGAGGACGGCCAGGGTCTTCTCCCTGCGCATGGCATCTCCATGGCCAGTCCATGCCTCCAAACCGCCCTGTCCTCGCCAAATGGAGCCCCCTTGCCCCTATACCTTCTCTCTGTGCTTACTCTTTCCTTCTCTAAACAGAGATTCCTAGATCTTTCAAATTTAAGGTGAAAGAAACTGAAGCTCATGAAGGGCAAGTTCACTTGCCCAAGGTCCCAAGGCAAGCAAGAGGCAGGCCTGGGACTTGAACTGAAGGCTATATGATTCTAAGGCATGGTAATTGTTATTTGCTAAATCTTAAAAAATCAATCTTAGAGCTGTGAATAATTAGGGAACCCAAGTTTCACAACTCCCACCTGTACTGATGAAGCTGAGGAAGGCGGTGGCCAGAGGCAGAGGCCTCCAGCTCGGGGGTCCAGGCTGGACCAAAGGCCCCCAAGAGAGTGAGAGTCAGAGAGCTCAGGGTTCAAATCCAGTCTCTGCTGGAAGTGTGACCTTGGAGAAGTCACTTCACTTCTCTGAACCCCAATTCATTTCTCTATGAAATTAATCTTACCTTGAGTTTGCTATGTAGGTTAAGATGGCTTTGCCTATAAGTGTTCAATAAATTGTAAATCACTCACTGGTATTATTATGGTGGTGGTTGTTTGCTAAATTGTGATGTGGGTGGCATGGACTTCAGGGAACACAGGGTTAACTGTTCCCTTGCTCTTGGCCCACTCTCTGCCCCAGGAATTTGCTGCCAAAGCTGGATTAGGTCCAGCCACCCACACTTGCACACTCAGGGTGTTCCCAGGAGACTTCGTATTTGTTTATTCATTCACCAAACACTCCCACCTCAAGCTGGGAGATATTGGGGTGTCCACAGGGACTCAGCGCCAGGCCTGGCCCTTGAGGGGCTCTTGTATTGCAGGGAGAGTCTGAGGATAGGGCACTCCCAGCCACATGTAGTCAGAATTGGGCTAGAGGGAGGGACAGGGCTGGTGTGTGTGTGTATGTGTGTGCGCAGAGGGAGACATCTGAGGATGATTTTAAAGGACGAATAAGAAGATACCAGACTAAAAGGAGGGTGTGGCTGAAACGAAGGGTATGTATGTGTCTATAGGAGGCCCATGCCTGAGGAACCAGACATTTTCCCTAGTGTAATGGGGAGCCATTGAGGGTGTGGGAGCAGAGGAGAGACTCAGATCTGTGGATTAGAACATTTTTTTCTAGGCCTGAATAGGGACGAGACTGGCAGAGGCAAGAGTGGAACTTGTGAACCTTACAGATTGAGAAACGGAAGGCCAGAGAAGATGGGGGATCACACTCCAAGGGCATCCAGCCAGAGCGAACTCAGGCCTCCTGGGCTCCCCGCCAAGGGGCAGAGAGTTGGCAGGGGCTAGAAAAAAGCTGCCAGCCAGCTGTGTGCCATCTGCCTGGCTACTGCTGGGGATGGGGCCCGTTTCCAGCGCCTGCCACCAGCTGCGCCACAGTTATCTCGAGGCACCCTCTGCTGGACAACAGGAGAAGGAACTACACCTCCCAGCCAACCTCGGGACATATCGTGCATACCGAGGAGGCGCCATTCACCTCCACCTGCTGGTCGCAATGAAGAACTACATTCCCTTGCGGAAGCGGAAGCTTACATCTCTGAGCAGACATGAAACTGCAACTCCCAGAGGCCCACGCGGCAACTCCGACTTTGCTGTTGGAGAAACTACACTTCCCAGAAAGGTGTTTACTGCAGTGGCAGAGCCTATGGGCTGCGGAATCGCTGGCAACAGGGACAGCGTGACGGGCGGCTGGACATGGCTTCCTTGACCGGGTCTTTGGGGCGCCTGTGTGGCCTCGCGGGCAGGTCGGCGCCACTGCGAGGGGGCAGGTGAGTTTTCAAGGGGTCCTCTCTCCAAAGCTGGGAATGAGAGGGTTGTCAGGGACTGCCGCCTACTATTTACCCCCACGTGACCTGCCAACCCTTTCGCATTAATGGAGCGTCTTTTGCATCCAGGCATTGTCGCAGCGCGGATCCGGAAACCGAAGCTCAGAGAGGTTGAATGCTTTTTCTGGAGTTACACAGCGTCCCTCCAGAAAAATATGTCTTCCTACTCTCGTAGGTGGCTCCAGCCCCGGCCCTGGCTGGGTCTCCCGGACGTCTGGGGCCTCCCCACTCCGCAGCCAGCCCGGAACAAGGCGCGCGGGAACGAGTATCAGCCGAGCAACATCAAGCGCAAACACAAGCACGGCTGGATCCGGCGCCTGAGCACGCCAGCAGGTGTCCAGGTCATTCTTCGTCGCATGTACAAGGGTCGCAAGTCGCTGAGCCATTGAGAAGCGCGATGTCATCCGCGGGACCTCCATTAAAGTGCTTCCTTTTCCTCGGACCTCTTGTGGCGCTTTTTTTTTTTGCGGGGAGGAGGGACGACTCGCACATGAATGCTCTCCAAATTTTAGGGCTGGCCCAGGAGGAGGAGAGGATTTAGGGTGAGACTGGAAGAGGGCTGGAGTCAGACCTTGCCAAATACTTTTTGATTTTGAATTAGGTAGAACTTCTAACATACACAGTAGTCCACGAAATTGTACAAGGAATGAATGGTACCCAGCCCTGACCACAAGCAACCCGCGACCTATCCTAATCCCTTCTGTGTTAATTTTATTACAGAGCTCAACATCTTTTAATTTGTTCTATAAGTAATTTAAAATATAGTCCTTGAAGATAGGGATTCATAATCTCAACACTTACCACACTTAAAAAATTACCCATAATTCTTTTTTTTAATTGTGATTTGGGTGAAAATTTACAGAGCAAATTCACTTCCCATACAGCAGTTTACATACACTTTGTCTCAAGACATTGACTACAATTTACCACAGTGCAACAGCTCCCCTCCCACTTCCTCCTGCTAGTTACCTCTTCCCTGTGTCCAACCCACCATGCACTCCTGCCCCATGAGCTGTCTCCCTGTGCATAAACAGCCCTTTTTTCTCCCAAGATTGTTATCTCCAAGGAGTGTATTTACTTCAGATAAATGTTCAACTCATATGCCTGTCTTTTGTTTGGTTGGAAGTTACAGGCATGGGTTCAATTCCAGACCTGAAGGGCAGCTAGGGGCCATAGTCTCAGTAGTTCCATCAGGCTCTATCAGACCAGCAAACCTGGTTCATCCCTTCCTCTTTTTTTCCAAATGATTTTGAGTTTTGTTCCACATTATTTTCCTTCTCTATCCAGGATCTCCTACGTAGATCCCCCTCCGAGTGGTTGACAGTGGTAGCTGGGAACCATCTAGTTCTGGTCTCACAGTTGTATAGGCTGCAGATGGCATAGTATACTAGTTGGAAAAATTACCCATAATTCTTTAATGCCATTAAACGTCTAAGATATTCAAATTTGCACTTGTTTCATGTACGTCTGGTAAGGAGAGAATGTTGGGGAGTGTTGTCTACTCTCTCCTAGAGGATGGGCTGTGAGACCTTGTACAAGGCCATGGCCCTCTGAGGGTCAGGTGGCTTCTATGAAATGAGGTGCTTGTATCTCCTTTGCTGTTTTGTTGTTGGAGTAATATTACAAATGGCAGCTCCCACTTAGTAACTTATCCTAAGTGCCGGGTACTTGACAGGTTCTTGCTTTCACGTGGCTATCAGTCTGGTGGGAGGAATGGATTCCTACCCAGGCAGTTTGGACATGGTGGGGGTCAAGGCTGAGAGATGGGATTGTGGGGACTCTGAGAAGAGGGAGCCCATGGGGTCTGACTTAATCTTGGAAAAAATGCAGTCAGGGGAGGCTTCCTGGAGGAGGTGATAGGCACTGACAGCGCCTGAGGGAATTTGACATTAGGAGGAGTGACAAAGAAATTGTAGCCATGGAGCTGCTACTGGATCTTCAGGTCTGTGGGGAACCCTGGGATGTGTATGAGCCAGAAACTAGTCAGTTGAAAGATCTTCAAGCAGCAGGTGTGGGAGCGGTCTAGAGGTGTCGAAACGCAAAGTTGGGATCTAGAGTAGCAGGTTGATGGGATTACGGTCCGAGTCTTCTGGGGCTGCTGTGACAACCCGTATTTAGGGGTTGGGAACAGGGTTCCTGCGTAGCGAAGACTCAAAAAAGAAAGTATCTGCAAACTTCAGGAACTACAATTCCCAAGAGCCTTCGCGCCGCGGCCTCCGCCTACTTCCGGATCCTCCCTTTGCTTCCAAGTCCCGGGAGGGGTTTTGCGCTTTCAACCGAACCTGACACTAAAGATTGGGGCGTGACTTCGCCAGATATGGCCAATGGGAGAGCGTGAAATCTGCAGATCGCAGGGATGGGGCTAGAAAGCGGACCAATGACGGGGACCGGCAGCGCCATCAGAGTGGGCTGTGCTGTGGCTGGAAGTTACTGTGCGGCGGCGGCTGAGAAGGCGGCTGTGGTGGCGGCGGCGGCAGCGGCTGAGGAGGTGGTGGCGGCGACGGCGACGGCGGCGACGGCGGAAACAGAAGATGGTGAGTGCGGTCGTCGGGCTTGTACCCTCCTCCGGGCGACAAAATGGCGCCGCTAGCCGACCCCCTCCCTGTAACTCCCGAGGTCCCTCATCGCCTGGCCCGGCCCAGCCCCCTCAGGGCCGGCCCCTTATCTCGCACTCACCTATGACCTTCGACCCCCAGACCCTTGCACACGCTTCCTGCTGCCCTCACCACAGTTCCGTCCCCAACCCTTATCCCTTCTAGGCTTTTAGGCCCTGTCATCTCATTCATTTCCGGGTCGCGGCCCCTCCGGAAGTCGCTTGGGATGGATATGGGGTCCACTGAGACCCCTGTTCCAAGGCCTCGTTCTCGGCACGCTGGGCCTGGGTCTCTCCAGTTCAGGACAGTCTAGGAAGCTGGCCTGGTGGTCGTGGTGGGGGAAGGGGCTTGGCATCGCGACCTGGCAGGGCCGTGTCGTCAATGGAAGTGCGACACCACGGGCCGCTTTGGTCGCCCAGGGCCGGATCTCCCACTCCCACCGTTTCGGGTCCACCTGCACCTAAGAGGGAACGGTTTCATCTTTCGGATCCTGGGGCCTCGTCCGTGTTAAACGGAAATGACCATGGTCCGGACCTCAGAGAGTTGTCATCATTTAGGGACCTGACGTCGGAAAAAGCTCACGACCGCGACTGCTCAACAGTCTAGTTGTCGGGGCTGGTTACATCCTCCCTAGCTATCTTCTTATTCTGAAATGGAGATAGATAAGAATAGTGCTGACTGGTAGTTGGGAGGCTTAAATTTCTTCTGTGCTATTCCAGCACCCTGCGATTTGGGTCTGATGGGTGTTTGAAGTTCAGCTCCCTATAAGGAGAGCTGATTACCTGGCCCTAGAGATGTGCTGAAGCCTCCCACCCAGCACTGTTGGGCATCCTCATGGTTGACAGGGGTGGCGAGGGGTTTCTCAGTGCAAGTTAGAGCCTTGTTGCCCCCTGACATAGGGTTGCACGTCACGTCTCAGTGTGGTAGGGATTGGGCAGAGGAGGAGGAGATAAGAAAGCCAGGGCCACCCTTGATTCCTCCCTGCGACTGCATCCCCCACAGGCCATTCACAAGAGTATTCTGTTGATTTTGCCTCCGGAATACACCCTGGATCTGGCCATGTCCCCCCACCCTGATCCAGCAGGGCTACCTCCCATCTGGCTGCCTACGCCAGGCTCCTCTCTGGCCTCCTTGCTTTAGTCCCACCCTTGTTATTAGTTGCTGTCAAATCGTTTTTGACTCGTATGACACGAAGTGGTTAGAGAAGAACTGCATCCCGTAGGGTTTTCAAGGCTGTGACCTTTTGGAAGCAGATCACTAGACCTTTCTTCTGAGGTGCTTCTGAATGGGTTCACACTGGCAACTTTTCAGCTAATAGCCAAGTGATTAACCATTTGAGCCACCCACAGACTCCCATTCCCACTTCTGGCAGTTTGTAATTCACCCAGGGACTAGAGGGAACTTTTAAAGACATAGTCAGATTATACAATTTTTCTAATAGAACACTCCTGGGTCTTCTTTTTGTAACCTGGGTGAAACCCCATCTCCCCCTTGGGCCCACAAGGCTCTGTGTGGCCCATCCCCTGCCACCTTTGTGACCTCATCTCCTCTGTGATTGCCCCTGGGAGCCCCAGCCACACTGGCCTTTCTTCTCGTCTTATCTGCTAAGTCCTTGCCACTCCAGGGCCTTTGCATCTGCTGCTCCTGTCTGGAATGTTCTTCCTGTGATGCTACTTCCTTAGGGAGGCCTGTCCTGACTGAGAGCATAATGCCCTTCCTCTCCTGGCCCACTATTGCTTCTTATCCTCCTTGGGCAAAGCTGAGTCTGGCTTAGTAAATGGTGGATGGCCCATGTGGTGCGGATGGGTACACAGATATTTGTGGCATCTGTTGAGGAAATGATGACTGGGGTTTGACTGGTTCCAGCAAAGGTGTCCTCTTCTCTCAAGGCCTTGTTCTCTATTACCCTATACTCCCACTCCATTTATACCTTCTGAACAAACACGGTACTGACAGCTACCCTTCAGAGCTCTGCTGGCTCTGTAGGTTGTATCCTGGAAACTCAACAGAGCTCTGAGAAGTGGACCCTGTTTCATGGGAGGCAGCAAAGCTGGGAGATCCCTCGTTCTAGTCACACAGCAAGGAAGGGGCTGAGCCAGGGCTGAGTGGCCCATGCCAGCCTGGCCAGAGGCCCAGGTTGAGTCAGCCCTGCCCTGCCCTCTGCCCTCCACCCTTAGGATGTGCCAGGGAGGGAGGTGGGCAGGTCTGCAGGTGACCATAGCAAGGTGTGAGTCTCTTTGGCTGAGGTTTCTGAGGTGTGGGAAGAGGGAAGGGGGGCGGTTTGAGCCATTCTTAGCTGGGGTTGAGGGGTGATTAATGCATGTTTCCCCTGTGGAGAAAGGGAATTCCTGGAGGTGGCACAGAGCTGGTGTTGTGGCTAGAGTCTAGAAGGGGCAAGACAGGCTAGAGACTGAACTGGGTCCCTAGGGGCTATGGAGGGTTCTGAGCAGTGTAGGACTGGAACAAGGACCCCTCCTCACTCTTTAGGTCTCAGTTTATATACTCAGGCTGGCCAGGCCTTAACCCCCTGCTGCCCTGGGGTCTCCCTCTTGCTACCACATCCTTGAGGCCACTTACATTCACTGGTGTGGTTCTCTGGCCCACATCTGTGCTCCACCCAAAGAAGGCACCTGAAGCCAAAAGCAGGTCTGTGATGGCTCCCCCAGCACCTTGCTGCATAGGTGGAGCCTGAGGAGAACGAGTTGATGGGGTGAAGTCGCTCCCTTCATCTGGGCTGAGCTGGGACTGGAGCTTTGCAATGGGGAGGCATGTTTGAGGGACCTCGAGGTGGCCTTGGGTAGTGGAGAGTATGAGTGTAAGCTGCTGCAAGGTAGCCGGGACCCTCTACACTCCAGCCACGGACCCTGGACAGGCCTCATGGAGACAGGACATCACTGCTCCCACCTGCCCTGAGGAGGGTAGGAGACCCCCTGCACAGCATCACCCCACAGGCGGGTCTCCAGGCCTTGGGGCAGAAGTACGCACCAAAGGTGCTAGCCCCTCATCCAGCCTAGTCCTAGAGCCCTTGCTTTTCAGACAGGGAAACTGAGGTACTGGCGGGGCACACAACAGGAGCAGCGTGGCCTTGAAGTGCGTAACCACAGACAAATGACATGTGATCGCTTTGCCTCAGTTTCTCTGTCCGTGTGATGTATAGCACCAGTTCCCGCCTTGTCAGGAACTGTGTGGTGAGGCATTCTGGAAGTCCCCAGCCCCAGGCAGAGATATAGGGAACCTCACACGGATACTCCACTCACTGGCCTGCCCCGTCTCACCTACAGCTCCGAGCTCTCCAGCTCTGACCCTTCCCAAGGATCCAGGACACCTCCCTGCACCCTGGTTCACTTTGCCTCAGTTTCCCAGAGGTGGTCTTGATTCCTCCCGCTTGGTGGCCAGGGCTCTGTGCAAGGCAGATACTCATCCTTACCCAGAGTCAGGGGCCTTTCCACGCCAGGGTCCCTCACAAGCTGAGGCTTGTCAGATGTTGGGGCAGATACCAACCTTTCAGCTAGTAGTCCAGCACTTAACTGTTTGCACAATGCAGAGACTCCTTGTCTTAGAATGGGTAAGTCTTTCTCCCTCCCCAAGTCTCTGTCAAACATGAACTAATAGAAACTTGAACCGAGACAGCCTTGTGTTCCTAGGCATTAATATGTTAACACTGTGAGTGCACTGAGGGCAACCAGGGTTCCCTCCTCTTATAGACAATCTCATCTACCAGGGCCCAGGGGCTTGGAGGGGGATGGTGGAGTCTGACTGTCCTGGGCTTGAGTCTTCTTTCTGCTGCTAATGCCCTGTGGGACAGTAAGCAAGTGATCTGCCCTCTCTAACCTTAGTGTCCTCACTTCTCACGTGGTAACAGGCTGTTGCAGGGACCCTATGGGAGAGGCCATGTGATGCACCTACTGCCACATGGGTTGATTTTTTGAGTCATGACATGTCCATGTTGGGCGGCCAGTTCCAAGATCCATTCTGGAGAACTCAAGCAAGAAAGAAAAGGAGAGATAAGTCCAGTTACTGCTCAGTTGCTGAGGGCCTGGCTTCTCACGTGCCCTTTTCTGTGTCTTTTAGGCCGATTTTCTGAAAGGATTGCCCGTCTACAACAAAAGCAACTTTAGCCGATTCCATGCTGACTCTGTGTGTAAAGCTTCGGTGAGTGTGTGTTTGGTGGCTGCAGAGGTTGGGGGGCTACCGGATGGGAGGTGGCTTGTGGGGGACATGCACCTCCTGAGCAGGGCCTTGGCAGAAATGGAGGCTGCTCTATAAGCCCAGCCTCACCTGAATTCCTACCGGGCCACCCACCCTGTGAAGGATGCAGGGACCTAGGTCTGTCACACTTTTTTTTTTTTTTTGAATTGTGATTTGGGTGAAAGTTTACAGAGAAAATTCAACTTCCCATACAGCAGTTCACACACATGTTGTCTCATGACATTGACTACAATTTACCCCAATGCAACAGCTCCCCTCCCACTTCCTCCCGATAGTTACCACTTTCCTGTGTCCATCCCTCCATGCACTCCTGCCCCCTGAGCTGTCTGCCTGTGCATAAACAGCCCTTCTTTCTTCCATGATTGTTCTCTCCGAGGAGTGTATCTACCTCAAAATGTTCAACTCATGTGGTCTGCCGCACTGTTAACCAACCCCTTTTTGTCTTTCCATAGAACCGACGTCCGTCAGTCTACCTGCCCACACGAGAGTATCCATCTGAACAAAGTAAGTGGCCTCTGCCCATCCACCTCTTCCAGCCTGGCTGCCCAGGAGTGGGGCACAGAGGCTGAGTGGGCACAAGATTCTGGGTGCCATCAAGCCCCCGTCCAGGCCATGGACTCGGCTTGGGTTCACACCAGGGTGACTGCGTCTGGGGGCCTGGTAGGCAGGGGCTGTGAAGGAGGTGACTAAAGAGCCTCTGTGAGGGGTGCTGGCTGGTGTACATGCAGAAGACTTGGTCCGTTCCTGCCTTTGGGGATACACAGACTTCAAAGTTTCGATGTGCTGGATCAGGCCGAGTTCCATGTGGCACCTGCAGTGCCCTCTCTTCTGCCCGTATAGCACTGACGTTGCTTGCTGCCCCCACATTTCAACTCAGGTGTCCCCTGTGCAGTCTCCATGCCCAGAAGGTGGGATCATTCAGACCAACCATCCCATTGGGCAGGGCAAGAGGAGAGGGTGGCTGGGGAGACAGGGCTGCCAGGTGGAGAGCCACATGGGAGGTCAGAACCCACAGGGCAGAAGGGCCCCAAGGTGGTTTGTCATGGTGGTATCTTTTCACTTTGAATGGAAATATTTCCAGACCCTCTGGGTTGGGCGTTAGTGTCTGTGGGTCAGCCACGTACAGTAATGTTCCCATTGGCATGGGCCTGTGAGCCAGGGGCCTACTTCCCTGCCCAGGGAGGGGACCCCACCTGCAGCACTGATGGCTGACAGGGCAGCTGGCTCAGGCCCCTAGTGGTGACAACTCTGGCTTTTCTGGAAATCTCAAGGAAGGCCACCCTACCAGCTGTAGGGTGTGCATCCCCCTTGATGAGCACCCATCCTGGGAGGGCTGCTGCAGGCAGGGATGGCACGGGGCCGCCTCAGCTGCTCCTATGCCGCCTCAGCTGTCCCCATGCCACCTCTCCTGCAACTTTCTGTCTTTCCTCCTCAGTCATCGTGACAGAAAAGACAAATATCCTCTTGCGCTACCTACATCAGCAATGGGACAAAAAGGTGAGGCCACGGGGTCCAGGTTCCAGGACTGGGAGGACCGGGTACTTGAGTGGGGCTTTGAGAGCTGAGTAGGAGTTCACCAAATGCTCAGGGAGTGGGAGGAGCATCCCAGCTTAGGGAAGAGCTGTGCTGAACTGACCAGGCTCCAGTGCTTGGGGAAGGGTGCGGCGGGCTGGGTGACCAGGTTGGAGGCCCACAGGGAGCAGGTGATGGCAACTTCAGTCCACACAGGGGAGTGCAGCTGCAGTGAAAAGTCTCCCTTCTGAGGGCCCTCAAGTGCCACCTACACACATACACACAGTCCCTTTCTGGGACTGGAATTTTTCTTTTTTTTCCCACTGAAAGTCTACATTTTTCTACAATATGGTTAGCTTATTTTTTCACCTAAGGGTGCATGTGGGACAGTGAGATTCAAGTGAGGTTATTCAGTGGCCCTCTGATGAAGGGACACTCAGAAGACATCCTGGCCTCCCACAGTGGGAAGAGGGCAGTCCCTAGGTATCCTCAGAGCAGTCGAGCAGCAGCCTCACACTGGGCGGGGGCTGTCCCACACCATGATGAGCATGTGAGCACCTGTCTCAGGCTTTTGGCCCTGGGGAGCTCTGGGGGGACCGTTGGGTCTGGGGGTCGGTTGGTGGCTTCTGAACCAGGGCCAGGTCATGCATGGTCCTGCTCACCACCTAGCCTCACAACCCCAGCTGGGCCCCCTGTACCCAGTAGAGCCTCTATTTCCTCATCTGCATTTGGGGGTCCTGCCTGGGCTTAGGTTGGGATTTTGGGGGCTGTCCTGACTCACAGCCCCTCCCCTTCTGCTCTCCAGAACGCTGCCAAGAAACGAGACCAGGAGCAAGTGGATCTAGAGGGCGAGAGCTCGGCACCTCCCCGCAAGATCGCACGGACCGACAGCCAGGACATGCACGAGGACACTTAAGACTTGCACTGCCCTTACCGCACCTCCTGTCGTGTCTGCTCTGTGCCGTGCGTCCGTGCCTGCCCTGCCCCACCCTACCCACCCTGCCCACACCGCGCCATCCACACTGCGTCCACCCTCCTAGGAGCTGATGTATTTATTTTCCTCGAGTTTTTATTTATGCTGTAAAGTGTACCCAGCAATGGTTAAAGCGGACGTCAGACCCCGTAGCGTGATGTTGGTAGATGCTTTTAAAAAAAAAAAAACAAACAGTTGTTACTTTCCCTCCCCAACCCCTCCCCTCCCCGCCCAGTTCTCCTCCTCACAAATGAGCGTGTGGCTGAGAGGGTGGGAGCAGGGGTCCCGGCCTCCTGGCTTGCAGGGACAGCCAAGCAGCCTTCTCCCATCTTCCTGGTTGCCAGCCAGGCCTTTAAGATGTGGCCTGGTCTGGCGTTCCACTGGGAACCCTTCTGTGCCCTGGTCAGACCTCGTCACTGAGTGTGCTCGAGGGGGCAAAGGAGGCCCTTCTGGAATTTTCAGTCATTTTATCATGGACTAGTGCGTGCTCCGTGTCTACCCCAATAAAAGGATCTTTCCTATCTGACCTTGCGTCTTTGGGAGGCGTCCGATCGCCACCAAGAAGAGCCGAAAAGGGACCCTCGCCATTGCTGGGGACCAGCTTGACTTCCGTGGTCCCGCTGTGGCTGCCTTGCTCAGAGCCAAGACCTGCCAGACCTGCTTCTCTACCTCACCTGCCCCAGGTGACCCCGTGGACGGAGTTACCCTGGAAACAGTCCATGCCCCCGAGGACACAGCTGTGGCCAGACAGCATTCCTAGGACAGTGCTGAGCAGGGTGGCAGCAGAAACATGCCTGTGTACTTGCCTGCTTAGGGCAGCGCCCAACAGAGTGACAACTGCAGATAGTGTCTGTCCTCCACGCCCTGTGGTCAGAGAGAAGGCCTGCCCCATGCAGTGCCTGTTATGGACGTGGGCAGCAGTGACCCCCTCCTCAGCTAGAAGGGCTGACTGAGAGACTTGGGGGCTTTCAGGCCCCAGGCTCAGAGGAGAAGGCTCCTGCAAGGCTGGGGGTGGCGCCACTTCTGCCTGCTTCCCCCAGTGGGGACAGTGGAGAGGGTGTGCCACAGTGGAGGCTGTACACTCCTGGCTGGGAGGAGTGTACACTCCAGGTTATCAGTGTCAGGGGCCTGGACTGCCAGCTCTCCAGGAAGGGTGGTTCTGGGTCCCCCAAGGCTGACCTGGCCAGCCAAACCCAACCCTTGGTGTTCCCTTCACACTCAGGTGTGGTACCTGGGCCCTGCGGTTCTACTGGTGTGCCCATGGAATGCAGAAGGCAAACCCCGGCCGCTCTCAGCAAGAGGGCTAGAGCTTACTGGAGGTGCTCAGACTGGAGTCTTGGGTCAGTCTGATCCCGGCAGGCACATAGTGATTGGGAAGACAGGGGCAGAGGAACAGGGTCAACCTTGACCACCTCAGCTTCCCAGTGGCCCTGCCAGTCCCACATCCCAGTTTGAGGTCTCCTGCTGCCATCCATCCACGGCTTGGCTGCTCCTAGGACTGATTCAAGAGGGCCATGCTAACAGAGGCCTCCCTGTGGCCTCACTACTGGGAAGGTAACAGTTGAATCTGAGCCTGCCCCTACTCACATACCATCTTTGGCTCCCACTGTCCTTAGGAGAGTCCATGCCAGGCTTGGCACCCCTCTCTGCCTCTCAAGATCTCCTTACCCCTGTGCTAACCCCACCACACTGCCTCCCACACCTCTGTGCCTTTGCACAGGCTATACACTCAGCCTTAGTGAACTCAGGGCCCTCCCCAAGGGTCCCATTCTTCCCGCCACCTCCTTCTAGCCTACTGCTGGGCACTGGCCACAGCAGGCGTGGAGTCCTTTGCCTTTGGGTGTGGACTGTCCACTTTTTACGCGGATGGTAAGGGTCAGAGGTGACGTTATCATTTCGACATGGGTAGGGGATGACCGCACGTCTGTCCAGGGGGACCCTGCTGCATCATCCCTTCCCCATGCCATCCTGCCTGGGGCCTTCTGTGTCATCCCTTCCCCATCTCGCCTGGTGCCTTCTGACTCCATACCCCACATTCTTCCCACTGTCACGGTTCCCAGAGGGCGACCCAGGGAGTGCTGGGATGTGCCACCCCTCCCAACCCCCCATCTCTTACCCCGCCAGAGGACCACTCACCCCCCTCCACCCTCCTCTGCTGATCTGACCCAAACTGCCTTCTTTTGGCAACTTGACCTTTCTCCTTGTCTGGGTGGCTTCTCCCAGGGCCCCAAGGCTGAGGCCGCCCGATCTGGGCCGTCTTATAGATAGCAGTGGCCTCAAATTTTCTATCTGTGGCCCCATCCCAGTTACAGGGAGAGGCCCAAGTGTGGCCTGGCGCCTGTAAGGAAGAGGCACCCACTTTAGCCCCTTCTGTGCGTTGACCCTGGGCACTGTTGAAATATACTTTTTATTGCATTTCTGCCGTTTTACAAAAATATGACAAAATAAATTAAAAACAAATAAATAATTACCTATTCTGTGTGTGTTTTCTGTTGGTTTGAGGGGGGTTTTCTTTCATCCCTCCCTCCCAGTTGAAAGGATAACGGCAGATAGGGTGTTCCCAGCCCTCAGAGGGGCGGCTAGCCCTGGGCAGGAGCCCTGGGCAGGTATTGCATATGAGCGCGGCGGGCAGGCGGGCAGCAAACTAGTGCCAGCCACTGGGCCAGCACACAGCCTGGGGGCTTGGGCTGGGCGTGGGATCGAGAGACTCGGGGTGCTCCAAGGCGAGCGGCGGCGGGGGCGGGAGGCTGTAGAAGCTGGTGTCCCCTGGCAGGGGTTGTGGGGCGAGCGGGGGCCCAGCGTGGGCACAGGGCGGGCACTCCGCGGCAGCGGTGGCGGGGAGCTGGCGGGGGGCGGTGCCTTCGCCCCCACAGCCCCATGGCCCATCCCACTGCCAGCAGCCGGTGGGCGGCGGCGTCGGGGGCCTGGGTGGCGGTGGCGGTGACGGCAGCGCAGGGCTCCGGCTGCTGCGGGTACGGAGGGCAGGGGCGCCCACGAGGGCCAGCGCTGTCCCTGCGGAGGCGAGAGGGGCCGTTCCGGGGGGGTGCCGCCTGCGCCGCCGGACCCAGGACCCTGCCCGCTCTCCCTCCCGGGCACACAGGCACGTCAAGGCCTTATTGCTTCTGGTTGGAGGCCGGGTGGGGCGTCTTCGGAGCACCCCCTGCCTCTGGGCACTGAGGACAGTCTGGGAAAGTCCCTCCTGACATCTGACCTAAGCCCCTTGCGCTGCTGTTTCCACCTCTAGGGCTCCTAGAGGCTGGGGTGAGGCGGGAGAGGTAGGGTTCCTGCAGGGGCTGTGAGGCCTGCCCCTCGGCTTGGTGTGAATGAGTGCAGCCTGTTGCCCACGGCCTAAGGCCCTGTGTAGGCGGCTCCAGCCCGGCTTCTGAGGAATGGCTCTGGGGAGAGGATTTGCATAGAGGCTAGGGGGTCTAGGCCCCCTAGAGTGAGCTGGGTGTGGGGACTCGTGGTAATGGTGTGTGGGGGCTCCCCAGGAGGGGTGCTCCGACGAGGCTTTGGCATCCTTCCCAAAGAGGGTCAGGCGCAGGGCTCCCAGATCTAGAGGGTCCCCAGAAAGACTCCACGCACCACATCCCCAAGTCCCTAAGGGGCACCACAGACTGGGGCCGCCTCTGTCCCCAGGCCCAGCCACCCCCCAGCCCCAAAGCCAGGCCCAGCATCCCCACCCCCGAGTTAAAGCTTATGACCTGAGCCTTCCTCTTCGGGCCGGGCGGCTTCCGGCTCCTCTGCCGCGGCCTCGTCCGCCGACCCACTCCGTTGGGGCCGGCCACCGCTGCTGCTGCCGGGGATCCCATCCGGCCGGGCCGGCCCGCCCGCCCCGTTGGCCCCGGCCTCGGCCCGGGCCCCGCCAAAGGGGAAGAGCTTGCCGGCGTGGAAGGCTTTGGGCGGCGAGTGGCTGCGCTGCTCTGAGTCCCGACGGGTCTCGGGCGACTTGAGGAACTTGAAGCTCAGGAAGGCGGGCAGGCGGGTGTCGCTGCCCGTGGGCGACTGGGCGGTGGCCGGCCGGGCGGTGGGGCTGGTGCCCGCGCCAGCCGGTGAGGCTGCGGCGCCCGAGGACAGGAACTTGCCCTGCAGCGGGATGATCTGCTTCAACTTCATGACGTTGTTGGGCGCCAGCAGCGATCCCGGGCGCTTGGGCCGCTCGGCGTTGTGGCCGCCCGCCCCGCTGCCCTTGGCCTTGGCCGAGGCCTTCTCGGGCGCTGCGGGGTCCAGCCCGGAGCCCTCGGGCCGTGACTCCTCCCGGCCGCCGCTGGCGCCAGCGTCGCGCTCCCGCCGAGCGTGATGCTCTGCGTGCCGCTGCCGCTCCTCCTCCTCCCGCCGCCGCCGCTGCTGTTGTTGGTAGTGGTGCTGCGCCTGGCGCTCGTGCTTCTGCGGACAGAGCGCACGCTGTTACCGGGGAAGGCGCCTGAACCTGGCGTCACCCGCCGTCCACACAGGTGTGCACTGCATAAGTTGGAGAAATTTAAACACCCAGGCCCACAGTGGGTAATTTCTGTGGATGTAGGAGAGATTTAAACATTTATTGGGCACCAACTGAAGTCCCAGACCTTACACCAACACCTTTTGCTGAAGTGGGAAAGATTTTAAGCACTGTTTGGGTAATAACTAAGGAGCTCTGGGGGGGGGGGGCAGTGCCTAAAACATTTGACTGCTAACCAGAAGGTTTGCGGTTCAAACCCACCACCACTCTCCAGAAGGAAGATGGGATAATCTACTTCCCTAAAGACTTACTGCCTTGGAAACCCAATGGGGGTCACTATGAGTCAGCATCGACTCAACTGCAGTGGGTTTGGGTAATAATTGGATCACCTAGCCCACACTGGGCACTTTCTGTGGCAGTGGAGGAGATTTAAGCACTTACTGGGTGCCCATTGGATCCCCTGACCCACAGTGGATGTCTTGTAGGAATCAATAAGAGAAGGAGCATTTACTGGGTTCCCACTCTGTCCTTGGCCAAGAGCCAGGGACTGGGAGAATTCAACCAAACATTGGGCCTCAACTGGTCTTATGAGGCAGCGCCTTTCTAGAGTAGAAAGTACTCCTTCGGGGCTACCAAACTGGACAGCACAGCTACAGAATATTTCATTGTGGTAGCAAGTTCCTTTGGGTGGTGCTGGTGAGCTCCTTGGCCCACCTGCAAGCTTTCTGAGGCAGGAAGAGGCTGGACTTCTGGAAACATCAGCTGTGTGCCTGATCCTAAAGCAGACACTGACAGGTGGCTGGCAGATGACTGGGTACTCACAAGGACCAGCTCTGTGCCAGCCCAACGCTAGATGTCACTGGGAATTCCGGAAGGGACTGGTACATTGGGAACACTAATTGTGACACCTCCGACACACTGGCTTCATGCTTGCCCTGGGGCCAAGGACTCAGCCACCAAGATCCGTCTGTCTTTGTCACCTGTCATGAGGGGAGGAAGAGACAAGCCCCACTGAGTGGGGCAGAGGGTGACACTAAGGCTGGTCTGGCCCACATACCTTGAAGGCCTCCCGGCGCTGGTACTCGAGCTTGGCCATCTCTTCGGCCACCCAGCCAGGGATGTTGGGGATGGCCACATGGATGAGGTACTTGAGCAGCAGAGCAAAGTGCTGCAGTGAGAGAGAGACACTGGCTGCAGAGTCCAGGGACTCCAGCCTACCCACCCCTAGGACCCTAGCCTGTCCACCAGCCCCACCTCGAGCACCACCAGGGACACAATGGCTGCCTCCGGGCTGAGCCAGGGGAAGAGGCGCTGCAGCTGCCCGCACTGGCCGATCAGGTAGCAGTTGACCACGATGGCCAGGACGCCCATGGCCTCCATCACCTTCTGTGGAGTGGTAGGGGAGGCGGGGTTTCAGGCCGCCTACCCCTCCCTAGCAGGAGCCCCCCCCTCCATGCCACGCCCTCACACCCCCTCTGCACCTGCCACTGGCCAATGCTCTCTACACGCTGCCCAAAGGGCCGCTGCAGACCCGTGCACAGCTTGAAGGCATCGCTGCGGATCTCGATGAGATTGTTGACGAGGGCGCAGAGTGCGGCCAGCGGGAAGGCCGAGGAGAAGAGGACGACATAGCCAAACTGCACGAACATCTCCTGGTAGTCCTGGAAGGTGTCCTGCAGCAAGTGGGTGGGCAGACAGCCTGTCAGACCAGCATGCCTCCTTTCTTGGACCATCTTTCTCTCATCAAGCTCTGGGCTTATGTTTGCCCCCTTAGGATGATGCCCCCGGTGGACCCAGAGCTCTCCCTCCCCTTGGCCTCCTCCATCTGACTATGTGATAGGAGTGTGTAGACTGACCCCTCCTGCCGGCTCCCACCAAGTCAAGAGCCCTGGTAACCACCCCAATGACTGCCAACCTTGGATTACATGCACATCCCCATTTTGCCTCCACCCTACTCAAAGCGACCCCTACTGGATTTCCAAGGCTGTACAGAAGTAGATTGCCTCATCTTCCTCCTGCAGAGCAGGTTTGAAATGCTCTCTCCCCTCTTCCTTTAGACTGCCCAGCCTCCGCCCTCTGCCCACGCCCCCTCACCCCGTAATTCTCTTGCCCGCTTCACCTCGTATTTCTTCATGCAGCTCTCCAGCTCAGCCTGCGTGAGCTGGGGTGAGTGCTTCTCCTCTGGCGGGTCAATCCAGGACGCCCGGTTCTGTCGCCTCTGCTGGCGAGCTGAGTCACCTGTGCCCTGCTCAGTTTCCAGGCCACCACTGGGACCCTGGTCATGGCCCTCGCCCCCAGCCTGGCGCAGCAGCACGCTGGCAGGTTCATGGTCAGGACTGCCAGGGGCACCCTCAGCCTCGTCGTCGTCCTCAGCCAGCGTGAACACACCAGGCTCCAACCCCTTCTCCACCATGGTGGGGCTGCCCTCCTCCAGCAGTGCCTCAGGGCTGGGGCCCCGGCGCCGCCCAGTGCCCCGCTCAGCAAAGCTGACCTTCTTCAGCCGCAGCCCGCAGTCCAGGAGGCCGCCATCCTCCCCCTCCTCGTCCTCCTCATCCTCGTCGTCGTCATCGTCCTCCTCCTCCTCCACCTCTCCTGGGCCTCCCCGAAACCCATCACCCTCCTCCCCGCCTTCCCCAACTGGCCGCCGCTCCACCGTCGCCTCCTCCTCCTCCTCAGGTGCTCCACAGCCCCCACGGAGACACCTACGGCCCCCCACACCGCCACCACCAGCCCCCTCATCAGCCTGGGGTTCGAGGTGGTGAGGTGCAGGGCACCGGGGACCCAGCAGGCCCAGCAGGGCTCGGGCCAGCTCCCACATGGCCCGGAGGCCCAGCTCGCCATGGCCCAGCCGCCGGTACAGGTGAGGCTGCAGGACCTCACGCACGTTCTGGAGGAACTGGCGGGTGATGAGCAGGGTGGCCAGCATCTGGGGGCGGGAAGGGGGCAAGAGCAGCTGCGTGGAGGGCAAGCGGGACCAGGCACCAGGCAGCCCCCAGCACATACCCAGAGGCCCCATATTCAGGCACCAAAGCTGCCAGGCACAGGTTTGCATCTCAGCAACCCCAGGGCCTTTGCACAACCTGCTGCCTGCCCCACACCCCCACTGAGCTCAGGCTGCAACACAGCTGCACTGGTTAGTCCCTGTGCTCCGCCCCCTTGATGCCCACCCGTATTTTGGCCCGGGCTGCTAGCAGGAGGCCCCGGAGGGAGAGAAGGAGCAGGCGGAACCGCAGGGCTACAAGCGGGACCAGCACTGCCTGCAGCTGCCGCTCGAGGCTCTGGGACAGGGACAGGATGAGCAGGAGCTGTGGAGGGACCGACGGACAGGTGGACGGACAGATGAGGGAAGAGACAGGCAGAGAGAGGACGCACGGACAGAGAGGAGAGAAGGATGGAGGAGGGGAGAAGGGGCTGGGGCCTGGGCTGCCACACGCCCCCTCCCCCACTGTGTGCCAGGTCCCCAGGGCCACCACTGCCCGGCCTGGTGCTCACCTCTTTCAGGCGCTCCATATCCTTGAGGTAGAAGCCAATGTAGAAGAGGCTCAGGTATGAGTTGACAAACTGGAACTGTGGGTACAGATAGCAATTACCCCACGCTGGCCCCCTGCCTCTGCTGCCTGCCCACCCACCTGCACAAGGTCGCTGCTCACCAGGACCACCTTGATGATGAGGTGCTTCTCATAGGCACTCTCCAGCCGGTAGTTCTCTGGGGGCCAAGGGGGTAAGTTAGGGAGTGGCGAGACCCCACGAAGTGGGGACCTTCCTTCCAGGGTAGGTGATGGGATTCCTCCCTCTTGCCAGGCATACCCATGTCATTGAGCCAGATGGCGAGTTTTTTGTAGCCCTCAGCACTGGCACTGACCAGCAGGGCCAGCATGACCTTGGGCAGGAAACGGGTGAGGCGGGGCAGCCCCTTCACATTCAGCACCAGCTCCTGCAGGTGGGGTGTGATCACATGGGTTCCGGCTCAGGGAGGAGGAGGATGAGCGGGGGTCCCAGTTACCCAGGGTTCAAGGTGGGCAGGGGCTCATGGTCACCTGGGGTCAGGGCTTGGGGGCAGGCATGGGTAGGGAGTTGACAGTCATCTGGGGTCAGGGCTAGAATTGGGGGTTAGAGGTTTAGGCAGGGGATTCACAGAATATTAAGGCCAGGGCTAGGGAGGGCTGGGCAGGGGGTGGCCTGGGTCATCTTGGAGGTGAAGGACTGGGCAGGGGTTCTCTGTTGGTCACCTGCAGCTGGAAGCAGCCGAGCATGAGCAGGAAGACACAGGCCAGGCAGGCCAGGCACAGTGGCAGGCTGACGAACAGCTGGAAGAGGAGCCGCTTCCAGGGTGGGTAGTAGAACTCCTCGGCTCTAGTCACCGGGCTGATGCGCCGGATGCCCTGGGGGGTGGGGTGGGGCGGCCAGTGGGAGGCTGGTGCCCAGGGCATGGGACCCTCCACCTGCCCACCCATCCTGATTCTCAGCTTCAGTTTCCTTCACCTCTGTCCTTGCTCCTCCATTACCCCCACCCTGCATGGTCTCTCCATTACTCTAAGGCCTAGGCCCCAACTGACCCTGAACTGGGGTCGTGGTTCCTCCACAGCTTCCCCTGGTGAATCCAGCGTCCCCCACTTGTAGGCGAGCTCTGCTCCCCTCCGCTTCCACTCCTCCAGGAACAACGTGGACCAGACCACGTTGAAGAGGGCAAAGACTACGCAGGACACGTCTCTGCTTGTCTGCGGGGGTGATGGAGGGCCCAGTGTTGATGGAGGGAGTTCAGGGACTATCTCAGTTTCCCAGCCCCCAATCACTGCCCCTGTGTGCACCTGATCGGCCTCAGTGAACGTATACAGCACTGAGCCAAAGACGGCCGGGTACACCATTGCTGACGTGTAGAAGCCCAGCCAGGCGAAGTACATGGCGATCTTCACGCCAAAGTAGTCACAGATGTCATCTGCAGGGGGAAGGGTCCTGGTCAGCCCTGTGTACCTCCCCAACCGCCCCCCCCCCAACTCCTGGGCCTGAGCCGCACCAAGAGGCTGGTTCTCACACACGGCCTGCACCCACGATTTCATGAGGCGGTTCAGGATGCGCTGTTCGTGCACTGGGAACACCTGCTGGATGATTCCACGGGCAGCCAGCTCGGGGACTGTGGGGGCACGAGTGACAGTGATCCCTGCCCCTCTGTCCCCTGTCCACCCCCTCACTGTGCAAACTCAAGTCACAGCTTTTCCCGTGCTTTTAAACCACAGAGACTCTTCCCTGGAGAGGAATTATGGGTGGATAGAATATCTGATTCTCCTGTAAAATTGGGGGCTGCAGGTGCTGGTGGATAAGACAGCAGTGGAATTCGCGAGAGGGGGATGTTCCAGTGTGGAAACATGGTTTTAAAAAAAAGCCCTTGGCGATTTTCAGAGGCCTCAGTCCGCGGTTCTGAAGTGTTAGGTGGGGTGCAAAGTTGGCATCGGAAAATGAGCTTGAAGAGGCTTGTTTTCTGGAGGGGAAACTGAGGCCTAAGGCCCCTGCCACGCAGCACTCGGGGCACTGTCCATGGTCCTACCTTGCCTTCTCAGGCACAGACAAGGCTCCACTGGCCACGCCCCCAGTAGACAAGCCCCACCTTTCTACCAAGGCCCCGCCTCCAGCTGCTATATCGGCCAAGCCCAAAGCTCTGTTCAACTCCGCACTAGCTGATTGGTTTAGGGCCCCGCCCTCCTGCTCCTCTAAGACCCGGTCCCAACCTCCCCCTGGAATTGGAGAATTGGCCCCGCCCTGCTCACTGATTGGCTGGTCCTCCAGGAAGCGCACATTGTGCAGCGCCTCACCCTGCTTGGCGCGCAGGTTCTGCAGCCAGAAACGGATGATGCTCTGGCGCTCCTGCGGGGGAGAGGGCGTGAGGCCAGAAGACAGTAGGCTGGCGATGCAGGCGAGGGGCTGGGAACACGAGCGTAAGGGACGGGGGACACGGAGGATGGTGCCGCGGACAAGAACGTAGAGGGTGAAGGACGTGGAAAGGGGACTGGGGCATGGATAGGGGGCTGGAGACCTGGGGGGTGGGCTAGGGACACGAGTGGAGGACGGGAACACAGGTGGGGGACATGGGCATGAACTGGGATAGGGGGCTGGGGACTGGACGGAGGAGGGGCAGGAGACGCAGGCGGGGTACCAAAGACACTGGTGGGGGACACAGGCGTGCAGGGGCAGCGGGCCGGAAAGGGCGCCGGCCGGTGGCACCTGAGAAGTGAAGAAGCGCAGTTCGTTCTCTACGTTCTCGTAGATGAAGTCCTCCTCGCAGGAGAAGCCACGCATCCCCCCGCCGAACTCCACCTTCACCGCCTTGCGCAGCCCCAGTTCGTCGGCCCCTCGGAGCAGACTGCGCAGAGGAAAATGGAGGCAGGCTCACCGAGGGTTGCTGGCTCCCCAAGTGGTGCCGGCTCACCATCTGGGAGCAGGGATGGTGCACCTGGAGAGGTCACACACGGGGCAGCTGGACAGTGCGCTTGGCGTGTGGAAAGGCAGGGAGCTGGGTAGCAGGGTCGACGAGAGGCCTTGCACCAGGGACTCGCCTCTCATAGGTGGCAGTGACGAAGAAGGCGTAGGCGCGTGTGTGGCGGTGGTGGCGGACTTGCACGATGAGCTCTGGGATGCCCACACGGATGTGGTTCAGCAGCCATAGCAGCGTGTGGTCATCGGTCGTGTCTAGCAAGGGACACAGGGACCGATGGCTCTTGCCACGAAGGGCTCAGCCCTCCTACAGACGCCCGAGCTCACCCTGTGTGGGAACTGGCGGGGAAATGCGGGTACCTGGGAAGGTCATCAGCACGTCGCAGTTCTCCGTGGGCACCGTCTTCATCCACGCCTTGTGGGACACCAGGTAGCGCCCCGCCTGCAGGAGCCGCTTCCCAAAAAGCTTTTCTGGGGGTGGGTAGGACACTGGGTCAGGACACTCCAGACCGGACTTGGCTTCTGCTCACACACCCTCCGGGACTCCCCAGTAATCTGAACCCAACATTCAAGGCCTTGGCTTGTTTTCCTTGTGCCATGCCTTTGTACCAGCCTCCGCCAGGATGCCCTTTCTCCAGGTCTCTTTTACAAACTCTACTGATTCTCAGGCCCAGCTCTGCCTCCAAAGCCACAATTCTGGGGTGCTCACTAGCAGCCGAAAGCACTTCACCACATTATGTCAGCGCTGGGTGAGGCTCTTATCCCCATTTCACAGGTGAGAAACTGAGGCCCAGAGAGGTTAAGCACACTTGACCAAGGTCACACAGCTCAGCTAGGATTCGAACCCGGGACCAGTCTGCGTCCTCTTTCAAGTGCATCCCTACCGGGCAGACCCAATACCACTAACGGCGGAGGAGGTCAAGCCCCACCCCAGCTTGGGACTCTTGGAGGGAGGGAGGAAGGGGCGTGTCCGGGTCTTCACCCTGCGACCTCCACCCGCTGCACACTCCAGCTCCACCCGCCGGGCCGCAACCGCAGTACCGGGAGGGACCGGGCCCCTGTCCTACGGCAGGACTTCAGGCCCGGGACAGCTGACTCCAGCCTTCCCTCCCAGGTCCAGCCGCCGCGCGCACCCAAGGCACCTGCCAACCCTACTGGGGTCCCGCTGCCGCGCACATACCCAGCACACCAGACACAGGGGCTGCTGGCTCGCCTTCGGGTGGGGGCCTCTTGCCGCGCTCTCCCTCTAGGGATGTGCCCCCGGCGGTGGAGGTGGCCTCGGCCATGGCGAGGGCAGGGGTAGGTCAGGGGCTGCTGGCAGCCTAGGTGCCCGGGGGCCGCGGGCTCATGGGGCCGGCGCCGCCGCCGCCACCGCCGAGCGTGCCGGAGGAGGAGACAAAGGCCGCTCCCGCCCGCGCCGACCGCCGTCCCCGCGCGCCGGGGCGCTGCTTCTCGTCCCCGACCGCTTCGAACCTCGTTTCTCCTTGGTGTCGCTCCCGCCCGCTTCACTCTCTGGTTCTCGTCCCCGCCCGTGTTGTTTTCTGGTTTCCCGTCTTGCCCGCCCACTCTCTGGTTTACGTCTCCGCCCGCACCGCATTCTGACTGTCAAGGCCGAAACTTGGCCAAGCCTGTCATGGCCAAGCCTATAAACTTCCACATCTGCAAACTCCTCAGCCCAAAGGCGTGGTTTGGAATCTGTGATAGTAATGATTCGCCTGAGGGAGGATGTGGGAAGGAGGTGGGGCTGGTATGCAAAGATCCAGGAAGATGGAGGTTGTGAACATAATGACAACTACCATAATTGTAGCAAGTCAGGCCTCAGGACCATTGCACGTGCTGAGCTGTTCTCACTGCCTGGGACACTGTCCACCCCCTTGCTACCCAGTTAACCCCTATTTCCTTCATGATGTAACCTCCTCAGAGAGTACCTGCCATAGACTTGACAGATTTAGCAAACAAAAATATAAGTCTCCCCTTTGAATTTCACATAAAGGAATAATTTTTTGGTTATTAATTGCTGTCCAGTGGATTCTAACTCATGGGGACTCCATGTGTACACAGTAGAACTGCTCCACAGGGTTTTGAAGGCTGTGAGCATTCAGAGGCAGGTCGCCAGGCCTTTCTTCCAAGGCACCTCTGGACAGTTTCAAACCATCAACTTTTCAGCTAATAGTCAAGTGTTTAAAAGTTTGTGCTACCCAGGGTACCCAGGGACTGCTAATTTTTTGATAACGTAATCAAACCCGCTGCCATCAAGTTGGTTCTTCTTCATAGTGACCCTGTGTGCGACAGAATGAAGCACTGCCGGGTCCTGCACCATCCTCACAACTGTTGCCATGCATGAGCCCATCATTGCAGCCACTGTATCAATCCATCTCATTGAGGGGCTTCCTCTTTTTTTTTTTTTTTGCCAACCCTCTACTGTACCATACATGATGTTCTTCTCCAGGGACTAGTTCTTGCTGATAACATGACCAAAGTAGGTGAGATAAAGTCTCGCCATTCTCAATTCTAAGGAGTATTCTGGCTGTACTTCTTCCAAGACAGATTTGTTTATTCTTCTGGTCTATTCAATATGGTTTGCCAACACCGTAATTCGAATGCACCAATTCTTCTGTGGTCTTCCTTATTCATTATTCAGCTTTCACATGCGTATAAGGAAGTTGAAAATACCATGGCTTGGTCAGGCGCACCTCGGTACCCACGGTGACATTTTTGCTTTTGAACACTTTAAAGAAGTCTTTTGGATCAGATGTGCACCAGCCGCCCCTCAGAAGGAAGACAGGCAATCTACTTCCGTAGTGGTACTGCCTCAAAAATCCAAGGAGGGGGGTCGCTATGAGTCAGATCCGCCTCCACGGCATTGAGTTTGGTTTGCGTTTTTTTTTTTTTTGAGGGGGTGCCCCAATGTACACATCATTTGATTTCTTCACTACTGCTTCCATGTGTATTGACTGTGGATCCAAGTAAAATGAAATCCTTGACAACTTCAATATTTTTTCTGTTTATTATGATATAGCTTATTGGTCCAATTGTGAGATTTTTGTTTTATGTTAAGGTGCAATCCATACTAAAGGTTGTAGTCTTTGATCTTCATCAGTAAACGCTTTAAGTCTTTTTCACTTTCAGCAAGCAAGATTATGTCATCTGCATATCAGAGGTGGTTAATGAGTCTTCCTTCCAATTCTGATGCTGTGTTCTTTTTCATATAATTCAGTTTCTCAGATTTTTGTTCAGTGTACAGATTAAATAAGGAGTTCTGGTGGCATAGTAAGTAAGGCAATTGGATGCTAACCAGAAAGTTGGTGGTTCAAACCCACCAGCTACTCCGTGGGAGAAAGAGAAGGCAATCTACTTTTGGAAAGATTTACAGCCTGGGAAACACAATGGGGTTTGCAATGAGTCAGAATCAACTCAATGGCAGTGGGTTTGGTTTTTTGGTTTTTATACAGATTGAATAAGTATGGTGAAAGGATACAACCCTAATGTACATCTTTCCTGATTTTAAACCACACTGTATCCCCTTGTTCTGTTTGAACAACTGCCTCTTGATCTATGTACAAGTTCCTCATGAGCACAATTAAGTGTTCTGGGATTCCCATTCGTCACAATGTTGTCCACAATTTGTTACGATCCACACAGTTGAATGCCCTTGCATAGTCAATAAAGCACAGGCAAACATCGTCCTGGTATTCTCTTGTTTCGGCCAACAGCCGTCTGTCACCAGTAAGAATATCTCTTGTTCCACATCCTCCTCTGAATCTGCCTGGAATTTCTGGCAGTTCCCTGTCTATGCAGTGCTGCAATAGTTTTATTTTAAATTACTTTTCAGCAAAACTTTACTTGTGTGTGATATTAACAAAATTGTGTGATAACTTCTGCATTCTCTTGGATTACCCCTCTTTGCAATGGATCTCTTCCAGTCAGTTGGCTACATAGCTGTCTTCCAAACTTCTTAGCATAGAATGAGTGCTCCTAGCATTGCATCCATTTGTTGAAACATCTCAATGGGCATTCCATCAATTCCTGGAGTCTTGTTTTTTACCAATGCCATCAGTGTAGCTTGGACTTCTTCCTTCAATGTCATCTGTTATTGATCATATGCTACCTCATAAAATGCTTGAATAGAAACCAATTCGTTTAGGTACGGTGACTCTGTGTATTCTTTTCATTTTCCTTTGATGCTTCCTGCATTGTTCAATATTTTGCCCACAGATCTATCAGTATTGCATCTTGAGGCTTGAACTTTTTCTTCGGTTCTTGCAGCTTGAGGAATGCTGAGCATGCTTTTCTCTTTTGGTTTTCTAACTCCAGGTCTTTGCACATTTCACTAGAATACTTTGTCTTCATAAGCTTCCCTTTGAAATGGTCTGTTTGGCTTTTTTTAATTTTTTTTTCCTGTTTAACTCTTTTATGTCATCATTTCTTGCATTTGCTTTAGCTGTTCTGTATCTAACAGCAAGTTTCTGAGTCTCTTCTGACATCAGTTTTGGGCTTTTCTCTCTTTCCTGTCATTTTAGTGACCTTTTGCTTTTTTCCTGTGTGATGTCCTTAATGTCATCCCGATTTTTTGATAGGTCTCCAAAATTATATGGGACACCGTCATCCTAAAAAAGTCATTCATCTGAAATTCAAATTTAACTGGGTGCCCTGTATTTTGATCTGCATCCTTACCCCCTGGACCACTCATGGTGTAGCCTCCAGCCTTAGACTGGGAGCTTAGCGAGGACAGGGACCCCGTCTGGGCCTCAGCGCTTAGCACACAGTAGGCGCTTGCTGTATATTTGTAAGAAGTAGGAAAACTCGGAGACAGCGAACGTTGTCCTTTATTCCTATTTGACAGATCAAAAATTGAGGTGGGACGAAGTGAGGATTGGGGGATTCGAACTCTTACCAAACCGGAGCTCCACCGCCCGCTCACCCACTTTGTTCAAAAACCAGAAAATTGATCGCAGGAAGGCGCCCTGGAAGACTCCGCCTAGCCGGGTGCCTGGAATTCCACCATCAGCGCTTTTTTCCGCGGTGCAGGCGCTGTCCTGGGTTAACTTGAAAGTAATCTTCAGGATTCCCCTTTCTGGTCTTCCGTGAGCCCGACACAAATTGGACACCCACAGAGCTGCAGGATTAGGACTCTGACGGGGAGAAGGCCAGGGAAGCCCAGGAAGGAATGTGTGGAGTGCGCCGCAGGGTTTCGCGGGGGAGTAGCCGATTAGAGTTAGGTCGCTGGCGTGAGTCTGTCAACAGTGTAAGGGCATCCGGGCCGAGGTAACTACGGGAGGAAAGGTTTGGGAGGAGCGAGGAAGCTAGAGATTTGGGGATTTTCCCAGATTTTGGACTCTCCCCAGCCATTCAGGCAAGATATTCCCTGGACCAGGTTGTGAGAAGCTCTCAACTTCGGATCTCAACCTGGCCTGAGAAAATCAAACCAAACCCATTGTCATCAAATCGATTCCAACTCATAGCAACTTCACGTGTGTCAGAGTACAACTGTGCCCCATAGGATTTTCAATGGCTGATCTTTGCAAAGTAGAGCTCCAGGCCTTTCTTTCCAGGTGCGTCTGGGTGGACTGGAACCTTCAACTTTTCCGTGAGCAGCGGAGTTCATTTATTGTTTGCACCATCCGGGACTCCTAAAACAGAGATGTGGGCTTCCGGTTCTCTGACAAGAGAACTGAACACACCTAGGTCCTTGCCTCGTCTAAGGCTACGGAGTGGCCCGAGGGAAAATCGGAGCCCTCTTCTCGCTGTCATTTCCACCGTCTCGTGCTGTGTCCTGCCTTTCTTCCCGCCCCTCATTTCCGGTGTCTCGGATCTCTGTTGCCCTAGGACCCTAAAACCTTGTTTTCCTGTCGCCGGGGAACGCCATTTCGCTGCACTCCCGCCCCGCGGTGAAGCTTGAAACAACCAGTAGGAATGAAAATCTGACGTCTGTGGGCGGGATGTCTTTGAAGAAGCCCAGTGGTAATTGAGAGTCGCTGAACGCTCAGCCAGTCATACCGCAAAGGGGGTTGGCCTTCTGCCTGTTCTTGAAGCCGCGCGGAAGAGTTGGCAGGGTGGGCAAGCTGGGTCGCAGGTTGTGAATCCATGTGGCGGGGACTGTGGACCCTGCGGGCTCGGGCGGCACATGGGCTTCGCAGGTGGGGCTTGTGGGGTCACGGCGGGCGGGGAACCCCCACGAGGATGTGTGACAGCTGCTTGGCCCTGGAACACGCTCCTGGGGTCTGGAAGTCCATTTCCTTGCCTAGCGTCCTTGCCAGGCGTCCAAGCCCCATTTGTCTACCCCTGCCTCAGAGCCCACATCTGGGTCACCTTCTTGGGGCGGAGTCCCAAACAGGTCACCCTCCTGCCTCAAACCCTCCAATCTGTCCTGAGTCTCCAACTGGGGCATCTCCCAGCTTGCGAGCCCTCAACCTGCCTGCCACCCTGCGGCAGAGCCTCCTATCCAATGCGCTGACCACGCCTCTCCCGTCCCAGACCGTGCTCGCGTCTGGGCAGCGGCGCCCCGTCCCCCGGCTCCGGAGCCACCATCTTCGCACTTAGCTCGGGCCAAGGCCGCTGCGGCGTCGCGGTGATCCGGACCAGCGGCCCGGCTAGCGGCTTCGCCCTCCAGAGCCTCACGGCGGCCAGGAAACTGCCCCCGGCCCGTAGCGCCCGCCTGCGGCTGCTCAGCGACCCGCGCTCCAGAGAGCCGCTTGACCGCGCCCTGGTATTGTGGTTCCCAGGTGAGGAGCTCAGGTTTCCAAAGTCTCTGTAGCTCACTATTGCTCCTGGTCACCTCTCCAGACGTGGCCCACCTTCTCCCATATAGGTCCCCAGAGTTTCACGGGTGAAGACTGTGCGGAGTTCCATGTGCACGGAGGCCCTGCGGTGGTTAGCGGAGTCCTGCAGGCCCTAGGTGAGTGAGTGGGAGGCAACGTGTTGGAGGCCTAGCTTGGCGGTGGGCCTGGGTGGGGCATGTTGCCCTGACTCCTGATCAAGGAGCTCAGGACCAGAGCCTTCCCACAGGACACGTGCCAGGGCTGCGTCCAGCAGAGGCAGGCGAGTTCACCAGGCGGGCGTTCACCCATGGGAAGCTGAGTCTGACTGAGGTGGAGGGGCTGGCAGATCTGATCCATGCAGAGACTGAGGCACAGCGGCGGCAGGCCCTGCGGCAGCTGGATGGGGAACTGGGACGCCTGTGCCAGGACTGGGCCAAAACGCTCACCATGGCGAGTACAGGGGACAGAGTTTCCCTTCTACGCAGTCCCTGTGTGATAGCTTTCACCTGTGCATCACCTGCATGAGAACCCGCACCTGTCCCTCCCCTGTCCGAGCACCCCCAGCCTGCAGCCTCCAATCCTGCAGGTTATGTCAGTGCCCTGGGAAGAGGAAGGAAGCCTGGGTGCTCACATTCCCCCTCCCACAGGCACTGGCCCATGTGGAGGCCTATATCGACTTTGGTGAGGATGACAATGTGGAGGAAGACGTCCTGAAGCGAGGTGGGATTGGCCAGAGTGTGGGGGCTGGGGACGCCCCAGCATCCCAGCCCTCGGAGCACCCCCCTTACTCCCGCTCCTCTGCCCCACCCCAGCGGACAGTGCCGTGCGGGGACTGGAGGTGGCACTGGGCACACATCTACGAGATGCACGACGTGGACAGCGGCTCCGCTCAGGGGCGCATGTCGTGGTTGCTGGCCCTCCCAATGCTGGCAAGAGCAGCCTGGTGAACTTGCTCAGTGAGTGCCAGGCAGGGTGGAGGCGGGGCCTAGGGCTGGGGGTGAGGTGACCAAAGCTCTGTACAGTGAGGAGGGCTCCATCCTGTCCACTCTCCCTTCCTCTGACACCCACCCAGGCCGGAAGCCTGTGTCCATCGTGTCCCCAGAGCCAGGCACCACCCGTGACGTTCTGGAGACCCCTGTGGATCTGGCTGGGTTCCCAGCACTGCTGAGCGACACGGCAGGGCTGCGTGAGGGCGTGGGGCCTGTGGAACAGGAGGGTGTGCGGCGTGCCCGTGCAAGGTAAGTAGGGCTGGATGGTGGGCTGGCTGGGCCCTTCTGCTTTTTCTCCCTATTATATTACATTTCTTTTCATTCTTCCTGAGTGAGAAAAGACTGCTAAACTTAACCCTTGGTGATCCGGAGAAGGTAGCATTAATTAATTAATAAATTAATTAATTATTGTGATTTGAGTGACAACTTACAGAGCAAATTCACTTTCCATACAGCAGTTCACATATGCTTTGTCTCATGACATTGACCACAGTTTACCACAATGCAACAGCTCCCCTCCCACTTCCTCCCCATAGTTACCTCCTCCCAGTGTCCATCCCTCCATGCACTCCTGCCCCCTGAGCTGTCTCCCTGTGCATACACAGCTCTTTCTCCCGTGATTGTTCTCTCCAAGGGGTGTATCTATCTCAGGTAAACGTTCAACTCATATGCCTGTCTTTTTTTTGGCTGGAAGCCACAGATGTGGGTTCAATTCCAGACCTGAAGGGCAGCTAGGGACCATAGTCTCAGTGGTTCCACCAGGCCCTATCAGACCAGCAAACCTGGTCCCCACCCCCCCTTTTTTTTTTTCTCCAAATGATTTTGAGTTTTGTCCACATTGTTCTCCCTCTCTATCCAGGATCTCCTACGTAGATCCCTGAAGGCAGCTTTTTAAGTTCCGCCTCTGCTTTTGTCTACCTCTCTCTGTTATGCTCTGCCCCACCCAGGGCCCTTAAGGGCTCAGCTCTGGCAGCGGGCTAAGTTGGTTCTCCCTGCTTCCCTAGGCTGGAGCAGGCTGACCTCATCCTGGCTGTGTTGGATGCCTCTGACCTGGCTTCCCCCTCCAGCTGCAACTTTCTGGACACTGTTGTGGCTCACCTAGGAGCCCAGAGCACCAATGGGAGCAACCAGCGCCTCCTGCTGGTGCTGAACAAGTTGGACCTACTGCCCTCTGAGAGCCCAGGCCTTAGTCGCAATATGCCTCCCCACCTGCTGCTGTCCTGCCTGACTGGGGAGGGGCTGGACAGCCTCTTGGAAGCACTGAGGAAGGAGCTGGCTGCAGTGTGAGCCCCCTTACCTAACCCCAGATGAGAGTTCAAGGGGAGGCTGAGCTGCTGGGCGCATGCCTGCCTTGTATTCAGTTTCTGTATCTGCAGAATGGGTACAACCATCCCCAACCATCCCCACCCTTCAGTCTGGAAGAGTGGCTTTGAATGTTAGAGTGAACACATCATCTGTCTCTTCCAGGTGTGGGGACCCATCCACAGGCCCGCCGCTCCTGACACGTGCAAGGCACCAACATCACCTGCAGGGCTGCCTGGATGCCCTAGGTCACTACAAGGAGGCGAGAGACCTGGCCTTGGCAGCTGAGGCACTGCGCATCGCCCGTGGGCACCTGGCCCGCCTCACAGGGGGAGGGGGCACTGAAGAGATCCTGGACATTATCTTCCAGGACTTCTGTGTGGGCAAGTGAGGGGCTCGAACCCTGTGGGGCCTCCAGGGGCGGCCAAGGCTCAGACCCAGGCTGAGTGGATGCCCAGAAGCCTGGAGGGATCTGGGAACAGCTTAAGCCAAGTGGACTTCTTGTTCATCTGAGGAAGAGCTTGATCCCAAAATGAGGAGGTGAACAGTTGTCTTCACAGATAGTGAGTTCCTTGTTGCTGATGGTAACTAAGGTGTACCCAGCCAGATACCCCCCAGGGACTAGCTGGGGGTTCAGGCTCTGGAGTGTGATTGAATGGAGGTCTCTTTTCAGTACCAGATGCTGGGGTAGTAGGAGCAGCTGAGAGATTGTGGAGAGATTGTATGTGGGGGGAATGTGAGGGTTTTGTTTCGTAGTTTTGCATTTATTTTACAGATCCCAAAAGAATGTAAATGTGAAAGGATGGGAATAGCATCAGAACCTGCCTGACTTGATGGGCGATAATGACCAGAATCACTCAGAGCTGATCTCTGTGAGGTAGAGATCAAATATAACCTCCACACTTCAACTGGTTTTTGTTTTTACCACTTTTGAAACCAGCTGTCTTTCCCATGGCACTCTATACTTCTGGGTTTGATAATCCATTTGCAGTGACCACACAGAACTCACAGATTGTACTTGCAGTTAAATGGTTTATTAAGGAAGCAACAGGAGGAAGTAGGCAAAATCTAGGATGCTGTCCTGGAGAGAAGAGCACATCCCGCCTTTCAGTGCAGGACAGCTTCCTCAGGTCCTCTGGGCCATGCAAGCAAGCCAGCTTTGCTGTCATATATGCCCTCTCAACCATGCAGGCCTCCTCTTGGCTCCTAGAGAACAGGCTTCTCTGCCTTCAACCTTCCTGTCATCATCTTCTCCACTGCCATTGGCCCAGCTCATAGGCAGTACGGGAATTTTGTTCAGCTCTCTTAGTTGCATTCCGAACTGTTACCACTGACTGCTGTAGGGTCCCTTTCCAGGCTTCTTGCTATCTTCAGTGTTACAGCTCTTTAAGGAGGTTCCCTGCCTCTGCTGCTGTTTCTTTTTTCTTCCTTCTTATTTTCTTGCCCACCTCTATGGGGTTGGCTGCCTATATAAGCTAACCTCTCTCTCATCAATTTCAAGGCATAGCCCTCCCACCAGGGCCATGAACTGGCCAATCCCCTTTCAGTAGGCCACAGACACTTCATTTGCATAGTAGGCTGTAATTACTTCATTTGCATAGTGTATTGGCCAATCCCTGTAACGTACATATAATCACAGAGCAGGCAGCAGCCCAGGGCTGGACAAAAAGTATCAAAGCATTGTAGTTCACAGATTACCCATCAAATGTCAGTCAACCAGGAGAAAAGTAACTAACTCTAGGGTGGAAAACTCAGGGCTTAAGGGGAAAATGTGACAAAACTGTTTTTCCAAAGAACCAAAGCAAAAGTCCACGTACCGGAACTCATTGCACTACAGTATAAAACTCAGGCAATGCAGACATGTTTAAACATGGAAAACTCCTTCATCTTCTCTCTAGGAATCATGGCTTGATGTGTCATTCTAGAACTTTCTGCACATTTGCACATTTGTGGATGCACTCATCAAATTTTTTTTTCCTTGTGTTTTGTACATAAATTGCATTATTGCTGTACAAGTAATCATTCCTTTTTAAACTTTAAAAATATTTTTTTTAAAGTTTGTGGTTAAATGTATTTTTTTTAAATTTGCCATTCTAAGTGCACACTTAGGTGACATTAATGATGTGTTGTGCAGTCACCACCACTACCACCAGAAATTTTCCATCACCCCAAACAGAAACTCAGTGCTCCTTGAGCAATTCTGGTTCTCCCTTCTTGCAGCCCCTGGTAGCCACTAATAAACTTGGCTCTCTCTGCAGTTGCCTTTTCTAGATCATTTCCTAAAAGTGGGATCTTGCAACATTTGCCTTTTTGTGACTGACATTTAGCTCGGCCTGAGGTTATCCGAGTTCATCCACATCCTAGCCGGCATCGGTGCTACTTTGCTCCTGATAGCTGAGTAGTATAATGGTGTATGGATGGACCACACAGTGTTTTACCCTTTCATTTGTTGATGGACACCTGTGTCATCTTTTGGCTGTTGTGAAACGTGCTGGCATTAATATTGGTATACAAGTTTCCGCTGGCGTTCCTGCCTGTTTTTCAGGGTAGATACCTAGGACTGGAATTGCCACGTCACATGGTAGTTCTCTGTTTAACCTTTGGAGGAACTACCAAACTGTTTCCCACAGTGGCTGCACCATTTTACATTCCCACTAGCAGTGCACGAGGATTCCAATTTCTCCATACCCTCACCAATCCGAACTTACCTTTTTCTGTGTCATTTCTTTCTTAGTGTTATTTAAGCCTTTGCTCACATAATTTACAAATTTGTGCTGATAGGATGTCTTTGCTATTTTAATCCTTCTAATGAATTGGTGGGAGCTCTGGTGGCGTAGTGCCTAAGGCATTTGACTGCTAACCAGAAGGCTGGTGGTTCAAAACCACCAGCCACTCCTTGGAAGGACGGTTGGGCAATCTACTTCCATAGTGATACTGCCTTGGAAACCCAAGGAGGGGTTGCTATGAGCCGGATCCGACTCGACGGCAGTGAGTTTGGTTTGGTTTGGAATGAGTTGGTAAGGAGATTTGGTGGCATAGTGGTTAAGGCATTCAGCTGGTAACCAGAAGGTTGGCAGTTCAAACCCACCAGCTGCTTCTTGGAAGAAAGATGAGGCAGTATGCTTCCATAAAATTACAGCCTTGGAAACCCAGTGGGAGTCACTATGAGTCAGAATCAACTAAATTGCAGTGAGTTTGGTTTTGGTTTTGGTAATGAGTTGGTACAAGCACGGTTGCCATTCACGCATCTATGGTAGTTCAAAACTTCTGTGCATTTTTAAATTACAGGTTAGTCTTAGATAGGAAAGAATTTAAAAGCAAAGTTCAGCTTGCTACTATATCTCATCATGCTGATTTTTAAAAGTATCTGGCCTTATAGATAATCCGTAAAATGGGAGACATGTTCAATATTTTTTTACTGGTTATTGTTCTGGTTACCTAGTGCCGCTCTGAGAAGAATATACCACAAATGGGAGTTTATTCTTACAATTTGGAGGCTTGAAGTCCAAGTTCAAAGTGCCAGGCTCTAGGAGTTGGGGTGGAAGCCCCTCAACCTTGGGGTCCAGCTCTGCCTCCTGCTTCCAGCCCACTGGAGCTAGAGGCATTTCTTCACTCAGACAGCTGCTGGCTGCTGAGGCTGAGAAGCCCCAAGGTTGACAGGTAAAAAGGCCCAGTCCCGATGTTACCAAACCACACGGCAGGCCATTACCTTAAGTCCATTGTAAGTCCCAAGGTCGGCAGAGCATAGCAGGCTGCTGAGCAATGACACAGCTACATGCAGGGTCCAACCGTGCCGTAGGCTAGAGACCATTCCCAAAGCTGCTATTTATATATGAGAAGCAGACCACATACCCAAAGCAGCTACTCAGCTGCTCACAGTAGTAGGTTCCACCATGGAGTTGATTACCAGTCTCATCATGGGGAATACTACATCCAGTTGCCCAGCCACTCAACCAGGCCCAGCCAAGTAGACACACACTCTGAACTACCACAGGTATTATACACAAACCACACTGAAATGCTTTTTGTAAATTATAAGGCAACATTTTAGATACAGGGAATTTTAATTCAGTTGACATAGTTAAGAGCAAAAAGATAAAGTAGCCCTTGCTATCTTACACCTTGCTTTTTTTTTTTTTTTTTCCTATTTCCTTGCATTTCAACAGGCTGGTGTTTGGTGTTACTTTTGAAACATTGCCTCTTGTCTTCAAAGCCACGTGCAAACTCCAGGTGCCCACTCCCTATCCGTGCTTACTTTTCATTCATTCATTCACTCGGTCACTCAGTGAATTTTTGCCAAGTACCTTGTGTATGCCAGGATTGTACACATCACTTTATTGAATCCACAGTGGTCCAATGAAATGGGCATTTTGTTCCCATTTTACAGATGAGGAGACTGAGGCTCAGAGAAGTAAAGTTGTCCACTGGAGGGCCTCAGGTTTGGTGTTGGACTACAAGTCTGTTTACTTTCAAACGAGTTCACTGAAGACTTCCAGTGTGGCAGGCAGTGCTCAGGGCGCTGGAGACCAGAGGGAGCCTGGCTCTTGTTACACAGCAGACAGAGAGGCTGCTTTGTGAGCTCAAGAAGAAACAATCTGGCAGGGGACTTCAGGACAGGCTGCCCTCCAGAAGGGGCACTTGTGCTGAGATCTGATGGTACCTAGAAGCAAATATGGAGGAAGCTGGGGAAAGCCTCCAGGCTGGAGGAATTATTGCCAGACTCAGACACTTCTAGCCCTGAAGGGAAGCAAGGGCTAACTAAATCTGAGTGGCTGCCTGGAGGAGGGGTCTCTCTGAGTTGCACTTTGCAAGAAGAGGGCTTTTCCAGGCAAGAAAAGGGCATTTTAGTTGGAGAAAACCCACTGCCATCAAGTTGATTCCTCTTAGGGAAGCAAGCTGCCTCATCTTTCTCCTGCAGAGCGGCTGGTGGGTTTGAACCACTGATTTTTTTGTTTAGCAGCCTAATGCCTTAACCACAGCACAACCAGAGCTCCTTTTGAGTTAGAGAGCACAGCATAAAGGCTTGGTTACTCTGGAGGCAGCGGATGGACTGTGCAGAGTCACAGCACTGCAAAGTCCCCGAGGTGGGGCCGGGCCTGGTGCGTTCAAGAAAGAGCTAGGCAGCTGTGTGGTTGGAGCAGAGTAAGGCCAAGTAGGAAGGAGATGGGTTGCTGATAACCTGGCGTCTATCTGATTCTGAGAATTCTGAGGGGCATGATGTGGCGGCGACCAACCAGCAGAGGACGCCTTGCCCTCACAAAGGCGGCGCCTGGCAGGCTCTGAAGCCTCCATCCAGCGCATGCGCTCTCCCCGCCTGCTTGCTGCGGTGTTAATGGTGGGTTAATTCCCTCCACCGCGAGAGAAACCGGGTCTCCTCCGGGTCAAGCTTTATGAAAGATCTCCACCCAGACTGATAGAAGACACAAACTGTCAGCTTTCGAAGGAGTGAGCAGAGGATGGGCGTGTCCAGAGTGGAGATGAAAGGGATCTTTTGGAAGTGTCTAGAATTCCCCGAGCACTTCACTAGAGGGGACCCGGACTCCGTTTTTTTCACCAACTGTATGGGAGCTCTGGTGGTATAGTGCCTAAGGCATTTGACTGCTAACTAGAAGGCTGGCGGTTCAAACCCACCAGCCACTCCTCGGAAGGAAAGTTGGGCAACCTACTTCCATAGAGATACTGCCTGGGAGACCCAAGGAGGGGTCGCTATGAATTGGCACTGACTCGATGTCAGTGAATTTGATGTTTGATTTTGTATTGCACTATATCACTTTGTTGATAGGTTTGCTTGTTCAACAGCTGGAGAAGCTCTTGGAAGTGAAGGGCCACTCTGAGCTGAGCCAGTGGATATGATGCCCATTTTGCAGACAAGCAAATTAAGGCCCGGGGAAGAAGGGGAATGGGTTAAATGGGATGGGTGTCCAGATGTCCTCAAAGTGTGTGTGTGAGGAGGCTTGGAGGGCTCGCAGGAGGGGCAGGGAGTGGTGGTCAGAGTTTGGATGGGGAAGGGGATGCTCCTCGGGCAGGCTGTCCAGACTCTGACCCCCACCTCCCTGCCTTGGCAGGAGGCTAGACCGAGGTCCTTGGCCACAGTTCCTTTTTTCCAAGAAGGGTGAGGCTGCTTTGTGGGAAGCAGCCAAGGGGGTTATTTATAGAGGTCACAGGAAATCCCCAAAGAGCCCGAGCCTCACCCAGCAGCTAGGCTGGTAGGCCAGTTTTAATGCTCAGATGCTGCCCAGTTCCCAAGGAGCCTGCAGAGCCAGACTCAAAGCTCCTGCCCCAAGAGGGAGCAAGGGCTAAATCTGGGAGGCTGCCTGGAGGAAGGGACTCTGGAGTTGGGCTTTTCAGGAAGAAGAGGAGTTTTCTAGGCACAGAATGGATACTGTGTTTTAGAGAGCACAGCCCGTAAATAAAGGTTCAGTGAGCCTTTAATTGGAGAATTCAATGTCCAGGACAAAGATTGGACTGCACAAGGCCACAGAAGGGCTTGGGGAACTAGACTTTCTCTCAAGGGTAATAGGGAGCCATAGAGGGCATGTGAGCAGGGGAGGGACAGAGTCGCCTCTTTGTGGCAGAAAGATGCCTCTGAGGCCATCATGGGGACTATACTGAAGGTGAAGTCTGAGGTCCAGATGAACCAAGGCCTAGGCTTGGGGCCAGCATGACAATGTGATATCCTGGAGTATTCTAAGTGACAGAGACTATAAAAGTGTTAGAGACCTGTGCCTTTTTGTCCTAAGAGTTTAGACTTGTTTTTAAACAAGCCCACTTCTCAGCTGAGAAAACTGAGCTATGATTCAAACCCAAGGATGTCTGGCCCAGGCTCCCCAAATCTCTGGTTACTGGGGCTGGCTAGTGTCAGTGTCCCCCTGACTCTGGAAAGGCAGTCGGCTCAGGGTCAGGGATGTCCTCGCTTCCTTGGGGCAGCTGGCCGGCCTGTCTGCATGGCTGGGCTGGCTGACTGCCCTGGCTCAGCTTGGTGGGGCCCCAGCCGAGTGCTTCCTGCAGCGGCTGGCTCTCGCCTGTGCTTCCGCATCCAGGAAATATCGCTCCTTTGTCACTGCAGACTGGGCTGTCCTAAGCGTGTCGCTGGACCTGCTCCTCCTGACTCACCCCCTCCCTTTCCAGGTCCCGGGGGATGGGCTTGGGGAGAGCAGGGTGAAGAGTTGGTGTTGTCGAAGAAGCCAAATTGGAGACCACATTTTTTAAGCAGTTTTGCCATGGATGGCCATTTCCTTTGTTCCCTGAGGTTTTATTTTTCAGTTGTAAGCAAGAATATTCATTCTTATGTCCTAGAGTGTTTATTTCTCAGGGATAAAGTCCCAAGTATGGGGTTACTGAGTCAAAGGGTTTGTGCAGCTTTACTTTTAGTAAACAATGAATAGTATCTAGAAGGATGTGATGGGATTTGCATTGCTAGCAGTCCTATAGTAAAATGCCCTTTTCTCCGCATCTTCACCAGCAGTGGGTGTTATGGCTTTTTACAGTTTTTTTCCCCCCAGTCTTCTAAGTACAATGTGATTCTCTGTGTTCCTTTTATTTAGTTTTCCCTGGCTACTGGCTAATTTATGAGGCATTAAATGCTTATTGGCTATGATTGCCAGTGGAGGATCTTGGAACCTGGTGCTCCCTCCGCGTTGGTCCTTGGTGAGGGATCTAGTGGCCTAGGGAAGTTGATGGGCAAGTTTGCACAGTTCTTATCTTCTTTCTAGTCTTTTAGGGCTCACAGCCACGGGGTCTCTTTTCAAAGTAGGAATCATGACTCTGGAGTCTTAGAAGGGATTGCTAACATTTATGAAGTGCGGATAACATGTGGGCCCTGGGGAAGGGCTGGGGGAAGCAGGAAGGGGCATTTGTCGGGGACTCCCCCAACCCTGGACAGGGGTGCCCTTACCAAAGGGGCCTGGAAACCCCCCAGGGGGCACTGTGGTGAACATCTTAGTGTTGTCAGTCCCTAGCACACGGGTGTACGGGAGCTTGGGGAGATAAGGCAGCAAGATGTGGGGATGGGGGTGGGGCGTGCGGACACAGTGGTGCAGGCCATGAGGGGCTTGGCTGTGTGCATGAGGAGGTGACACTGGGTGAAAAAAGTAGGTGTGAAGGGATGTTGTCAGTGTGTGTGATGTTAGTTCTCTGTGTGTTATACTGATACCATGTTTGTGTGACGTGGTTACCATGTGCGATGCACCGTGTCTGTGTGTAATGTTATCATTACGTTTGTGTGTGATGTCATCATGTGTGATATTGTCAGGTCTGTGTGTGTCATTACCATGTGCAACATTGTTATATTTGTATGCAATATTGTCATTGTGTTTGATGTCACTGTATCTCTGTGTGATATAGTCATTGTGCCTCTGTGTGACATTGTCGGTGTGTCTGTGTGTGATGACATCAGGCATCTGTGGTTACACTGGGATCCTGTGATAGCGGCACCATGCCTGTGAGTGACATTGTTATTCTGTGGGTGACATCACATGCCTGTGATGAGGGACCCTGTAGTGTGGAGGTGTGCCTGTGAACCAGCACTGGGAGTGTCAGTGGGGTGGGGAGGACTCTGGTGCAGTGTCCACCTTGGCCTGGGCTCAGGATGGCAGGAGGGCTGTGTCGGCGCTGCAAGCATCTTGCTGCACCATCACGATGGAGGCCCCCTCAGTCCTCGAGGCCTGGAGTCTCCTCAGCCACTGGAGTGGGATGGAAGTGGAACAGACATACAACAGTCAGACAGACCTACTGACAAATCACTCCAGCCCTGAAGCCTCAACGTCAAGGGAGAAGATGTCCTGAGCAACCCGCCCTGCCTCCTACCGCCCCAAGCCCCCCCTGCTTCCAAGGGCCTTTGGCCTACTTTGGGATTCAGGCTCCTCCTTCAGCTCCCACTCTTTGAACCTCCCCAGACTATAGGCCCGAAGTGTGTTCCTCCCCATTGTGCAGATGAAGAGACTGAGGTTCAGAGAGGCCCTCTTGTGTGCTCCAGGCCTCTGCTGCCAGCCTCTCTGGCTCTCCCAACACTCCCCAAATTCCTGGGGATCCTGGGAACTGGCCCAATAGCTTTTGGGCCCCCACTGGTCCCTGAGGCCAGGACTCAGTCTCCTTCTTTTGTCAACACAGAATTGATCCAGCGCTGGTACCTCACTCACTCCCAGGAGCATTTTTCTAGTGAGCCTGTCCCTGCTCACACACCTGCCATGGCTCCCCAGTGCACCCTCTAGAGAAAGCCTGAATCTCTGGTCCTGGCATCTGTCCTCGCCTGGGCACCCCCTCAGGGACTCAAACCCCTGCCGAAGTCCCAAACTATGCAAGAGTCCCTCACAGGACTTCCAGCTCCTTTCCACTGTCTGGAGAGAGCCCTTCCCCCTCTCGGGCCTGGCAGAGGTTCCCGTGAGGGGTCAGGGGTTGGCAGGAGGCTGTTTCCTGGTGGGGGAAGGAGGGGGCCCGCAGCTGAGTCCTGCTTCCGCCGGCCCCCTCCCTTCCTTCCCCGGCTCTTCCCTGGGGCCCCAGGGCCTCACGGTCCTTGGCCAGGTCTGTCTCCCTCCCTGGCTCCACCTCCCCCCTCAACCAAGATTCTCCCTGTTTGGAGCCAGGGACCTACTCCAGCCATTCTGCCTGTAAGAGAGAGTGGTCCCTGAGTTTCAGACAAGGAGAATGGGGCTTTGAAGCCCCCCTCATCACCAGCTCAGGTACCTCTGCCCTGGTCCCCGGGCTACAACCCCCTGGATGCCCCTCTCCCCTGCCCCGCCCCACCCGTCTGTTCCTTCTCTGTCCAGAGACCTCCCTGGGCTCCCAAAGTTCTCTCCGCAGCCACCAGGCCCTGCCTGCCCTGCTCCATCACCTCCTCACCCTCACCCCCTCACTCTCACCCCATTAATTACTCTGTTCTGGCCACGCCAGCCGCCTCACTCAGACTCACCAGGCGTGATCCTACTCGGGACTTTTGAACAGGCTGTGCTGTCCATCTGGTGCCCCTTCCCAGTGCCCCCCAGCTCCTTCCTCACCGCCTTCAGCTCTCTGTTCAGATGTCACCTCCTCGTGAAGCCCTCTCAGGCCCCCATCCAACACTCCAGCCTCCTCACACCCCCTCATCTTTTCCCCATTTCATTCATCACAAAAAAAAAAAAAAAAAAACCTCCAAACCAAACCCATTGGCATCAAGACTATTCCAACTCATGGCAACCCCATGAGCTTCAGAGTAGAATAGGGTTGGTTGAGATCCTATGGAAACAGATTGTAGTGCTCCTGGGTGGATTTGAACCACCAACCTTTTGGTTAGTTGTTAACGCAACGAGTTTTGTGCCACCCAGGGACACCAATAATGGCTCCCTCATCTGGTTGACCATCCGTCTTGCTCTCTATACTGTGTAAGACTTAGGGGGCAGGGGTTGTGTCTGTGGCTTCTTCTACCTTGTGTCCCCAGCACCAGCACTATGCCCAGGCCACAGTCCCAAGTGTCAAGTCAACTCCAACTCATGGTGATTCCATGTCTGTCAGAGTAAAACCGAGCTCCCTGGGGTTTTCAGTGGCTGATTTTTTCAGACATAGTATGCCAGGCCTTTCTTCCAAGGTACCTCTGGGTGTGGACTCCAACCGCTAACCTTTTGGTTAGCAACTTAGAGCATTTATCATTTGACCCCCTGGAGACCAGGAACTGCTTAATAAATAGAGGTGGAACGATGAACTCCACTCATGAACCAAAGAATCATAATAGTCATGAACTTGAATCCAGCTCAAAGCCTATGAGGGCTGCACTCAATCTTTAACCTCTCAGGACACCCCTGGTAATTTCTGCGACCTCCAGCCACATAGCCCTGCACCAATATTTACAGTCAGTCCCTGGATTACGAACGAGTTCCATTCTCAAGTCTGTCTTTATATGAATTTGTACGTAAATTGGAACAGCTAGGTACAATCCATATCTAACGTCAGTCAAATGTTTGTCTCAGTATATAGTATACAGTGTACCTTTCTATGCATAACAAATATTAAAGAAACACTAGACCATCTTTAACATATACAGTAATAACAATCATGTTTTGATGTGTGTACCAAGTGGCTCCTGTTTGTTATTTGTTGTCGTTGTTAGGTGCTCTTGAGTCAGTTCCGACTCATAGCAACCCTATGTTCCGCAGAACGAAACACTGCCCCGTCCTTGCCAGCCTCCCCGTCCTTGGTCTGCTTGAGCCCATCATTGTAGCCACTGTGTCAGTCCATCTCATTGAGGGCCTTCCCCTTTTTAGCTCACCCTCCACTTTACCAACATGATAACCTCCTCCAGGGAGTAGTCCCTTCCGACAACATGACCAAAATACGACTGACAAAGTCTGGCCATTCTCGCTTCTAAAGAACGTGTTGGGTGTACTTCCTCCAAGACAGATTTGTTCCTTCCATGGTATCATAAATATTCCTGGCCAACACCACAATGCAAAAGTATCAATTCTTCTGTGGTCTTCTGTATTCACTGTCCATCTCTCACATGCATATGTTTGTTATGACAAACCATTTCATGTACTCAGATTTTTAAAATAATAGGCTTTACAGGGGTTGGTTCATAACTATGGATTGTACATAAATCAGATGTTCATAACCCGGGAACTGCCTGTACTTAATATCTGCCTTTATATCAGTGGTCTTTTCTAATTTAAATAAATTTCTTTCCAAAGGTCACCCAGCCTCACCAAGTCCAGGAACAATGACACCTCCTGCCATCAAGAGCAAATGACTTAAAAATATTCAATAAATAGCAAGACTTTGTCCCGGCCTGAGTCTGGCTAGGGGCTGAGCCCAGGTTTGTCTTGCTTTGCAAACAAAGGAGATTTGCAAAAGTCTGGGAAGAGTGAAGGGCCACAAGCACCGGTGGGGATTTTCTTGAAGCTCAAAGAATGGAAAAGCAATGAGCTCCCCGCCTCCCCATGCCTGGGCAGGGTGAGCAACACTGGGCCTCAGACCAGCCCTGGTTCAGCTGCATCTAAAACTGGACTTTTGTGATTCTAAGGACAGTGGCTCAGCCTAGGTAGCCCAGTAAGTGGCTGGCAGAGCTGGAATTTCAACCCAGAGCTGATGCCTGCGCACCTCCGCTCCCTGGGTAGTGGGCGGGGCAGGTCAGGTCACACGCAGCAAGAACTTAGGGAACCAGAAGTCCTTCCTGCAACCCTGCAGAAAAAGCCAGGCCGGGGCCCAGGCCTGAGTGGGCATTGTTTTCTCGGCAGGGGGACGTCATTTGGGGGTAAACAATGTCAAGCGATTCCCCGGTTCTCAGCTGGGGCCCGGACAGGCCTGGGCTGGGAGCCTGATGCCACTCCCTGCCGCCACCACGTGACCCCAGCCTAGTCACTTCCCTGGGGCCTCAGTTTCCTCCTCTGAGAAATGGGATAATAATAGAACCTCCTTCCTCGCTATGAGGGCACTGGGCCAAGACAGAGAGAGAAAAGCCGTGTTTGGAGCAGGGTCTTTTCTGGAGCCTCTCGCTTCCCTCCCTGTGGGCTTGCTTTGAGCAGAGCTATTCAGAGCTGGAAGACAGTTCTGTAAGGAGGTGAGCTCCCATTGCAGGGCGTAAGAGGGATTGTGGTGGAGTTGAACATAGAACCCACCCCGCTCCAACAGTTGGAGGAAAGTTCTGTTAAGTCAGTGAGCTCCCCATCTCGGGGGGTATGTAAGAAGAAGCATGGTAGAGCTGGACGTGGAGCCCCTGGGGAGCTGACAGCAAAGCCTTTGGAAGTTAGCTTGGCCCAAGTGCTTGCATTTAGCTCCCTGTGGCTGCGGTAGAGCCAGGCTGACGACAGTCTGGAGGAGAAATGGTTAGGCACGGGTTTTGGTATCTCAGGGATCTGACTTCAAATCCCAGCACTAACCTAATGTAAAATGGGAATGGCTGCTCCCCCACCCCCACCCCCACCCCCACTCCCAGTCAGCAGCCGTGTCCCACATTCCTGAATAGGAGTAGCCACCACCCCACAGGAGCACAGAGTGTTCTGTGGACATCAGGCTGAGTCACCTTCCCCGTGACGCACAGGGTGTCCCTGGTGCACGACCAGCTCCAGGTTGAGGTGGGGGGCACAGGGTCGGGCCATGGCCTGAGCATGTGCTAGCTGCCCTTGACGGGTCCCACTGAGGCCCCCAGCCTTGCTTATTACAGTTGGCAAAGCATTTCCATACCCTTGACCTCAGACCCCTCATTTTTGTAGAAAAGGCACTCGAGGGATAGAGGACTAGGTGAGAGGCCTGGGGTCGCTCTCGGACATTGCTCCCTCTGCTCGAGCCATAGCCCCTTGAGGTTGGTCTTCAAACCCTCCCGACTCCAGCGCCACCTCAGGGCCTTTGCATGTGCTATTCTGCTGCCCGGAAAACTGTTCCCTCTGCTCTGCTGGGCCAGCTCAGCCATATCCTCCAGCTCCAGGCCCTCTCTTGCCTGTCTGTTGTTCGATCGCCTGGGCTCTTGCCTGTGTTATTTGGGCCTCTGTTCATCCATGCAGGAGACCTGGGCTTGATTCTTGGCCAGTGGGCTGCATGTCCAGCCACCACCTGTCTGTCTATGGGGGCTTGCGTGTTTCTGGGATGAAAGGCCTAGTGATCTACTTCTGAACATCAACCAAGACACATTAAGCTCCCTCCTCATGAAACTCCCAGACTAGCGGGCAAGAGAGCCCTGAAGGAGCCATGTTAACAAGACTGGCCAAGAGCCCACAATTATTAGCTGCTTACTGTGAGCTCAGCATAGTTCCTTGCACTTTGCATGATTAAGTCATTTAATCCTCACACCCCTATGGATCACACCCCACGGATCACACCAGTCCAGTCTGTAACTGATCTCCGGGAGGGTGTAGGACGGGTTTTGCTGCATTGTGCAAGAGGTTGCCATGAACTGGGGCCGGCTTGATGGCCGCTAAGAACAGCAGTCACAACGTGCTGCTGTCTTTGGAGCCCTTTGACCCAGAGGCTCCCAGCCTTGCTACAGAAGGACAGGGCTTAGGTGCACATAAGCCCCCCTCCCTTCTCTTCCCTCAGGGTTTCCTTGCTCTCTTCCCCTTTGGGTGGCTTCCTGCACCACCTGCCTCTGGCAGACTTTCTGCTGCAGGGGACTTTCCCCTGCATGGGACTGTCAGTGTGTTGGTCCCAATAAATAGCTTATTGTGTGGTCACATCTTTTTCCTCCATCAGCCCCTAAACTCCCTTGAACTCACTACAGGCACGATGCACACTTTCTCTGTGCCTCAGTTTCCCCACCTGAAAAGTGAAGTGACTATTAGGGGTGTGAGAATTAAATGAGTTAATCATGCAAAGTGCGAAGAACTATGCTGAGCTCACAGTAAGCAGCTAATAATTATGGGCTCTTGGCAAGTCATGTTAACATGGGTCATTCAGGGCTCTCTCACCCACTAGTCTGAGAGTTTTGTGAGGATGGAGGCTAATGTGTCTTGGTTGCTTCTGTGTCCCTGGACCCAGCACAGGGCCTGGTATATAGCAGGCACTCAATTAGGGAAGAAGCAAAGGTTAGCTGAGTCTCCCTCCATCTCTAGCCCTGGTTCCAGCCTCACCTCCAGCTCTGAGGCTGCCCAGTGCCTCACCTGGATGGGAATGCCACACTGCCTGGCAGCGATCGCTGGGACTCCAGGATCTTCTTCTTGAATTCCTCCAGGCTAGCTAGGTCTGTAGAGAAAGAAGAAGGTCAGGCTTGACCTGCTGCCTCAGCAGCCCCTGCCCAAGCTGGGGGATGGGCTGGTAGCCTCAGATAGTGAGGCTGGAGTGGGGTGCAGGGTAGAAAAGATCCCCACCCTCTGATTCCACCCTCTGTCACTCACCGATGGGTGGGGGGTTGGGGGGAGAACCCACGGGTCTTGGCAAGGGCACCAGCTGCGACTGTGGGAAGAGCAAAGGGAAGTTGTCAGAATCAGGAGTCCCTGAGCTCAAAAACTGGGAGACCCGTGCCCCTCCATGCCTGGGTCTGAGTCCTACCAGGGCAGGGAGACAGTCCCTCACCCACCCTGAGCCTTCAAATTATGGGCTCCCCTTGGCGGCCCTCAGAGACCCACTCTGCAGGGCAGACCCTGCCACAGTCTCCATCCCAACCTCAGCTCTAACCCAACCCCAATTCACAACCCCAATGGTGTCAGCCCACCCAACATAGTCCTCCCAGACTGAAGCCAACCTACTCTGAAGTCAACTTCACCTTGATCTTCAATGCCATCCCCCTAAAACCCAAGGCCAAATCCCTCTAAACTAAAATCCAAGCCAAGTCTGAATCCACTCATAACCCTAAAGTCTGATGCCAACTTAAAAACTAAAACTTCCTTAGAATCAAGTCCCAAGCTAAACCCAATCCCAATCCCAAACCTGGCCTGGCCATATCTTTAGATCTAACTCCAACTCCAATGACATCCCCTAGACTCACCTAATAAGAAAAGTCTAACCCCCAAATTCATCCCCCAGTCCTAGTCCTGAGCTGCAGCAGACCCCCCTGTAGACAGTTTCCCAATACCCAACTCAACCCCAACTTTCACTTCATACCCAACCTCTACCTGAAACCTAACCCCAACCCAGCCTCCACCTTAGACCCATCCTCAGTCCCAACCCAGGCCCCAAATCCACCCCAATCTTCAGCACAATGCTCCCTGACTTTAACCCCAAAGCAGCCCTAGACCCATAAGTCAACTCAAACCACCTCAACCCCAGCTCCATCCACACAGGCTTCTACTCTAGGGCCAGCCCTGACCCTCCCCAATCCTAGTGCCCTCCTCAACCCTAACCTAATGTCCCCCAATCCTTCAACTCAAATACGTTCCAATTCCAGCCCAACTCCAACTCTAGACTCACTAGACCCCCAAACCCAACACAACCTCAACTCTTTTTTTTTTTTAATTTTATTGCGATTTGGGTGAAAGTTTACAGAGCAAATTCATCTTCCATACAGTAGTTCACATACACTTTATCTCATGACATTGACTGTAATCTCCCACAATGCAGCAGCTCTCTTCCCACTTCCTCCCCATAGCCACCTCTTCCCTGTGTCCTTCCCTTCATGTGCTCCTGCACCTTGACCTGACTCCCTGTGCATACCTAGCCCTTCTATTCTCCCATGATTGATCTCTCCAAGCAGTTACCCAGAGTCAATGGTTAGCCTTTTCTCACTATCCAAATTCCAACTCAAATCAAATTCTAAGATAAATGAAATTCTCCATGGGGGGAGTAGGGGTGGGTGGGTGACACCACAAATTACTGCACTGGGTGACACCAACCCTACTGACACCACTGATCCAACATCCCTCAAACTTTCAACACAAGTATATCTTAATTCTGATTCCAACTCCAATCCTAACCCCGACCCTAGATGGGACCCCAACTTTCATCTTCCATACAGCAGTTCACATATTGGGGTTGAGGTGGTTTGAGTTGACTTATGGGTCTAGGGCTGCTTTGGGATTAAAGTCAGGGCTCCCTGGAGCATTGTGTTGAAGTTTGGGGTGGATCTGGGGCCTGGGTTGGGACTGAGGATGGGTCTAAGATGGAGGTTGGGTTGGGGTTAACCTCTAACCCTAAAGCAATTTGAGGAATACTAGTCACCTGAAACTCAGCCTCAGCCTCAACTCTTCCCTTTTTCCTTTTAGTCAATTAGTTTTCTAATTCCAAACTCCACCCCAATCCTAATGCCAGCAAAAGCCGAAATTAACACGTGATCATAACCCTAAAGCCAACTCTAGACTCATCAGCCACCCTAGACTCAATTCTAAATCCACCCTCAATACCTAAACTCAATCCAATCCTAAAGCAACCAAAATCTTACATTCACCCCTTCACCCAACTCTAGACCCAGCAGTCACCCTACCCTTGACTCTAATCTTAATCCTACACAACCCCATTTTCAGTGCAAATTTCCATTCCAAACTTCACCTCAATCTTAATGCCAGTGAAACCCTCAAGTAAGACCTAACTGACCCAACATAGACATGGAAGTCCACTTCGACCCAACTCTAAACTCAAGTTCAACATCACTACCACATTGGCCTCTAGACTCAACCCCAACATAACCTGATTCCGAGACCACTAGCCCACCTTGGCCTTGATGCAGGTGTCCAGGGCTGAGTTGCTGACAGCCAGTTGCATCTTGAGCTGGTCCACCTCCTTCTTCCTGTCCTCTAGCTCCTTGGCCAGGTTGTCTCGTTCTTTTCGCAGTGCTGCCTTCTCCTCCAGAGATAGCTGGTTCTGCCGGGCACAGTCGGCTTGGATCTTGGCCTCTCGGGCCTGAGCCTCCTTCTCTACTTTCTCTTTGGCCTCCTGACTGGCCTGCAGGCTACGCTCGGCCTCCAGCTTCTGGCGCTGGAGGTCCGAGTTCTCACGGGCTACACGTTCGATGTCCACTCGCAGGCTTCGGGCCAGTTCTGCTACCTTGGTGCTCATAAGGGCGGGCATGTGGTCACAGGCTCTGCGGATGGAAGCTACCTCCGAACTGAGGGGATGATAGGGTGTGTAACTTAGGCTGTCCAGGGTGCGCGGGATGATGGAATCCCTCCAGACATTGTGCAACTGTGTCTCAAACTTCTCCTTGTCAAACAGGAGGCAGAGGCTCTCCACCTTCCGCAGCCGCTCCTCGGCAATGCGCTGTTCTTGCTGCAGCTGCACTCGAGTCTTCCCACACTCGGCCAGTTGCTCCTCCACCACCCGTTTGCCCAACGCCAGGGTCTCCTTGTCTTTGGCGCACACAGCCTTCTCCTTTGCCACTTCCACCTCCAGTGTCTTGGCCTTTAGGCCCAGAACGTGGAGCAAAGCTAAGAACACAGGAGATTCAGACTTGGGAAGGCCTGGCGTTTGGGGTCCACCACACCAGCTCCCCACCACCCGTCCTACTCACCATTGCAGCTCTTGTTGCTCTCCTTGAAATTCTCCTGGCATTCCTTCTCACTCAAGATAATGGCGGCCATGTATCGTTGGTTGTTCAGGTAGATGGCCTATGAAAACGGGGGACACAAGATGGAGGTCAGTGATGAACCATTGCAGGGCCCCCCTTCCCAAAGTCTCAAGGTTGGGGTCCCAGGATAAGCACTCATGTGGCCTGGTTGGCTGGGTTCACAAGAAGTATAAGTCTAGTCTTTGTTATGGGTTGAATGGTGTCCCCCAAAAAGGTATGTTAAAGTCCTATCCCCTGTACTGGGAAATGTGACTTTGTTTGGAAAAAGAGTTTTCTTTGCAGACTCTATTAGTTAAATTAATTGTCATATCAGAGTAGTAGTTGTTATTAATTCCTGTTGAGTTGGTTCTGACTCTTGGCAACCATGTGTGTACAGTGTAACATTGCTCCATAGAGTTTTCAAGGCTGTGACCTTGAAAGCCAATCATTAGACTTTACTTCCTCTACTTTTGAAGTGGCTCTGGGTGGGTTTGAACAGTCAATCTTTTGGTTAGTAGTCCCGTGCTTAACTGGGGATTCATACCAGAGTTTGTTGTTGTTGTTGTTGTTTGCCGTCGAGTCGGCCCCGACTCATACCAGAGTAGGGGGGTCCTAATCTTTTTTTTTTTTTTAAATTGTTATTTGGGTGGAAGTTTACAGAGCAAATTCACTTTCCATATAGCAGTTCACATACATTTTGTCTCATGACATTGACTACAATTTACCACAATGCAACAGCTCCCCTCCCGATAGTTACCTCTTCCCTGTGTCCATCCCTCCATGCACTCCTGCCCCCTGAACTGTCTCCCTGTGCATAAGCAGCCCTTCTTTCTCCCATGATTGTTCTCTCCAAGGAGTGTATCTACCTCAGGTAAATGTTCAACTCCTATGCCTGTCTTTTGCTTGACTGGAAACCACAGGTGTGGGTTCAGTTCCAGACCTGACAGGCAGCTAGAGGCCATAGTCTCAGTGGTTCCATCAGGCTCTATCAGACCAGCAAACCTGGTCCCCCCCCCCCCTTTTTTTTTCTCCAAATGATTTTGAGTTTTGTTCCACATTGTTCTCCCTCTCTATCCTGGATCTCCTATATAGATCCCCCTCCGAGTGGTTGACAGTGGTAGCCAGACACCATCTAGTTCTTCTGGTCTCATGGTCATATAGGTGTGGATCGCGTAGTGTACCCAGTCACTTAGACGAATTATTTCCATGAATCCTTGGTTTTCTTCATTCTTCTTTGCTCTGGATGAGGAGAGGCCCATCATTGCATCTAGATGGCAGCTTGCAAGCTTTTAAGATCCCAATTACTACTCACCAAATAGGAGGTGGAACAATGTTTTGTATAGTATGTTATGCCAACTGAGCTTGATGTCCCCTGAGACTATGGTCCCAAGCCCACAGGTTCAACTACTTGCTTGCTCCCTCTGGGTAGCTGGCTGTGACCAAGAAGTAACAACGTTGTCCCTTGTCAGCTCTACTATACACCTGGGAATTTTTACAGAACATACAAATACACTTGTAGAACCATTGTCTGCCAACCCTGTACATGGTCTTGGGTATACTCCCTGCTGCATAGACATACCTAATAGTTCAGCCTGTGGGTGGTCCTAATTTAATCCCTTCTGAGTGGGGTCTAATAAAAGAAAAGGACAGATATAGAGAGAATCACACAAGGGTGGGAAGACAAACATCATGTAATGATGCACCTAAAAGCCACCAGATGCCAGGAAATGCCTGGGATGCGAGAAGCTGAAAGAGATAAGGAAGGATTCTCCCCTAGAGACTTTGGAGGGGGTGCAAGCCAATGCTTTAAATTCAGACTCCTAACCCCTAGAACTGTGAGACAATAAACTTCTGTTCTTTAAAGTCATCTTCCCCAAAAAAACTAAACCACAGTTGCCACTGAGTTGATTCTGACTCATTATGACCCCACATGGATCACAGTAGAACTGGGCTCCGGGAGGTTTTCAACAGCTGATTGTTCAGAAGTGGATCACCAGGCCTTTCTTCTCAGGTGCCTTTGGATGGACTCAAACCTCCAACCTTTAGGTTAGCAGCCAAATGTATTAACTGTTTGTGCTAACCAGGGACCCCTAAAGTAACTCACTCATGGTATTTTGTTATGGCAGCCCTGGGAAACTAAGACAGTCTTCAAAAGTTGTTACAATGAATACTTTTCAGCAATAAATAGGAATGAAGGATCAATACACACTACAACATGGATGAACCTTAAAAACATGTGTACACATTTGAGGTCGACTGATTTTCGACAAAGATGCCAAAACAGTTTAATGGGAAGAAGAACTGTCTTTTCAACAAATCATGCCGGTACAACTGGATCTCTATAGGGCCGTTACCTCACACCACATAGAAAGATTAACTCAAAATGGATCAAAGACCTAAGTGTAAGAATTAACAACATAAAAACTCTTAGAAGAAAATATAGCGGTATAGCATCATGGTCTTGGACTTGGCAATGGTTTCAGAGATATGACACCAACGACATAGTCAACAAAAGAAACAGTTCAATAAATGGGACGCCATCAAAATTAAAGAATTGCATCAAAGGACACCATCAAGAACATGAATAGATAGCCCACAGAATGGGAGAGAATATTTGCAAATCATACATTTGATAACGGAGTAATTTCCACAATAGAATCAGATACAGTATTGCACTGGGCAAATCGGCTGCAAGGGACCTCTTTAAAGATGTCACTTTGAAGACTAAGGTGCAACCTAACCCAAGCCATAGATAGACACAGTGGCTGCAGCAATGGGCTCAGGTATAGCAAGGATCATGAGGCTGGCACAGAACCGGGCAGTATTTTGTTCTGTTGTACAGAAGGTCGCTATGAGTCAGAGATGACTCGATGGCACCTAACAACAACAACCCAAGCCATGGTATTTGCAACCACCTCATATTCATGTGAAAGCTGGACAGTGAATAAGGAAGACCAAAGAAAGGTTGATGCTTTTGAGTTGTGGTGTTTGAGGAGAATACTGAAAATACCATGGACTGCCAGAAGAATGAACAAATGTGTTCTGGAAGAAGTGCAGCTGGAATGCCCCTTGGAAGCGAGAGTGGCCAGACTTGGTCTCATCTACTTTGGTCGTGTTGTCAGAAGGGACCATTCCCTGGAGAAGGATATCATGCTTGGTAAAGTGGAGGGTCAGCGAAGTAGGGGAAGACCCTCAATGAGATGGACTGACACAACAGCTACAATGACGGGCTCAAATAGCAACCCCTTTTGGGTTTCTGAGTGGTAAATCTTTTGGAAGTAGATTGCTCTATCTTCCTTCCTTGGAGTGGTTAGTGGGTTTAAACCACCAACCTTCCAGTCAGTAGTCAAATGCCTTAGCCACTAAGCCACTAGAGCTCCATAGATATATACTATACTCTTATAATTCAATAATAAAGAGAAAAACCAGTTAAATAATGGACTAAGGACTTGAATAGATGTTTCTCCAAAGAAGATACACAAATGGCCAATAAGCTCATAAAAAGATGCTCAACATCATGCGCCATCAGGAAAACACATATCAAAATCATAGTGAGGTGTTCCCTAGGTCTCTTCCCATCCACTGGGGTGGCTGTATTCAAAAGAGGAAGAATCCAAAGGATGGGCAAGGATGTGAAGAAATTGGAACCCTCTTTTGCTGCTGGTGGGATTGTAAAATAGAGAAGAGTTTGGAAAAGAGTGTGGAAGTTCCTGAAAAAGTTAAACACAGAATTACCACATGACCCAGCAATGTAACTCATAGACATATGCCCCAGAGAAATGAAAACATGAATCCACACAAATACTTGTACAGCCAAGGTTCACTGCAGCAATACAGACAATGGCCAAAGGTAGACCCAACCCAAATGTCCATCAAGGGATGAATACATAGACACAATGGGGTCCGTCCACCCAATGGAATATTATTCAGGCATGAAAAAGGAATGAAGGTCTGATACCTGCTGCAACATGAATGAACTTCAGAAGCCTGATGCTGAATGTAGGCAGCCAGACACAAAAGGCCACATAGTGTCTGATCCTATTTATATGAAACGTCCGGGACAGACAGACAAAATCATGAAGACAGAGAGTGGATTTGTGCATGCCAGGGGTGGGGTGGGGGTGGGTGGGGAATGACTGTAATGGCACAGGATTTCCTTTTGGAGTGATGAGGATGTACAGGAATTAGTCAGAGATGGCTGCACACCATTGTGAGTGTGCTGAATACCACTCATTCCCTTTCAGTGGATGAACTATGTGGCGTGTGAATTATATCTCAAGAGAGCTGTTTGCAAGGGACATTTTCATAGTTGAACCAACTCAGGCCACAACTTTAGAACTTCCCAACAGAACCCTCCGCAGACACATAACAAGTCAAGGTGCAAGCGAGGAGGGTTTGTCTTTCTGAAACACCTGTCCTTCGTCCTTTCTGAGTTGGCCCTCCAGTGCTACCCTCCAGAGCAGAAGACAGAAATAGGTGAAATTCCTGGCTTTTGTTTTCAAAAGTCTTAGCCACAGAGGGAAGATCTGTGGGTAAGGATAGTGTGAGCTGGCCCCAAACATGAAGTGAACTAGAGGTTTCCATCGGGCCAGAGCAAGTGACAAGAGAAACTGGGGACCTGCTCCTCCTCCACAGCTACGAGAGACACCGCCTGGTCCACGGGCTGGGGTCTTGCAGAGCTGGTGCAGACTGGGGAGTGCAGACCCTGAAAATCACGGAGTTGAACGCCCCTGCCCCCTGCAGGGGCTCAGGGCCAAAAATTCAGTTGCATTTGTACAAAAATCTTGTTTCTAGCACAACCAGGACTGAGGAGAGACCAAGACTCAGACCCACTATGATCAGAGTCTCTGGGTGGAACACACAGTGAAAACGCTCAGCTGCTAACTGGAAGGTTGGGGGTTCGAGTTCACCTAGAGTGCCTTGGAAGAGAGACTTGGCATTGACTTTAGCAAACTCAGTCACTGAGAACTGCCTGGAGCAAGTTCTGCTCTGAGACACACACAGGGTCACCATGGGCTGGACCGACTCCATAGACCCTGAGTGTTTAAGATCAGAGACAAGTGTGGCAGCTGTGGCTCGGAAGGGGGGAAACCAGGCTGCGGGGTGGCACAGGATGGTTGGAGAAAAGGCCCCAGGGTTGTTGGAGGAAAGCGAAGGGGTTCCAGGTAAGGGATTTGTCAACTTGAAGGGCAAAAAGAGGCTGTGATTCTCAAAAGTTTTAAACCTCTAAGATTCTTAGCTTTTTAAATATTTCATGAAAGGGGTTGAGGGAGGCTCAGGGCATCTGGATGAGTGTGTAAGCCTAAGGTTTTGTGATTCTGGGATTTTCAGTGGTTCTTGGGCTGGACCGCCAGCTGTTCTGGGAGTTGGAAACAGGTCGGTGACAGTCTGAAGGGGGAGACACAGCCCCACTCTGGGGGTCTGAGGGAGGAGATGGGACCCCACTCTGAGGGTCTGAGAGGAGAGACAGGGGCCCACCCCGGGGGCCTAAGGGGGGAGAAAGGGCCCTGCCCTGGAGGATTCTGAGGGGGGAGACTGAGCCCTGCTCTAGGGGTTTGAGAGGGCCACACCCTACGTGTTTGAGTGGGGAGACAGGTTCGTCCCTGGGCCCTGGGGTGTGTGTGCGGGAAGGCATGAACTTGTCTTGAGAGTTTGAGTGGGGAGATGGGCCCCATCTTAGGGGTCTAACAGGGGAAACAGGACGCTGCCCTGGGGGCCTGAGAGGGAGACAGAGTCCTGCCCCGAGTGTCTGAAGGCTCTGATGCCCCCTCCCCATATCCTTCCTGCCCAGTGGGGAGGGCTGGGTGGTCTGAGGCCCCAGCGTCGACGTTTCCTCCTGTGGGAGAATCTACCACTTCCCCCCCCGCCCAGCTTGCTCTCACCCCTGCCTCCCCTACCCCTGTTCCAGCCTCAGCCTGAGTGGGGTCTCCCAGTGCCCCCTCCTCTCACCATCTCTGGGTGAGCGGACCCTTGCCATAGGAGACATGTGTGAGAGAACATGGGCGAGTTCAAGTACGTTTGACACAAACTGGGGACTCGAGAGGTTGGTGGGGTCTCTTCAGGACCCTCAAGTGTGTGGCTTCTGCTGTTCCCTAGGCCTCTCTTTTCTGCGCCCCTCAGGAAATCCCCTCACCTCGGGCCTCCATTTCCTGGTCTGTGAATGGGTTTAAAAATTCTCCCCATCTCCCAGGATTCAACGACGTGGTAATATTTATAAAGCAGATATCATCACAAGGCAAATGTGAGCCATTTACAGACATGACGAGGAGTGCTGGGAGCACAGGGGTTAACACTCAGCTCTTAACTGAAAGGTGGGCAGTTGGAATCTACCAGCATCTCCAAGAGAGAAAAGACCTAATGATCTGCTTTCGTAAAAACTAACCCCCTCCATCAAATAGATTCCGACTCCATAGGACAAAATAGAACAGCTCCATAGGTTTCCAAGGCTGTAAATCTTTACGGAAGCAGACTGTCTCATCTCCCTCCCCTCACAGAGCAGCTGGTGGCTAGTGGGTTTGAACCACCAGCCTTTTGGTTAGCAGTCCAATGCTCTAACCACGGCCCCACCAGAGTGCAATTACAGCCTAGGAAAGTCTATAGGGCAGTTTTACTCTGTACTACAGGGTCACTATAAGTCAGAATCAACAGCACACAACAACAACAATGCATAGATTCCCTGGGTGGTACTAATGGTGCTAACCAGAAGATTGGCAGTTCAAGTCCACCAAGAGATATCTTGGAAGAAAGGCGTGGTGGTCTACGTCCAAAAAATCAGGCACTGACAACCCTCTGAGCACGATTCTACTCTGCACACATGGGGGCTCCAGGAGCCAGAATCAACTCCACGGCAACACGCCGGTTACAGTCATTAGACTGAGAGCCAAATGCTGTGAGCTTCCATTTAACCGAAGGCCGGTCTGGAGATCTGCTTCCAAAAGCTATTGAAAACCCTGTGAAGCAATTCTATTCCACACACAAGGGTGGCCATGAGTCGGAGCCAACTCCATGGCAAGTAGCAACTACAGCAACTCGCATGTAGTGTGTAAGGGCTCCTTCACGGCTCTTTGTCCCTATTACATTTCGTCATGGGCCTGGGCTGCCAGTTCACATACAGGACACCCAGGTAAACATGGATTTAGATAAACAATGTATCATTATTTTAGGAAAGGTAAAGAAAAAAAAAAAAAACCACCAAACTCATTGCCATCCAGTCGGTCCTGACTCAGTGACCCCCTTTGGCTTTCCAAGGCGTTATCTCTATGGAAGTAGATTGCCCAGTCTTCCTCCCAGGGAGTGGCTGGTGGGTTTGAACCACCGACCTTTTGGTTAGCAGTCAAATGCCTTAGGCACTACGCCATCACAACAGTCCCTAAATTGCACAGGACAGGTATGTTTATCTCCCAAAATGTCTTGAAATGGCAACTAATGCTACAAAATAAAATGTGTAAAAACTATTGAATGGAAAACGAATTTGCTCTGTAAACTCTCACCCAAACACAATTGAAAAAAAGTAAATATACTGAATGACATAAGTCTTACCGCCTCCCCCCCAAAAAAATTCTTCATCATTTGTGGACGAAGGCTGCTCGGGTGAAATACCGGGTCTACGTGAGTGGTCATCTCACAGAGGCTCAGAGCGGCGATGTGAGGCCGCCAGGGTGGCCGAGGTCCCGAGTCCTTACCCGGTCGGCCTGGCACTGGCGGAAGCTGGCGTTGATGCGGTCCAGGTCTCGGCGGGCGCTCAGCAGCATCTGCATAATGGCATCCTTGGCGCGGGTGGTGAGGTTGAGCTCCTTTGTCAGGTTGGCGTGGGTGGCCGTGAGCCCCACGACCTGGCCGTAGAGGCCGTCGGCCCGGCGTTCGGTGGCCTGCAAGTTGGACTCGGTGCCGCCATGCACGTTGCCGTACACCATGAAGAGCACGAGGCCCAGGATAATGAGAAACTGGATGAGCGAGACGAAGAGGAAAAAGTAACGCAGGTAGTACCAGCAACCCCGCTCACTGCCCCCCGCTTTGTGCAGCCCCCGCGAGTATGGCCCCCCGCGCTCCATGACCAGACCCATGTGCACCGCTCGGCTGCCTGGTCTGCTCTGGGTGCGGCGGCGACGGCGGCCCCTCCTGGACACCGCTGCAGGGGGAGTGTTTATATTACCCCTTTTAATACTTCCTCTGCCTGGCTCCTTCCTGGCCAGGAGGAAACGGGGGCCGCGGGTTATCACAACACTCCCACTCGGGCTGTTGAGGGGAGCCAGGCACAGCTGGGCAGGGTGATGTGCCTCCCTGAGCCTCAGTTTCCCCACCTGCCCTTGCTCTGTGACGCTGTTCTCAGCACCAGATGTGTATAATCTCATTGAACTGCTGCAGGCCTGTTGGAGTCCCTGGTGCTGCAAACAGTTCAGACACTCAGCTGCTAACCCAAAGGTTGGAGGTTCGAGTCCATGCAGAGCCACCTCAGAAGACAGTCTTAGCAGTCTGCATCTGAAAAGTCAGCCATTGGACACCCCGGTTCTGTGCTGACCCACACGCGGTCCTCAGCCAGGTCTGTTGCTCCTCCATTATGCAAAGAAGGAAACTGAGGCACATGGATGAAGAAGGATTTGCCCTGGGGTTCGGAGACCTGAGTTTAGCCCCTGCAGGCTGGTTGAATGTGTACCCACTTCACAGTCTGGTTGAACGAGGTAAAACTTTGGAAGGGCTTAGCCCAGAGGAGCTAGGGTGTCTCAGTGGTTAGAGCATTGGGCTGCTAACCAAAAGATTGGTGGTTGGAATCCACCAGTCACCCCATGGGGGAAAAATGAGGCAGTCTGTTTGCATAAAGGCTTACAGCCTTGGAAACCCTATGAGGCAGTTCTACTCGGTCGTATAGGGTCACTATAAGTCAGAAATGACTTGTTGGCACTGGGTTTGCTTGCAGATTTGGGGCTGAGCCCAGAGCTGAGTACACAGGAGGTGCTCAATAATTGCACCCGAGAGCTCCTTGTAGAGAGCTGGTCCACAGATGGCAGCAGTACTAGGTTCCTCTGTGATTCAGCCAATGTTCTGTTCACATTGGCTAAGTGCTTCAGGAGAGCAGAAGCAGCACTGGATTTGGAGCTCAGCTCATGTGAGTTGGGGCAAGCTTCCTCTCTCTGTGCCTCAGTTTCCCCTCTGTAAGGTACAGGGCTGTGGTGAGGCTCAAGAGAACAGATTGGCTGATGTTATTATTTGCTGTCATTATTCAGCAGCATGTTTGGGGCCCAGCTTCCTGCCTCCTGACCCTTGAACCACCGGGACCCTTCTGGTGACACTCTGGGGCATGCCTAAGCTGATGTGGAAGGGATTTCAGGATGGAGGAGCAAAGGATTCTGGGTGTGTCTCCTATCCCCTAGCCCAGAACCTCCCTGGGGCTTTCTGCTCTGTGCTGGGTGATTCCATGGCTTGGCTCTGTAAGAGGCATGAGTCCCAGGCTTGGCTCTGAGGGACCCCCAGTCTTGGGGAGACAGAGCCTGAGACAGACACTCCCCCAGGGCTGGGCTGGGGGAGATGGTAGGGAATAGGGGAGGAGGCTAGACCTTGGGTGACGTTGCTAATACAATTACTATCCACTTTGAGAGACACAGTAGGGTGAAAGCCAGGGCGTGGGGACCCATCCCTTATTACCCAGGATGATGTAGTGGGGGCCTAGTTGACAGGATGGGTCCTGCAGGGTGGTGCTCCACAAAGCAGGGGGCGGGGGTGGGGAGGGAGTGAGGGGTAAGGAGGAATTGAACCAAGAAGGAGGAAGTTCCCAGGAGGAGGCAGGAAATCACTCTGAGACCTTTGGCCTCTGTAGCTACCCTGGTGATTCCTGATTCCTGATTCCAGACCCTCAGAGGCTCAAGGGGGTGGAGTGGAGAGGGTCTGGGCTGCAGCCGGTGCCCAACCCGCTGTTTATCTAGGTTGGCCAGGCCCGCCCAAAGCCCCCAGAGTAGAGTGAGAGGAGGCAAAGTATAACAGGCATAGCCTGTTACAATTTACGCACTGGAGTTCAGTTCTGGCGATGCCAGCTACCAGCTGTATGACCTTGGATAAGAGATCTCCCCTCTCTGAGTCTCAGTGCTCTTCTGTCTAAAATGGAACCCTTCAATGTAGCTGGTTGTGAAGCACTGAACAGTGCTCAGCACCAACTCAGCCTTAATAAATGGTGTTTTGAAGCGGGGGGAGGGGACCAGGTTTGCTGGTCTGATAGAGCCTGGTGGAATCACTGAGACTATGGCCCCTAGCTGCCCTTCGGGCTGGAATTGAACCCACACCTGTGGTTTCCAGCCAAACAGAAGACAGGCATAGGAGTGGAACATTTACCTGAGGTAGATACACTCCTTGGAGAGAACAATCATGGGAGAAAGAAGGGCTGTTTATGCAGGGAGACAGCTCGGGGGCAGGAGTTCATGGAGGGATGGACACTGGGAAGAGGTAACTGTGGGGAGGAGGTGGGAGGCGAGATGTTGCATTATGGTAAACTGTGGTCAATGTCATGAGACAAAGTGTATGTGAACTGCTGTATGGAAAGTGAATTTGCTCTGTCAGTCTTCCCCCAAAATCACAATAAAAAAAAAAAAAAAAAAACAGATGATGGATAAGTAAAATGTGGTATATTCATACAATGGAATATTATACAGACTTAAAGAGAAATAAAATTCTGATACATGCTAAATAAATAAATAAATGGTGTTTTGGTTTTTTTGAAGATGGGACAGGCTGGGCCTGGGAGCCCCAGAGTAAGGAGGAACTGAGGGGGGTAGAGAGAGCCTGGGTGACAAGAGTGTACCAGAGGACTTAGGAAGGGGCAGTGCCTGGGCACACGCTGGGACATGTGATGGTCTTGACGTCTACTTAAGATCCTAGGTATCTGTTATGGGTTGAATTGTGTCCCCAGAAAGATATGTTGAGGTGCTAACCCCTGGTACCTGTGAACATTAGCTTGTTTGGAAAGAGAATCTTTTAAAATGTTACCTGTTTGGGGGAAAAAAAAAAAGTGTTATCCATTAGATTAACATGAGGTGGTACTGGAGCAGGGTGGGTTCTAATCTAGGCTGTTGTTGTAGTTAGGTACCCCAGAGATTTCCGTTTACAGCAAGCTCATGTGACGGAGAAGAACTGCCCCATAGAGTCATCTTGGCTGTAATCTTTATGGAAGCAAACTGTTAGGTTTCTTTCCTGGAGCTACTGGGATTGGGGGGTAAGAACTGTCAATCGTTTGGTGAGCATCCGAGCATCTAACCATCTGTACCACCAGGGTTCTTAATCCAGTATGATTGGTGTCCTTATAAAGGGAGAAGAGACAGAGAGACGGACAGAGAAAGGATGACCATGTGAAGACAGAGGCAGGTATTGTAGGAGTCTACAGGCCAAGGAATGCCAAGGATTGCTGACGGTCAGATTCTCCCTCAGAGACTCCAAGAGAAACCAACATACCAATATCATGATTTCAGACTTCTGGCCTCCGTAACTGTGAATCAATAAATTTCCGTTGTTTTAAGCCATCCATAGTGACCCCTCCTTGGGTTTCTGAGGCGGTATCACTACAGAAGTAGATTGCCCAACCTTCCTTCTGAGGAGTGGTTGGTAAGTTTGAACCACCACCCTTCTGGTAGCAGTCAAGTGCCTTAGGCACTATGCTACCAGAGCTCCTAATGTTATGACACTAGTACATTATTAATACATGAGTCTCATTAATTTACACACTATTCTTCATGATATATTGAAAGTATTGCATATATGTACGTACAGATGCAATGCCGGTTGACAAGGAAAAAGAAAGGCAACCATGAACTCTTAGTAAACCAAAAAGCTACCCTAGACCAGATCATACTGATGTGTTACCATTTTGAGCAATTTTGAGAGTAGAATCTTAAATATACTAGTTTGTTTCAAACTGAAAAACATTGCTCTGTTTCTTTTTTTGCAATTTGATCTCACATCTTTGATTTGTAAAGTTTCTTCTTTTTTTAAGTAACTTGCTTTATTAGCTAGATTTTGTTTAAAAGTGGAAAAGGTAATGAAGTTTGCTCTCTTTTGTTTAACAATACCTCTTTGAGATCTGTTGATTCTTTTCACCTGCTGTTTAAGCTGTCCCCATGTACATTACCATAATATCTATCAATGAGCATTTAGATCATTTCTAAGGTTTTGTTCTCATTTCTATGAATAAAGCAAGATTTGAAATTAAATCCACAGAAATAAAACCACTGAGTCCCAGCTATCACCAAGTTGTCTTCCAAAGAAATTGTCCGTATTGACACCTTGCCAAAGTGACTAAAATCAGGCTTTCTGTAAACAGATGGCGTAGGCCAGATAATTTCAGAAGGCGGGGCCAAGTGACTGGTCTGTGGATTCACGTGAGGTTAAACGTGTGAGCTTTGGTCAGTTCCCCTTGATGTGTGCGTTATTTTCCTGAAAACCATTTGTCATATTCACAGGAAATTTTGCACATGAATCCCTCTGAATTCCTCTGGAGGGTCATCTCAAACTCAGCTCTTGGTTTTAAACTTTTTTTTTTTTTAATTAAAAAAAAGCAATTTCATTTTGTTTGGGCAGAGTAGGAAAAGCTGTCATGAAGGAGTCAACTCTGTTACTACCTAGAGGCAGAAACTGAAGTCTATGGAGACATGAGATCTTAAACAAAATCTCACAGAACTCTTGGAAAATGTTTGAGGAAGTGATATTTCTGGTGAAGAAAATTTTTGGTGAAGTTCTAAAAATCATCTGCCTTTAAGTCAATATGTATGTTTTTTTATTAAATTAAAATGACATTAAGTTTTGTGTTTACGGATGTGTTCTGGTTACCTAGTGCCGCTCTGACAAGAAATATACCACAAATGGGATGGCCTTAACAAACAGGAGTTTATTCTTACAATTTGGAGACTTTAAGTCCAAGTTCAAAGTGCCAGGCTCTAGGGGCTGGGTGAAAGCCCCTCAACCTTGGGGTCCAGCTCTGCCTCCTGCTCCCGGCCCAATGGAGCTAAAGGTATTCCTTCACTCAGACAGCAGCTGGCTGCTGAGGCTGAGAAGCCCCAAGGTTGACAAGTAAAAAGGTACAGTCCTGATGTTACCAAACCACACAGCAGGCCAATAACTTAAGTCCATTGTAAGTTCCAAGGTCAGCGGAGCATAGTAGGCTGATGAGCAACGACACAGCTACATTCAGGGTCTAAGCGTGCCATAGGCTAGAGGCCATTCCCAAGGCTTCTCCTTATATACAGGAAGCAGACCACATCCCAAAGGCAGATACCCAGCTGCTTGTGGTAGATCCCACCATGGAGTTGATTGCCAGTTTCCTCATGGGGATTAACTACCACCAGCTGCCCAGCCACTCAACCAGGCCCAGCCAAGTTGACACACAAACATAACTACCACAGGAGGTGACAACGGAGGCAAAGTGCCCTTTTGAGGGGGGCACCCTGTCCTCTTTGAGCCTCTGTGTGAAAACTGAGTCCATTTTCTTGCCTAGGACTGGGGGGCTGGCAGGGAGTCAGCCTGCTGTTGTCCCAGGTGGCCCCCGCACCCCAGTGGCTGCTCTGAGCTTCTCATCTCTGCCCCTGTCCTGTCCCTGCCCAGAGTAAGGAGGGCCCCAGGGTGACCCTGGATGGGGGCAGCCAGGGCAGAAATGAAGAAGGACTCAAAGACAGAGAAACGGACACAGGGAATGGACAGGCAGAGGCCGGGAGACAGAGCAGAGTAAGGACAGGCCAGGGGCTGACCTTGTGGAGTCCAAGAGGCGAGTCCCACCAAAGAGTGTGATCTGTTCCCCTGGACACCGAGGCAGCGGTGCGGTGGCGCGGGACCTGGGCTGGTTCTCCTCACATTAGCTTGGAATCTTCCATCACCTACTCCCTGCTTTTTGGCCTCCCTAGGGACTTGCAGCCTCCAGCCTTTGCCTTTACTCCATTCCTGACTCTCTCTGACACCAGCTCTGACTGTGTTCTTCCGGCTCACACACCCAGTACCCTCCATCGCCAGCACTAATTTTCAGGGTGTGGGAGGTATGGCCAAAATTAAGCCAGTGGAATAAATCAGTACACTAATGGTAGTGATAATAATAATGATATAAGGCTTATTTCCTGATCAGCCCTTGGACCCCATAGCCAGCCACGTGGTGAAGTGGTTCTCAGGGTTCTTTCTCAGTCTCAAGCGAGGATCCAGACCGCCGGCGATGGCTCACTCCAGGAGGAGCCATTTTCCGCCGGCTTCTGAGTTTAAGACATGTTTGGTGGTGGGGGGCGGGGTGTCTCAGTTCTTCCCCTACCTCAGCCCCCAAGCTCTGGGCCATCTATTGGCGGCACCTGGGCTTGCAGGCTAGGGCGACCCCTAGTGGGCATGGTGGGACACAGCGGCTGGACTCCTCACCCCTCCCTCCTTCAGTCCTGCCTCTAGGGGGCTCTCTCTTGGGTAAAGGCCCTGACCTGGCCCCTCCAAGTCCCAGGTGGGTGGGCTGATAATGAGCAGAACTAGCTGAAGGAGGGAGTCACAGTTTCAGGAACTCCCACTCGCCTCCCTATACCACCTCTTGTTAGCTGAGGTTGAGTCGGCTCCTACTCACGGAGACCGCATGCGCACAATCTGAGAAAACGATGCGAAATCCTGCGTCACCTTCTCAAGCTGTGTTCGAGTCCATCTGTTGCCCTCACTGGCCTGCTACTTTACCAAACGCAATGTCTTTCTCTAGCAATTGCTACTGCCTGTTGATAAGTCCAAAGCAAGCCGGTCGGACGCTATTCTGTTGTGATCCGTAGGGCTTTCACTAATTTTCGGAAATAGACTGTCAAATTCTTCCTGGTCTCTTAGTCTGGAAGCTGGGCCGAAACCTGCCCACCACAAGTGTTTGAAATGCCCTCGGCATAGCTTGCAGCATCACAGCAACACGCTAGCCACCGTACTACAACAAGCCGAAGGGAGGGAAGGTGCACACTAACCTCTTAGTTATTTTTTATAAATACTGTTTAATTTTTAAAAGGCAATATATGCACCCGGCTTTTTGAAATGCAAACCGTACAAAAAGTATATAGAGAAACATGAAACTGCTTCCCTTGCCAGCCCACACCTGTTAGTCCCTTCACCCGAGGCCACAGCTCCTACCAGAGTTTCCTTCCTTCTGTAATATTTAAATTAAAAACCCACTTTAAAAAATTATTGCCTTCCCTGATTTTTACACTAACATATCTTTGGAGAAGAGCCCCATTAGCATATTTGACAGTTATATAATATTCCACTGTATGGATAAACAACTTATTGAAACAATCCCCAATTAAGGGACATTTAG
>NW_006921723.1:1537477-1545829 GCF_000298275.1 Orycteropus afer afer
CGTCGAGTCAAACCCGACTCATAGCGACCCCTCCTTGGTTTTCCGAGGCAGTATCACTACGGAAGTAGGATTGCCCAACCTTCCTTCCTAGGAGTGGCTGGTGGGTTTGAACTGCCAGCCGTCTGGTTAGCAGGCAAGTCTTAGCCACTATGCTACCAGAGCTCCCAATATATTTGTCAAAATGAAGAAATTGACCATAGGACATCACTATTAACTAAACTCAAGACTTCATTTGATTTCCCCTCTTGTTTCACTAGCACTTTTTTTTGGGGGGGGGGGAGTTCCAGAAGCCAACTCAAGATTCTGTATTGCATTTAGCCCATCATTTTACATACGTGTAAATATGGTTGTAGAAAAATTAGAAGAGAATTTGTGGGTCAGAGAGTATGTGCCTTTTAAATTTTGATAGATTCTAAAAAATTGCCCTCCCAAGTGGCTGAACCAACAAGCAGTCTCACCAGCACTGCAGAGGAATGCCTGTTTCCCCATTGCAATGCCGGCTCAGTGTATTAGCAGTGTTTTTTGTTTTTGTTTTTATCTTTTTCAAACTTGCAAGTAGAAAGTGGTCCCACATTGTACGTCCAGTTTGCATTTCTTTTCTATAATGAAACTCAGCACCTTTCATGTGTGTCTGTGAACTGTCTCTTTACGTCCTTTGTCCATTTTCTACCAAATTGATTTTTTAAAGTTACTAATTTATAAGAGTGCCTAAGGGAGCTCTGGTGGCATAGTGCCTAAGGCATCTGATTGCTAACCAGAAGGCTGGTGGTTCAAACCCACCAACCACTCCTCGGAAGGCAGACTGGGCAATCTACTTCCATAGAGATACTACTTCAGAAACCCAAGGTGGGGGGATGACTATGAGTTGAGTCGAATTGACTCAATGGCAATGAGTTTGGGTTGTTTTGGTTGATTTATATAATAAAGAAATTAATTTGTTCTCATGTATAAAAAACTATCAAAAATGGGATCTTCATTTCATTCCAAAGGGTTTTCTAGAGAGTTGTTTACATGTAGGAAGGTTTCTGTCATTTCTCTGGGGTTTTCTGTATCTGTAAAATCACACTATCAGCAAATGATGTTTTACGTTTAACCACTTGTAGGGCATTCCTGCCAGAAATGTCAACCTGAGCTTAATCGTGCGGAAACATCAGGAAAACCCAAAATGAGAGACTCCACCAAATAACTGGTCTGGGCTTTAAAAAATGCCAGTCATGAGGAGGGAGAGACAGCCTGAGGGATGTCCAAGATTTACAGAGAATAAAGAGACTGGACAAGTGCAATGTGTGAAACAGGATGTGCTTTCGTTATAAAAGACCTTCCTGGGGCAGTTGGCAAACCTCACTAAGGTCTGTAGATTAGATAGAGGCATTTTATCAGTGTTCACTTCCTGATCATCATTGTGCCAGGATTATGTGAGAGGATGTCCTTGGTTTTGAGGACCACTGGTGTCACAGTGGTTAAAGTACTCAGCTGCAAATCAAAAGGTCGGCAGTTCGAACTTGCTAGCTGCTCTGTGGGAGAAAGATGTGGCAGTCTGCTTCTGCAAAGACTGTTGTTGTTGTTGTTATGTGCCGTCGAGTTGGACCCGACTCATAGCGACCCCTCCTTGGGTTTCTGAGGCAGTATCACTACGGAAGTAGATTGCCCCATCTTCCTTCCGAGGAGTGGCTGGTGGGTTTGAACTGCCAGCCTTCTGGTTAGCAGTCAAGTGCCTTAGGCACTATGCTACCAGAGCTCCTATGTATACATATATATTGTTGTTGTTGTTGTTATGTGCCGTCGAGTCAGCCCCAACTCATAGCGACACCTCCTTGGGTTTCCAAGGCAGTATCACTACGGAAGTAGATATATATATATAGAAAGAGAGAGAGAGAGAGAGAGAGAGGAGAAAGAAAGTATAAAACAAAGATAACAAAATATTAACATTTGAGAGGAATCTGGGTGTAGGATATGCAGGAATTCTTTGTCCTATCCTTGCAATTTTTTGAAGTCATGTGAAATAAAAAGTTAAAAGACCAAGATAATGTGAAATTGGTCCATATAAAATTGCTGCTATTTCAACCTTAAAAAAAAAAAACCTATATAAACAGCACGTTTATATGATTCAGTGTATAAATTCTTTTCCTCTTATCCAACAGTCATACTTTTTTTCTTCTCTAATTGCATTGACCGGTGCCTCCAGAACAGTATTGAATACTCCACTTTGGCTCTGGTTAGGATGACTCTTTCAGAACTTACCTCCTTTGATTCATTAATATGGGGGGGGGGCTACATTAGTAGGCTTCTAAATAGTGAGCCATCCCTGCATTTCAGGCATGAGCCCTCTTTCTTGTGATATATTCAAAAGACCTGCCACTGGGTTGCTACAATTCCATCTGGAGTTTCATACCCTGCTCACCAGGGGAGTTTCTGGAGTTTTCCTGTTGCACCATCTTTCTCAGCTTCTGGTGTCAAGAATATCACAGTTCCCTAAACATGAGTGCAAACATCCATTTTACAGACAGGGTAAACTGAGGCCCACAGAGGGGAAGTGACCCTTCTAGGTCACTCTGGAGCCAGGGCTGGTCTCCAGGATCTCATGTCTCTGGAATGAGGGAGGTGCTGGAGTCAGAGGGGCCTTCACCTTCCAGATGGTACTTCAAGTGACCAAACGGGTCTGCGGTTCCGTCTGTAGAACAAGCAGTAGACGCGCAGGGGATGGGGGTGCACCGTTTCTGTGCAGGTAGGCTGCTGGGTGTGAAGCTGAGGGTTGATGGGGTCGACTGTGTGTCCCCGCAGGGCCCACACAGTGCCTGTCCTCCTGATCTGGAGCCCTGGTCCTGCTGGGGGCAGAGTCACCCCCTTACGCGCCGCGCCGGCCCCGCGGGCCGCCGGCAGCCCCCTGAGGAGGATCCGGCGCGAGCGCGGGGGCGGGTGCTGGGCCGGAGCCTGGACCCAGAGCGGGGCTGGGGGCGAGACCTTCTGCGTTTGGGGCGCATCTCGGTCTCCAAGGCGTTGCTGCCGGGAAATGGGAAGGGGCCAGTCAGCACTGGGACCTCTGTTCCCAGAGACCCCAGCCATCTTCCGCCAGAGAGCTCCTCTCCCGGGAACCTCACTGTCCAGAGACCCTCCCAGGACCAGCAACCCCGCCCCGCCCCGCCCCTTCTCTTCGTCTTCCAGGGATCCCACCCGCTCCTTCTTCCAGCTCCACCCTCGGGGTCCCCTATCCAAATCTCGGCCTTTCCCTGGCAGCCTCCTCCCACACACACTGCCCTCCAGATACCTCTCAAAACCAAAACCAAACTCCCTGCCTTGGAGTCCATTCCGACAGCAGTGGATTGCTTCATCTTCCTCCCGCGCAGCATTTGGTGGGTTTGAACCGCCCACCTTCTGGTTAGCAGCCAAGTGCCTTACCACCACCAGAGCTCCTTAGACTCGCCAAAACGCCTGTCTCCCTGGATCCACCCCTACCGAGCTCCCCTCACTCTCACTCCCCTCCTCCAGGGATCCCTTCACCTCAGTTCCTCATCCAGGGCTCCCAACCCAGGGTGAACCATCCCTTCCCCAGCCATTTCCGGGAAATGCCTCCCTCAGGGACACCTGTTCCCAAAGAGCCCCACCCCTCCACGTTCCGGCCGTCCCTTCCCAGGAAGCTCCGCCCCCCAAACCACCAACTCCTTCCTTGGTATTTCCCTTTCCTTGGACTTTTCCCTTCGGCTCCCTGCCATTCCCTCGGACCCTTCCAGTCAGCGCCAGATCCCAGGAACCCTACCCTCTCAGAGTTCCCGCCCTACCTGGGGACTCCGGGTCTCAGAGAGCCCAACCCCTTCACCATCCCTGGTTTCCCTACTCTGTTGTTGTTATGTGCCGTCGAGTCAGACTCAACTCATAGCGACCCCTTCTTGGGTTTCCAAGGCAGTATCACTATGGAAGTAGATTGCCCTATCTTCCTTCCGAGGAGTGGCTGGTGGGTTTGAACCGCCAGCCGTCTAGTTAGCAGTCAAGTGCCTTAGGCACTACGCTACCAGAGCTCCTTTCCTACGCTAGGACCCTCACTTTAACGCGCCACTGCCAACCTAAAGCCACGCCCCTACAGCCACTCCTACAGCCATTCCTACACCCCTGTGAAAGACCCGAGCCCCCTCTCGCCCTATGTGATGATTGGCTGAAAGAAGCAGTCCTGCATTTGCAGACCCCGCCCATCTGCCCCGGGCCCGCCCCTCACTCACACGCGCTCTTGCAGCACCGCCTCCCGGGCGGCACAGGCTCCACCCTCGGCCTCGGACGCATGTGCACGCTGTTGCGCTTCTTCTAGCCGCAGAGCCGCGTCAGCTGCAGCCTCCTGCCAGTGCGCTAGGGCTTCTGCGGGCGGGAGCAGGGGCCGAAATTTATTGTCTGCCTACGAACTCTGGTGGCATAGCACCTAATGTATTTGACTGCTGACCAGAAGGTTGGAGGTTCAAACCCAGCAGCCACTCCGCGGAGGGAAGACTGGGCAATCTACTTCTGTAAAGATTACTGCCTTGGAAACCCCAAACGGGGTGACTATGAGCCTCAGTCTACTGGATTGTAGTGAATTTTTAAATATTTTTTTTACGATTGCTTGCTTTATTTTATTTGCATTAAATGTGTGTGGTATTTGAATGGTTTTTGCATTGGTTTTGTGAGGCATTTACCTGATGTTTGCGTATTTTGTTATATTTGCGTTGATTTTGTGATATTTGTATGGTCTTTGTATTTTGTTTGCATTCCTTCCAAAAGTTTTCATGGTCATTTGCATGCCCAGGAGCCTTCTAGCAGCTCCCACCCCCACACCTCTAGCCCTGCCCTCTCCTTAAAGCCCCAACACACCTGTCAGCGCCCCATTCTCCTCCCCCATTTGGGTCCCCTGTGCCTTGGCTTCCTCCATTTCCTTCTTCAGTGTCTTCAATTGGGTCTGAAGGCGGCTCTGCAGAGAGAGGGGGTAAGCAGGAGGAAATGGCAGGTGGAGAAAGGGAGATTTTTGTCGGACAGTCATTGGGAGGTCCCTATAGTAGTAAATAGGAGCTCTGGTAGCATAGTGCCTAAAGCATTTGACTCCTAACCAGAAGGCTGGCGGTTCAAACCCCCCAGCCACTCCTGGGAAGGAAGACTGGCAATCTACTTCTGTAGACATACTGCCTCGAAAACCCAAGGAGGGGTCGCTGTGAGTCCGATCTGACTCCACAGCAGTGAGTTTGGTTTGTATAGAGTAAATGAGTTCCTAAGTGGCACAGCAATTTGCACTCAACAACTTAAAGGTTCAACCCATCCAGTGATGTCACGGAAGACAGGCCTGGCAATCTCCTTCTGTTAAGATTACAACCAAGAAAACCCTATGAAGCCGGTCGTCTCTGTAAGTCTTGGGGTATCCTTGAATTGGATTAGACTCAACATCAACATGGTTTGTTTTTTGGTTGTTGTAAAATATAGATGTGGCCATGGAAACCCACATTTCTGAGTGGTGACAGCTGCCTGCCTGGTGAGAGGTCTCCACCCAGACCCACTCTCCCACCACAAGCCACCAGGCAGTGGAAATGGTTTACCTCTGCCGTCAAACAGACCCCAGTTCAAACTCCAGTCTGGGTTTAGGTTAGCCAACCTTGGGGTTTCAGACTAAGCCAAGCCAATCTGGTGGTTGACAGTAATTGGGTTTCTGGGGGTACATATGTGAGCTGTGTTTGTGGGATATTTTGTGTAACAACTAGGCTGGTCTCCAGAGAATCTTCCAGAGAGGGGCAGAGGTGAACTTGAAGCCAAGGGCTGCTCTTAACCTCAGTTGCCCCAGCCCCTTCCCTTGGGCAGACAGAAAAAGGGGTTCACTTTGATGTTTAAAACTCAGAGGCTGCCCAGCTGCTTTGCTGAGCAGGGTACACAGCAGTCACTCAATAAATGTAAGTGGCTGGGATTTTGAGGATGGGTCTTTTGTGAGAGGAGTCTCTCTGAGTGGCACAAAGGGTTAAGTGCTCAACTAGTGGCCGGAAGGTTGGGAGTTTAACCCACCAGGAGAGGCTTGGAATGCCAGAATGCTTCTTGGAAGTGAGAATGGCCAGACTTGGTCTCCCCTGCTTTGTACATGTTGGCAGAAGGGACCAGTCCTTGAAGAAGGAGATCATGCTTGATAAAGTAGAGGGTCAGCAAAAGTGGAGAAGACCCGTAAGGAGATGAATTGAACAGTGGCTGCAATGATGGGCTCAAGCACATAGCTAGGATTGTGAGGATGGTGCACTGGGCAGTGTTCTGTTGTACACAGGGTCGCTATGAGTCAGAGCCTACTCGGCCTCCAACAATGCATGTGCCTTGGAAGAAAGGCCCGGTGAGCTGCTTTCAAAACGGCACAGTTCTCCTCTGCGCAGATGGGGTCACCATGAGCTGGAATCAACTTGATGGCAGCCAACAACTTTTGTGAGGCTCAGGGCTGGGAAGGGTTAAGAAGCAGTCTGAAGGGGGGTGGCAGGAGGAAAGGGAGGGCCTGGTGAGTACCTCCGCAAACCAACTTTAGCCTCCTAATTACAGGTGTCCTGAGTCTCCCTCTTGAAATAGGGCTGCTGGACACTGGTAGTTGGGGGAGGGGATTACTGGGCGGCCCCGGGTGGGCTTGAGGGGTCTAAGCCTTCCGTACATTAGAACCCATTGCTTTCAAGTCGTTTCCTCCCAGCAACATCACATATTGCAAAGTAGAACCAGGCTCCGTAGGGCTTGCCTGGCTTCAGGCTTTACAGAAAGGAACACTGGTGGTGCAGTTTGTAAGTGCTCAGCTGCTACCTGGAAGATTGGCAATTTGAACCCACACAGTGGCTCCACAGGAGAAAACATAGTAACCTGCTTCTGTAAAGATTACATCAATCAAAACCAAACCCACTGTCGTTGAGTTGCTGCCGATTCACAGCAACCTTAGAGAATGAAGTGGAACCGCCACACAGCGCTTCCAAGATGCAGTCTTTCTGGAAGCAGATGCTCCAGCTTTCCCCCACAGAGCATCTGGTGGGTTCAAACCACCAGTGTTTTGGTTAACAGCCTAGTGCTTAACCCCTATACCAACAGGGCTCCATTCTGTAAAGAATAAACCCACGAAACCCCATGGGGCAGTTCTACTCCGTCACATGGGGCCATATGGGTTGGAATAGACTCGGTGGCAGCCAACAACAACCGGCCGTCTTTACAGAAGCTGATCGCCAGGCTGCTCTCCCGTGGGGCTGCTGGAGGGTTCAGACTGCCAACCTTAGGTTAGCAGCCAATTGCAAATGACTTGTGCCACCTAAGCTCCCTGAGGCTCCCGCAGCCACCATCCAACCCCCACATAGCAGACGAGGGCAGTGGGACCTTCATGACCACAGGGTAGACTCAGAGATGAACTCACTTTGTAGCAGTTGGAAAGCATTATGGTGCTATTTGCACTTGCCCCCCTCAATTGAAGAACTGGGGGAAATGAGGCGCAGGGTGGGGTGGGGACTCAAATCTGGAGCCCTGAGATGTGTGTGCAGGCCCTCTACCCCGGCATTCCGCATTATTCCCAGGCCCCCCCCCCAACCCTGGCACATACCTGGCGGCCTTCGCAGGCCTTCAGTGACTCTTCTAGTGCCCGGCGGACACCCTCAGCCTGGTCCAGCTGCCCAGCCAAGGCCTCTTGGCGTTGGACAGCTTGTGCCAGCTGGCGCCGCAACTCTTCAACCTCGGGAGGGTCCCTGGGTGGGTCCCCAGGTGGGTCCTCTTTTGGTACCGTGGTGTTGGCCTCAGGCTTGGGGCAGCGAGGCCGCCGGGCAGTGGAAGAAGCCAGATTCCAGGCTAGCAGGGCGGCGCCCGCTGCGACGGCCGCCAGGAACACGGCAGCCCCGCACAGGGCGAACAGCCGCCAGGCGCGGCTCGGCTCTGGCCCTTGCTCGGCCATGCTGCGGTCCCCACTGCTGGCCGTAGACAGCCACGAGCATTTAATTGGCACCTTGGGGTGCCAGGGACACCCACGATTCTGCCCCGCCCAGCCAAGGCTTCCTGATCGGTGAGGAGGGTTTGGAGCCCTGCCAGGAGCCAGCCCAGCCTATTTGAGCTGAGACTGGACCGGGACCCCGTGTTCAAGTGCTGCCTCTGCCTCCCATGTGCCTCAGTTTGCCCCACGGGGGCTTGGTGTGAGTCATGAGCACATCCACGCAGAAGCAGGGGGCTCTTGGCGAACGTCTCGGGTTATGTTGTTCCTATTCTGCCAATGGGGACACTGAGGCTGGGAGGTGGGAGGTCACACTACATCGCTCTCCTAAAACCCACTGCGAGGACCGCCGGCTGGATTGCGAGGATGAACAGGCATCATCCCGCCGCTATTCCCCATTAGGCCGCCAGGGGGCGATCTCGGAACGCGAA
>NW_006921723.1:1546009-1548791 GCF_000298275.1 Orycteropus afer afer
TCCCGCCTCTCTTCCCCTCTATTCCAATCTTAGCCTTCCATCTTCCACTCCATCCCCTCCACCCTTCCCCTTCCCCCTCCTCCTCCTTACAAGATCCCTGTCACGTCTCTGTTTAGAAATTTGTTTGTGTGTGGGTTCATTTGGAGAGAGTCAGTAGTCTCCCGAGGCAGGCTGGCTGTAACTTCTACGGAAGCTGCTCACCGGATTTGGATCTTCTGCAATGCTGCTGGGTGGGTTTAAATAGGCAATCTTCAAATTGCTAGGCACTCAGGAGCTCTGGTGGCGTAGTGCCTGCTAACCAGAAGCCTGGTGGTTCAAACCCACCAGCCACTCCTCAGAAGGAAGGTTGGACAATCTACTTCTGTAGTGATACCGCGTCAGAAACCCAATGAGGGCTTGCTACCTTTGCATTACTAGCTCAGAGTGGACCATCCACACCACCCAGGGACCTTGTTATCACATCTCTGGATGGTGCAAACAGTTAAGCACAGCACTACTAGCCAACCTTTCAAACCCACCTGGAGGCGCCTTGGAAGAAAGGCCTGGCAATCTGCTTTGAAAACCCTATGGAGCTGTTCTACTCTGCACACGTGGACTCACCATGAGTTGAAGTTGACTTGGCAACTAACAATGATGATGTCATCACATCTTTGATGTCACCTCCCTCTTCTCCAGCACCCTCAGTGCCCCTCTGGCTCATTCTCATTCCAGGGCCTCTCATTCATTGTGCAGTCCCCTGCTTGAGCACCCTCTCCTCCCTTCTTTCCTGCCTAACTGCCCTTTACCTCTTAGCTCTCCCCCACATGTTGTCTCCTTCAGGAAGCCCTCCTGTCTCCATTGGCCCAGCCTCCCCTCTTTTTAAAATTTTATTGGGAAAACTACGCAACGAAGCATACACCATCTCCACTATTTCCACTTGCACAGCTCAGTGACATTGATTCCATTCTTCAAGTTGTGCATCCAATTTTGCTATCCTTTTACAGATCATTCTACCACCATGAACTTGAATTCACTGCCCTCTAAACAAAAAGTCCCCTTCTCTCCCTCTCTCCCACCTCCGGTTGTGGTGTTGTGTTGGGTGCCACCCAGTCTACTTTTGACTCATAGTGACCCCATGTGTGACTGAGTAGAACTGCCCAAGAGGGTTTGCTAGGCTGTAATCTTCACAGAGCGGGTCACCAGGTGTTTCTTCTGCAGAGCCACTGGGTGGATTCAACCCACCAACCTTTCAGTGAGGAGCTGAGTGCTTAACTGTTGTGCCACCAGGGCTCCTCCCACCCCTGATAATGCCTAACAAGCTTTAATTTCTGCTAAAATGGCACGGGGCTGGCATCTTCTGCCCTCCTCTAACTTGGTAAGAGGAAGACAGAGTCACCCACAGCAGCCCAAGGCTTATTCCTGGGAGGCCAGACATGCTGCCACCCTCCAGCCTTTTACCAACTGCAGCGAATTGCTTGATGTGCCCGTCTAGCCATTGCCCTCCACTCTGTGATGTATTGTAAGTCCTATTATCCATGCCTGTTTGGGGTGGTGTGGTAGTTAAGGTCAGGTATCAACTTGGCTGGGCAGCTAGTAGTAGTCGTTCCCCATAATGGCTGGCAGTTGGCTCTGTGGTGGGATTTGCCTTGATCTGCTGATTTTAAAGCCATCCACTTGGGTTATTTCTGTTGGAGCAACACAGGTGGAATGTATCTTGAGTCCTGCCTTGCTGGAGGGTGTAATTCAAAGCACCACCCTTAGCTTCCTTGAGGGTATACGTACAATCTCCTGGGAAGGTTCACCCTCCTCTTGCTCCGGTTTTGTGTCTTGGCTCGTCCTCATCTCACCCCTGGATTTGGGACAGCAGCTGCCATCTGATCTGCTGATTGACATTCATCAAACCCCAATAATTGGGAGGATCCTCCAGACCCACTCATGGACCTGGGACTCACCAGCCTGCCAGCCTCCACCACTACTACGTGAGACGATCCTTTGAGTGTCTGTGAGTTCTGTGAGGCATTACAGTGAAATATAGAACCCTAAGACGGGGGAAATTACTGGGAGGAGGAGGAGGAGTTAATGTCTGAAATGATGGAGTGGCACGGTAGTTTGGACATTTGGGACATCTTTAACCTCTGTCTCATGGGGACCGGCCTTGTGCTGATCTTTCTGAGAGAAATTGTTCAAGCACCAATTCTGACACCGACTGCCCCTCCCATAGCACTTCAGTAATTCATTGCAGTGGCCACACAGAATTCACAAACAATACTTACAATTATGGGGTTTATTAAGGAAGTAACAGGCTACAATTCAGGTTCAGGAGCACGCTCGGGATACAATTCTTCCATCAGGACAGTCTTCCCTCTGCTATGCCCTGAGGTTCGCCTCTCTGACCCTTGGCCTCTCCTCCTGACCTCTGCCCTGCTCCAATAAGTGTTACAAAGCTCGTTTAGCTCTGCCCGCAGGTACACCTACACGCACTCAGCTCTGCCAGCAAGCCTCCTACCTAAGGGCACTCAGCTTTCTTGCTCTGGGGGCTGGAAAGCCCACCACTCTGTTTCCTGCCTCTTGGCTCCATTGCCCGGGTGTCTGTCTCTCACCCAGTCAGCTCTCTCTCAGCAGGGCGTCTCTCAGCCAAGGAGGTCTAGCGTGGGGATCTCAGGTCCAAGGGTGCACTTCACTTTACCTCCAGCTCTTCTCTCTTGATGGCATTGAGATCCTTTCTGCCTCTCAAATCAAAACCCCCAAACCCACTGCCATCGAGTCGATTCTGACTCAAAGTGACCCCTCGTTGGGTCTCTGA
>NW_006921723.1:1549136-1550367 GCF_000298275.1 Orycteropus afer afer
GAGGGCTCATTTTAAGCCTGACCAGTGACAAAACTAACCAATCCCAACATCAGAGTTCTACACGCCTTATTCACATGGTCCCACCCGGTAATCTGGTGGGAGTTACAAACTAGGGCTAGAAAAGCCCTACCAAGTAACTCACTGCACCACAGTTTCTACATATTTGCTTATTTCAATCCCTGAGCTCATGCAGGACTTGTACTTTTGCGACTGACTGATTTCACTCAGCATAATGTTTCATGGTTCATCTGTGTCGTAGCGTGTCAGGACTTCATTTCTCTTTGTGGGTGAGTACTGTATGTTCCATTGTGCTCATGTCCCTTTTGACAGCTCTCTGTGATGTTATGTTTCAGTGTGCAACTGATTCCTGCCCCCTCCCTCACTAGACTGGATGAGCCCCTAAAACAAAGCCTATACTGTCTACCTGATTCCTGCCATGACCTGCCCAGGCCTGGCACACGCTGGATGTGCAGTAAATATGAGCAGAAGCTGACTATGACCTAGAAACTCAGCACCTCCCCCACCTCATTCCAGGGGAAAAAAAAAAACTGGAGCACAGAGAGGGCAAGTACCAAGCCAGGGACACACAGCGGCCTGTGGTGGTGGCTGGATTTCCACCAAAGCTGGAACTGGCTCAGGCCCACACGACCTCCCAGAGTCATTGGAGACCATGGTGTGAGTCACAGCTAGTAGAGGCAGAAGCCATGGAAAAGGGACGGAAGGTCAAGGGGAATTTTTAATAAGGATAGAAGTTCATACTGGGGCTACTGTCTGGGAGCTGGGGGAGAAACTGAACAGGCGAAGCCATCATGTGGGACAAAGCCTTCAGCAGCAAAACACAGCCTAGGATTTTGGGGAGGCAGCAGCAGTGTCGCTGTGGGACGCAGAGTGGGGTGTAAGCTGGATATTGAGAGGGGGGAAGGGCGGGGGAGGTCTCCTGGGAAGCATCCCTTCTGGGCCAAAAAGGAACCTGGTCGAAATGGAGGGTTTGATTGACAGCTCTGCCTCCTACCAGCTGTGAAACCTGGAAAATAGCTCCTTGGGCCTCAGCGGTCTCATGTCTTAGATGCAGATGCTGATGAGAGTGGGCTGCAGACAAGGACATGAGGGGGACAGACGAGAGCTACACTCAAGAGCTGAGGTTTGCAAGTGGGAGAGTGGTGATTCTGCCCCTAGGCGACGTTAGCAACGCCTGGAGGCATTTCAAGGAGCTCTGGTGGTGCAGGGGTTA
>NW_006921723.1:1551666-1554779 GCF_000298275.1 Orycteropus afer afer
GTCCTTATGAGGAGAGATTTGAAGACACGGAGGAGACACGAGAGAAGTCCAGACAAAGATGAAGGCAGAGATTGGAATGACGCAGCCACAAGCCTGAGTGGCGCAGGTGGTTAAGCGCTCAACTACCAGCCAAAAGGTTGGCAATTCACCTCTACCCAGCTGGAAAGACAGGCCTGGCAATCTGTTCCCGTTGCAGATAATTTCTACTGAGGGTCCCGCCGGCGTGGTGAGTAGGTGAGGAGAGGAAGTGCATTTACTGCAGGTGTGCAAGCAAAGCGCTCGAGAGGACGCCGCCTCAGATCGTGTTTCCTGAATGGCGAGGGCCTGGGATTTGATACGATGTGAACAAGGAAGTTCACGCAGAGAAGATAGCTCACATCGGCTAACACTGTGTGAAGGTGCAGTGCTGCAGATGGCGATAGTCTGTTGTTCAGCCAGTGGCGTCTGAGCCCTACTCTGGGTGCGATTCTTACCATGCTAATGAGACCTCCTGGTGAACGTTAGGTGCCTGGATACTCTGGGAGAGCCTGCACAGGTCTCCGCTGCCTTAAACTAGTTTTGCACCAGTGTTTAGTTGCAGGTTCAAATGTTACAGGAAGGACCAGGACATGCATTTGTGATTTGCTCATGTGCTGGGAACAACAGTGGAGCTAGGCTCTCTGTTACTTGTCCAAGGTCAGAGCCATGAAACCCACAGAGCGGAGCACGGTTCTACTCAGCACTGGGAGTCGGAATTGACTTGATGGCAACTAACAACACAGCCACGAAGTCACAAGAAGGTGTAAGAGACCCCAGAGGGAGTGTGACCCTGTCCACACCTTGATTTCAGACTTGTGTCCTCTAGAACCAAGAGAGAAAACACTCTGCTGCGTTAAGTCCCCCTCGTTTGTGGTACTTTGCTGTGGCAGCCCCAGGACACTCACACATGGGCCTCCCCCTCGCTGTCCACTATCACCCAACCTCGCCTGGTCCCACCCCATGACTTTTGCACTGCTTGTTTCCACTTTCTGTACCATAGTTCCTTAGGCCTCCTGCACCCTTCCCTATTTCAGGTCTCAGCTCAGCCCTGGGTCACTCATACAGTATACCCCCCACCCCAGCAAAGAATTTTCCAGCCCAAACATCAGCAATGTTGTGGTTGAGAAATTTCAGAGCAAGGAGATGCCTCTGGGCAGTAGGTCACACTCAGGCCGAGGCCAGGCAGCAGAGGAAGCTTGGCAAAATCGATAAACAGAGAAAAGTCAGGAAGGGTGGAGTATGGTGCAGGAGGATGTGAGGGGGTGGGGGGGAGTCTTTGCAGTGGGGGAGATCGTGGGAGCAGCCGTGAGAGACAATGAGAGCTGAGGAAGCGGACAAGGTTCATTATATGACCATCCAGGGCAGGGAGCTGTGGGACTTGATGACAGTGTGGAGCACGGAGAATTCAGGGTCCTGACCCCAGGGCCACAGATAAGAAGTTGGCCATAGCTGGAATTCCAGGAGAACTCAGGAAGCAAGATAACTGAGAAGAATGGGACTAGGGAGCCTGGGAAAATCCAGGAAAGTGTGTGGAAGGTCTTGCTTGAGCCCTCAGTTTTGAAGACATGGAGATGCTCTCTGGAGGAGGGCTTCCCAGGGCTGGGCACTGCAGGATGAATAAAAGTTCACAGGACAGAGGAGGAGGGAACAGTCTAACCGAGGCCAGGCCTGTGTGTCTGCAGATCCAGGTTTGAATCCCAGCCCCCTTTCTGTGGGAGGATGACCCTTGTCCCACAGCCTGTTTCCTCTCCTGAGCCGTGGACACCACAAACGATAATGCTTGGCACGTGCACACAGGGAGCAGAGTCCGTATGAGGACGAGATGGTGGCACGGGAAACATTCTAGATAAGAGACGCCCACATTATCCCCAGGGGTGGCCCCTGAAGCTTTAGGGTGATGCAGTGACACACTCCAAACTGCAGAGTAATTTTTTTTTTAATCCTCTCAAAAGGAGTTTTTATTATCTTTTGGAGCCCAAAGGAACAGGAGAAAGTGATCTCCCTGATGCATCACAGCAAAGCACAATGCAGACTCCAGGCCTAAGTCCTCAGGGGTTCAATTCCTGCCAAGCTCTGGAGGGGCGTAGCCTAGGGCCAGCTTAGCTGCATATCACTCCTAGAGATGCCCTGTGCCCCCCACCTAGTGCTATCCCATGATCCCGACTGCTACCTCGTTCCCCCGTAATAGTCTCCATAGTACTACCTCCATTCCCCCCATATTACACCGTGCACCCCTTAATACTACCCCCTGCCCCCCATGATGCTGCCCCGCGGCCCCTCAGAGCCAGCCAAGTCAAGGGGCGTGGAAGAAGGTAGCAGTCATGAAAAGGAGCGGTCCAGCCTCCGACCTAAGACGCACAAATACAAGAAAGTTGGGGCAGATCCGACGCAGACCAGACAGAACACGCCCAGCCCCCTTAGCCCCCGCCCCTCCAGGCCCCGCCCCTCAGACCTCGCCCCTCCAGGCCCCGCCCCTCCTCTGTGCGCTCCCGCCTTTCTTCTTAGTTTGGGACGCTCACCTCCTCACCAGCTAGCGTCCTGGAACTTCAGGGTGAGGCCCAGGAGCAGGAGGAGCGCAGCGGCCACCGCGGGGCCGGGGGCAGCTGAGGAACTGGAGGAGTCGAAGGATTTACTCTGTTCTGAGGCTTCCTTCTCTTTTCTGGGACAGAGATGGCGTAACTCAGGCAGTGGCTCTAGGGTCCTGCCTTCTTCCCAGAGTCGTGGAGGTGACGAGTGGGTGATGGCCACCCACAGGCTGTGTGACGCTACACACGCAGCTGTCCCTGTCTGGGCCTCACTTGCACCCCTGGGAAATGGGGATTTGGGGCTGAAGGAGAGCCTGGGTCTTGGGGACTGGTAGAGGGGCAAGGGCATGGTCTGGGGGCTCTCTGACCTTAACAGCTCCACCTCTGCCAACTTCTCCTGCAGCGTCTGGTTCAGTTTCTTGATCTCCCCTGGGGGACCAGACAGGAGAGGTGCGTTTCCACGCTGTGGCCATGCCCTGACCTGGGCCCACCAGAGGCTGCCTCTTGCCCTAGGCCTTCAGGGGAGTGTGGCCCAGATCCCACCTTGGAACCACAGTGCTCTCCTTTCCC
>NW_006921723.1:1558121-1613131 GCF_000298275.1 Orycteropus afer afer
TTTTTGAATTATCTTCAGTAAGACTTGTAAGTAAGAATTCAATTAACAATTGTCCTATGACCCAGCAATTCCACTCTCAAGAATACACCTCAAAGAATTGAAAGTGGAAACGTGAGCAGATACTTGTATACCAAATGATCACTGCAACATTACTCACAATAGCCAAAGGACAGAAAAAACCTAAATGTCTATCAACAGATGAACAGACAAGCAAAATGGTATATACATGCCATGAAATATTATTCAGTCATAAAAAGAAATGAAGTTCTGATACATGCTACAATATGATTGAACCTTGAAAACGTTGTTGTTAGGTGCCATTGAGTCAGCTCCGTCTCATAGCAACCCATGTACAACAGAACGAAACACTGCCTGGTCCTCCACCAGCCTCACAATCCTTGCCATACTCAAGCCCATCATCACGGCCGCTGAGCCAATTCACCTTGTTGAGGGTCCCCGCCTTTTTTGCCGACCCTGTACTTTACCAAACATGATGTCCTTCTCCAGAGACAGGTCCCTCCTGAGAACATGTCCAAAGTTAGAGAGACAAAGTCTGGCCATTCTCACCTCTAAGGAGCATTCTGGCTGCACTTCCTCCAAGACAGATCTCTTCCTTCTTCTAGCAGTCTGTGGTATAGTCAATATTCTTCGCAACCATCACAATTCAAATTGAAAACGCTACGCTGAGTGAAAGAAGCCAAACACAAAAGGCCTCATGTTGTATAACTGCATGTATACGAAACCTCCAGAGAGGAAAATCCACAGAGACAGAAGGTAGATTAGTGGTTGCCAGGGGCTGCGGAGGAGGATGGGGCGTTAGTGTGTACATAATGGGTACAGCGTTTCTGTTTGGGATGATACAATGTTCTGGACATAGATAGTAGTGATGACTACACATTATGAACATACCTAATACCACTCAAGTGTATGGTTAAAATAGAAACATGTATGTTTTGTATATTTTACCACTGGGAGCTCTGGTAGCATAATGGCTAAGGCACTTGACCGCTAACCAGAAGGCTGGCGGTTCAAACCCACCAGACACTCCTCGGAAGGAAGATGGGGCAATCTACTTCTGTAGTGATACTGCCTCAGAAACCCAAGGAGGGGTCGCTATGAGTCGGGTCCAACTTGATGGCACATAACAACTACAACAACATATTTTACCACAAGGAACTCTTGGCGTAGTGGTGAAAGTGTTCAGCCACTAACCAAAACATCAGAGTCGCTACGTGGGAGAAAGATGAGGCTGTCTGCTTTTGTAAAGATTTACAGCCTTGGAAACCCTATGGGGCAGTTCTACTCTGTCCTATAGGGTTGCTATGAGTTGGAATCAACTGAATGACAGTGGTTTTCCCCGCCCCCCCACTACATTTGAAAAATGGGAAAAAGAAACGAAACCAAGGTTCCCATCAGCCCTAGGCCCTCTCCCTCTCCCCAGGGGCTAGAGACAGAGGGGCTTAGGACTAAATCCTCTTTCAGTTCCCCTCCAGCCATCTCTGAATCTCACTCAGTCTGCAACTCCAAAGAATGGTCATGCCCACCCACCCTTCCAGGGCTGCCAGTAACATGAGGCTGCCCCCAACCTCACGCCCAACCCTAATAGAAAATGCCAGATCCACTGGGCTAGTGGCCGAGATATAGAAGTCCCCTTCAAACTCAGGTCACAGCTAGAATTTCTAAACTCAAGTTTGAGTCTAATGGGAGTTTCATGGCCCCTCACATCTTTACCTGGGTGAAAGTTTTATCTCCCAGGGATGCAGGGGGAAGTTTCAAGGGCCCCTTCTTCACGTGCTGGTGAGGACCCCAGATCCAATCTCTAGTGGGGATTTCTGTTCCTCAAGACTGATGCTCACTGGGAGTTTCAAGCTCCCCCACACCAGCTCCCTGGAGAGAATCTGCAGATTCCCCCAAGTTCTCGTCAGGAAACGGAGGCTCCTGATTTGAGTGTTCTGGGGAGCTTTAAGGCCCTGTCCCACACCAAACACACTGGTGAGAATCCGGAGATCCCTCAAGCCGTTAATGTGGAGCCCAGCAGCGGTTTCAAGGCCTCCCCCGTCTTCACAGAACTGCTGTGGGGATTTCTGGAGAGAATTTCTACTCCCCTCCAAACACAGGGCCCCAGCAGCAGTTTCAAGGCCTCCCCCGTCTTCACACAGCTGCTGTGGGGATTTCTGGAGAGAATTTCTATGCCCCTCCAAACATAGGGCCCCGGCAGGAGCTTGAGTCACTGTCATGGATTGAATTGTGTCCCTGGCTAGCCCATGATTCCCAGTATTATGTGGCTGTCCCCCATTTTGTGATGTGTTGCAAATTCTAACCTCTGGTGGCGCAGTGCCTTAAGCCATGTGACTGCTAACCAGAAGGTTGATGGTTCAAATCCACCAGCTGCTTTGTGGAAGGAAGATGGGGCAATCTACTTCTTCTGTAAAGATTTACCACCTCAGAAACCCAATGGGGGTGGCTACGAGTCAGAATTGACTTGATGGAGTTTGGGTTTTTTTTTGTTGGTTATATTGTTAATGAGGCAGGACTAGTGTGGGGGTGTATCTTGAGTTACCACCCTTACTCAAGTCATACCTTTGATTGAGTCTTAACCTTTTATCTTACAAAAGACGAAAGGAGAATCAGGCACCGAGGAGAGGATCTCACTACCAAGAAAGAAGAGCTAGGAGCAGACCATGTCCTTTGGACCCAGGGTCCCTGCACTGATAACCTCCTAGTCACAGGGAAAGACCGATCCAAGACACACAGAGATCCAAGACACACTGGGCCCACAGGTGTTGAAAGGCGATAAGAATTTTCCCTCAGAGCTGACAAAGAAAGCCTTCCCCTAAAGCCAGTGCCCTGAATTCAGATTTCTAGCCTCCTAAAGGGAGCTCTGGTGGTGTAGTCCCTAAGGCATTTGACTGTTAACCAGAAAGCTGGCAGTTCAAACCCACCAGCCACTCCTCGACTCCTCGGAAGGAAGACTGGGCAGTCTACTTCCGTAGAGATACCACCTTGGAAACCCAAGGAGGGGTCGCTATGAGTCAGATTCAACTCAACAGCAGTGAGTTAAACCTTTACAAAGTGGCTCTGGTGGTGCAGTGCCTAAGGCATTTGACTGCTAAGCAGAGTGTTGGTGGTTCAAACCCACCAGTGGCTCCCCCGGAAGGAAGATGGGGTAATCTACTTCCGTAAAGATTTACCACCTCAGAAACCCAATGGGGGTTGCTATGAGTCAGAATCGTCTTGATGTCCGTGAGTTTAGTTTTTTTGGAAACAGAGCATAAATTTCTGTTTGTTAAAGCCATCCACTTGTGTGATCTCTGGTGTAGCAGCACTAGAGAACTAGTGAACAGCCACTTACCGCAGTCTGGTTGCAGGAGTCAGCCTCTGCCTGGGCCCTCCAGCCGTCCACCCGGGCCTGGGTCAGCTGGCGTTCCAGGAGGTGGGTGGTATTTTTACATTCCTGCTGGACCTGGAGGCCATCCCTGCAGGCTCTGCTGTTGACCCTGACAGCTAAGATGATCAGGGTCACTGTCAAGACCACCACCACCATCAAGGCAAACAGCAGGGCCCCGATCCATATCCACCGCTTGGGGTACCCCACCTCGGACCCCCACTTGCCGTCCATGTGCATTGGTAAATAGTGGTAAAAACTTGGAGCCATTCACCTCTCCTGTGAGAAGGAATGTGAGCCACGGGGCAGGCAGTGTTGGAACCTTCTAGGGCTGCTGCCTTATTAGCATAGGGGCCGTCCTGACCAATGGGAAGTTCCAGGGTAATCCCCTAACCCGAGACTTTGGATCTACTAGAATGGGCAATCTGCAGGCAGCGGACCGCGGAGACTTTCAGTTTCGTTTTCCTGGAAAGAAAGTGTCTTTTCTCCTGCATTAGGACCTCCTGTCGTTCCCTGGTCAGTGGGAGCTTGTGGGAGGGATGCTGAGGCCACTCGGGACACGCCAGCTCCAGTACCCTCCCCTCACTTGCGAGTTCCTGACGCCAACGATCTATCGCAATGACTGAGCGCGCCTTGCTGCATGCTAGCCTCGCGTTCATCGCCGCCGGCCGAAGCAGAGGCCTTCGTTGGTCTCGCTGGGGAAACGGTGGCTGCGGGGGTGGATGGAACACTGATGGGGCAGAGCCTGAATCTGACCCAGGAACTTGGGGTTTGTGTTCAGGGCTTTCCATGGTGACGCAGCGGGGGTTCACCCAGCGCCCCTGCTTCCGTAAAGGGGGCCCATGAAGAGCTCTGGAGGGTGAGTGAGTGAGCCAAGGAGAAACCTGGAGCGAGCAAGGGAGAAACCTGAGCGCGTGGGAGGTCGGAAGGCGTGAAAAGAGGCTGCAGCTCCCTTTTTGGCCACCAGGGGCCGCCCCAGACCTCAAAAGAGGTGGAGGCGGGAACTAGCCCAGGTGGAACATCCTCTTAACGTCTGGAGTCTGCCCCTGTGACTCAAATGTGCCAAGCAACCCTCTGAGTAAGAGCTGCCCCGTCTGTGAAGTAGGGCAATAACGGACTAACCTCTCTGGGAGGGTTCAGTGAGGAGCTAGGAGATGCTTAAAGAAATGTGCAGCCAGCCATCCGCCCACCTGCCCAGCCTGTGGCTCAAGGTGGATGGCCAGATGGATGGCACAGAGAGCCACAAGGCGAAGACCAGTTTTTGGGACAGACAGTTATTCCTAGGAGATATCCAGGGAAGAGGCCAGGAGGTGGCAGGACCCAAAATGGGGTGGGTTTGGTCAGGCCATACTGACTGCCTGGCCATGTGGCCAAGGGAGCCAGAACTTCCTGTGGGAGATCAGCCATATGGGGGTGAGCTCCCCGTTGTCAGGAGCATGCAAGTAGACAAGGGTTCTCCAGCAGCATTTGGGCCAGGGGGCCAAGCAGAGAGGCCTGATTCTGTGAGGGCACACCAGGAAGTGGGTCACGGCCTGATGGGATGGACTGTGAACAGCCCTCCCTGGCAGTCAGGTTCTCCCATCAGACAACAGGTTCTAAAGGACTAGAGAAGGGACATTCCTCAGCTCCCAATACAGCTGCTCCCTCCTGATGTAATGTGAGCTGGGCCTGGCCGGGGGCCATGCGTTTTCCCAGTGGCCACGACCTGATGAAAACTCAGCTTCGACTGGCCAGCAATTTCCAAGTGCTTGTGTTCAGCTGGGCCAGATGGCGGGCAGGCAGGGGCCCAGGCCTCCCACAAGGCCAGGTGAAGTGCCCCCAGGCCTCCAGTTGGGCATCCCTCTGCCTACCAGTTCTCCATTAAAGCTACTCAGGACCTAGATACCAAGGGAAGGGGATGAGTGATCTTGCTGGAAAGGCCCAGGGTGGGCTTGTGTGTCCCGTGGGGAGGGTTCTCCCTCCCTGGCTAGGGCCACGGCTGCACAAAACATGACCTTTGGCAAAGCCAACTTAGCTGCGCCACATGGTCTGGTCTTCAAACTTTAGGGTTGCCTTATGACCCATCAGCGGCCACAATTGCGGGTCAGAGTCGGGAGTAGATAGCCTTGTCTACCTGGGTGACTGACCCCCAGGCCAGTATCTTCCTTCTCTCAGCCTCAGTTTCCCCAGCTGTGAAATGAGGATAATAATAAAAACTGCCTTCAAAGATTGTAGATGCTTCCCAAACTTCTGTCCCCGGCTGGCTTCCTTAGCTGCATGTTTGCACCCCAAAAAAATGAACCAAGCCTGTTGTCATCAGTCAACTCCAACTCACCTCCAGCAAATACAAAGATTGTGGCTTTTCCCTCTGGAATTACAACTGGAAACTTTTGCCACCATTCTTCTGATCTTAGCTTTGTTAGTCATTTTTAAATAAACTTTTAAATTAAGAGCAGTTTTGTGGAAGGCTGAAGTAGAAGCCCAAGGGCCCCCTGGTTGAAAATTGCAGAACTTCAGCAGACTCACTGCCGTCGAGTTGGTTCTGGCTCATAGAGACCCCTCCTTGGGTTTCTGAGGCAGTATTTCTATGGAAATAGATTGTGCTGTCTTCCGGTGGAGGAGTGGCTAAAGTAGCCATTAATGTCTACTTTATTACATTAAATGTCTAGACATTAATCATAGTGACTAACTTGCTATTTTTCCCTCCCTTTTGCTTTCTTTTAATAGAACAGCCAGCCTTTTTACAAACACTGAGGTCTTTGTTGTTGTTATATGCCATCGAGTCATCTCCAACTCATAGCGACCTTGCATACAATAGAACGAAACACTGCCCGGTCCTGCACCAGCCTCACGATCCCTGCTATACCTGAGCCCATCGTCACAGCCACTGTGTCGATCCATCTTGCTGAGGGCCCTCCCCTTCTTCACTGACCCTCCACTTTACCAAGCAGGATATCGTTCTCCAGAGAATGGTCCCTTCTGACAACACAACCAAAGTAGGTAAAACGAAGTCTGGCCATTCTCGCTTCAAAGGAGCATTCTGGCTGCACTTCCTCCAGGACAGATCTGTTAGTTCTTCTGGCAGTCCACGGTACTTTCAGCATTCTCCGCCAGCACCACAACTCAAAAGCATCAACTCTTCTTCAGTCTTCCTTGTTCATTGTCCACCTCTCACATGCATATGAGGCAACTGAAAATACCAGGGCTTGGATTAGGTGCGCCTTAGTCTTCAAGGAGACATCTTTGCTTTTCAGCACTTGAAAGAGGTCTTTTGCAGCAGATTTTCCCAGTGTAATATGTCGTCTGATGTCGTGACTGCTGCTTCTGTTGGTGTTGATTGTAGAACCAAGTAATATGAAGTCTTTGACAACGTCAGTCTTTTCTCCACTTGTCATGATGCTGCTTATTGGTCCAGTTGTCAGGATTTTTGTTTTCTTTCTATTGAAATGTAATCCATACTGCAGACTGTAGTGTTCAGTCTTCATCAGTAAGTGCTTCAAGTCACCCTCACTTTCAGCAAGCAAGGCTGCGTCATCAGCAAGTTGTTAACGAGTCTTCCTCCAATCCTGATGCCACGTTCTTCATATAGTCCAGCCTCTCCGATTATTTGCTTAGCATACAGATTGAATAAATATGGTGAAAGGATACAGTCCTGACACTCTCCCTTCCTGATTTTAAACCATCCAGTGTCCCCTTGTTTTGTTCGAAAGACAGCCTCCTGGTCTATGTACAGGTTCCTCATGAGTACAATTAAGTGTTCTGGAATTCCCGTTCTTCTCAGTGTTTTCCATAATTTGTTATGATCCACACAATCAAATGCTTATGCATAGTCGATAAAATACAAGTAAACATCTTTCTGGTATTCTTTGCTTTGAGCCAAGATGCATCTGACATCAGCTATGACAGTCCTCATTCCACATCCTCTTCTGAATCCAGCTTGTATTTCTGGAAGTTCTCTGTCAATATATTGCTACAACCGTTTTTGAATTGTCTTCAGTAAGATTTTACTTGTGTGTGATATTAATGATTTTGTTTGATAGTTTCCACATTCTGTGGGATCACCTTTCTTTGGAATGGGTGCATATATGGATCTCTTGCAGTCAGTGGGCCAGGTAGCTGTCTTCCAGATCTCTTGGCATAGCTGAGTGAGTGCCTCCAGCACAGCATCCGTTTGTTGAAACATCTCAATGGGTATTCCGTCAATTTCCAGAGCCTTGTTTCTCACCAATTCCTTCAGTGCAGCTTCGACTTCTTCCTTCAGTACCATTGGTTCTTGATCACATGTCACCTCCTGAAGTGGATGAACATCGACCAGTTCTTTTTGGTACAGTGACTCTGTGTACTCCTTCCATCTTGTTTTGATGTTTCCTGCGTTATTCAATGTTTTGCTCATAGAATCTTTCAACATTGCAACTCAAGGCTTAAATTTTTTCCTCAGTTCTTTCAGCTTGAGAAGTGCCGAGCATGTTCTTCCCTTTTGCTTTTCTAACACCAGGTCTTTGCCCATTTCATTATAGTAATTGGCTTTGTCTGCTCGAGCTGCTCCTAGAAATCTTCTGTTCAGCTCTTTTATCTTTTCATCTCCTCCATTTGCTTTAGCTACTCTCTCTGCTCAAGAGCAAGTTTCAGAGTCTCTTCTGATTTTGGTCTTTCCTTCCTTTCCAGTTTTTTTTTTAATGACCTGAGTTCTTTAGGTTTGTTATTTTCACTTATACATTGTTGTAAGCATAAACCTCTCCCACAGCTGGACGGTAGTCTGTGAAGTAAGACGAGCTTGGGAAGGGGGACTCTGAGTCTGGAATCAGCAGGGAAGAGAAGAACAAAGACATTCTTGGCAGTCCAAGAGATCTTCAGCCTCCTTCCCATCTCCCTGTATAATCAAGTTTATGCCTTTGCTCAGGGAGACAGACATTTTAGAGAACTGATTTTCTGTCTCCTTTGGCATCAATACTCAATAAATCTTTTGCTTTTCCACTTCAACCTGTTGTGGTGATTAGCTCTACCCATGACAGGTAGTGAGAACCTCACTGTTCCTACATCAGCTTTAGATTTACAGAAAAACTGTGGAGATAGTACAGAGAGTTCCCATAAACCCCACACTCAGATTCCCCTCTTACTAACATCATGCATTAGGATGGTACATTTACAATTAATGTACCAGTGTTGATACATTATTGTTAACTAAAATCCAAACCAGACCCATTGCCATGGAGTCAATTCTGACTCATAGTGACCCAACCTGTTACAAGGCAGAGCAGCTACATTGGGTTTTCTTGGCTGTAATCTTTATGGAAGGAGGTTGCCAGGTCTTTCTTCTGTGGCACCACTGGTGTGGTTTTCAACCACAAACCATTTGTGCCAGCTAAGGACCTATTCTCTTCTCTCTCTTTTTTTTTTTTTATTTTTATTGTGATTTGGGTGAAAGTTTACAGAGCAAATTCATTTGCTCCACAGCAATTCATACACATTTTATTTCATGACATTGACTGCAATGCCCTACAATATAACAGCTTCCTTCCCATAGTTACCTCTTCCCTACGTCCTTCCCTCCCATGCACTCCCACCCCCCGCCCCCAGCTGTCTCCCTGTCCAAACACCGCCCTTCTGTTCTCCCATGATTGATTGCTCCAAGGAATGTATCCACCTGATGTAAATGTTCACCCCATATGCCTGTCTATTGTTTGGCTGCAAGCCACAAGAGTTCATTCCAAACCTGAAGGGTAACTAGGGGCCATAGTCTCTGGGATCTCACCAGGTTCTGTCAGACCAGCAAACCTGGTGTTTTTTTTTAACGATTAGGAGTTTTGTTCCACATTTTTCTCCCACCCTGTCTAGGATCTCCTGTACCAATCCCCCTCTGAGTGGTTGACAGTGATAGCCGGGCACTGTCTAGTTCTGGTCTCATGGTCATGCAGTCTGAGGATCACATGTGTACCAGTCTCTTGGACTAATTGTTTTCATGTGTATTTGGTTCTCTTCATTCTTCTTTGCTCTGGATGAGGAAACACCCATCATTGCATCTAGATGGCTGCTTGCAAGCTTTTAAGACCCCAATCACTACTCACCAAAGTAAGATGTGGAACAATGTTTTTGTGTGGTATGTTATGCCAATTGAAGTTGATGTCCCCTGCGACCATGGTCCCGGGCCTGCAGGTCCAACTGCTTGCTCCCTCAGGGTAGCTGGCTGTGGCCAAGAAGCCACCATAACCATGTCTCTTGTCAGCTCTACTATACGCCCAGACATTTTTACAGCACATACAAATGCACATGTAGAAACCATTCCAAGGAACTATTATTAACTAAAGTCCGTACTTTACTCGATGGCAAATAACAACAACAACAACAACAACATACTTTACTCAGGTTTCCTGTTTTCTTCTAATGTCCTTTTTCTGTCCCAGGATCCCATCTAGGACCCACAGGACCCTGAGTCACCAAGTCTCCTCAGGCTGCTCTGGGTGGTGACATTTTCTCAGACTGTCTTGTTTTTGACGCTTTGGCAATTTTAAGGGGCGCTGGTCAGATGTTTTGTAGAATGTTCCTCTATTGGGATCTGCCTGACGTTTTTCTCTTATTAGGCTGAAGTGGTAGGTTTTGGAGAGAAAAACAGAGGCTGTTCTCCTTACACTTATCCGGAGTTGTTGTTGTTACTGTCAGTTGATTGCAAATCTGGGTGACCCCATGTGTGAGGAGCAGAACTGTGCTCCCACCAAATTTTCAAGGCTATAACCTTTCAGAAGCATGCTCCTGGGTGGGCTCGAACTGCTAACCTTTTGTCTAGTGGTTGAGCATCTAATTTCATAGGTAGGGTACATACTACCGACAGGACTGTTGATGTGGATCCTGATCACCCGGCTGAGGTGTGTCTGCCAGGCTCCTCCCCTTTCCATGCTATGCACTTGGGAAGGATTGCACCTTGCGCAGCCCTCACTAAACAGAAGGAGTTAGGTGTCCTCTCCTCGTGTTGCTGTTCTTGTTAGTTGGTGTCTGGTTGTCTGTGACACCTGCAACCCCGGGAACAGCAGAAGGAAACATTGCTCCGTCATGTGCCATCTCCACCTGTGTTTCCATGGCTGCGTCCATTTGGACAATGGTGTGTCGTGATCCATGTTCATTGCCTGGTTTTCATAAATAGATCGCTGTTCTGGCTCCCCAGTGCTACTCTAACAGGAATATCCCACAAATGGGATGGCTTAAACAAACAGGACTTTATTTTTACAATTTGGAGGCTTTAAGTCCAAGTTCAAAGTGCCAGGCTCTAGGGGCTGGGTGAAAGCCCCTCAACCTTGGGGTCCAGCTCTGCCTCCTGCTCCCAGCCCACTGGAGCTAGAGGCATTTCTTCACTCAGACAGCTGCTGGCTGCTGAGGCTGAGAAGCCCCAAGGTTGACAAGGAAAAAGGCACAGTCCCGATGTTACCACAGGGCAGGCCATTAACTTAAGTCCATTGTAAGTCCCAAGGTCAGCAGAGCATAGCAGGCTGCTGAGCAATGACATGGCTATATGCAGGGTCCAAGCGTGCCATAGGCTAGAGACCATTCCCAAAGCTACTTCTTACATATGGGAAGCAGACCACATACCCAAAGCAGCTACTCAGCTGCTTGTGGTCGATGCCACCATGGAGGTGATTGCCAGTCTCATCATAGGGAATAACTACCACCAGCTGCCCAGCCACTCAACCAGGCCCAGACAAGTTGACACACAAACATCACCACAATCGCCAGGCCTTTCCTCTTCGTCTCTCTTCATCTGGAAGCTCCGCTGAAACCTGTCTTCTGTGGGTAACCTTGCCAGTGTTTGAAATCCCACTGGCATAGCTTCCAGCGTCACGGCAACACACAAGCCCCTACAGTACAGACCACCGACAGACAGGTGGTGGGACGGGGAACAGCTACATCAATGACTTGAGATTCTTCTGCCCGGGAGACCTTTTTTTCTCTTTTGGTTGTTTTCCCAATCACTTGTTTGCATCACTGTAGACTTATTTCACACTTTAGGTTACTTATTTTCCTGCTCAAATTGTTACAGCTTTGGCTCTTTGTTAGAGTTAATTTCACAAAGAAGTTCCAGACCATTCTTGGGAGGGCAGTGAGGTGAGGAGGAGAGGCTAGTTGTGGAACAGGGAGCATGTTGTTTTTCTGGTTAATGTTGAGATGATACCGTCATGAGTTGTTGTTGAGTCAGTTCTGACTCATGGTGACCCCACGTGTGACACAGTGGAACTGCTCTGTAAGGTTTTGACGGCTGTGGTTACCAGACAAATGTGGTTCTTAGCTACCTGAGGTGAGGAGAACCAGTTCTGGACAATGGGAAAAGGTGAGAAGCAAGGGCATTTTGAGTATTGAAACCCAAGGAGGCAGGGGACTGTGTCCACCGAAGACTATCTCCCTGAGCTGAGAAAAGGTTAGGGTTCTTTAAGGGAATTGAGCTGTGGGGTAGGGGGCTTGAGGAATGCTGATAATGCCTTCTTCTTGTTATTGGGATGAGTCGTCTTTGCCTTGTGGACTTTCTGTTATTCTTCTGGTCAGTGATATCAAACCGGCCTTGGTCAGAAGGAATTGTTTTGCAAGCTTCGTACTTGCTGGGAAAGATTAATTTTTACAAGCGGGGGAGAAAGTGGGAGTGGGTACACTCAAGGTTGTAAGGAAAAAAACTATAAAAACCAAACTTACTGCCGTAGCGACCCCTCTTTAGGTTTCTGAGACGGTATCCCTACGGAAGTAGATTGCCCAACCTTCCTTCTGAGGAGTGGCTGGTGGGTTTGACCCGTCAGCCTTCTGGTGAGCAGTTAAATGCTGTAGGCACTACGCCACCAGAGCTCCCTTGTAAGGAAAGGGATGGAGAAAAGTGGGGGTGGGTGTACTTAAGCAGGAACGGCTAAAGGCCTATAAGGAGGAAAAGAAAATAAATGTTAACGCCTGGTCAAAATGGCTGTTCCCTTAGGTGGTTTTAACCTCCAGAGGCTATAACATTGCAACCTTTGGGAAGCAAATTGTCTCACATTTCCTCCAAGGCACCTCTAGGATTTGAACCGCCAACCTTGAGGCTAGTAGTTGAGTGCATAACCATCTGCAATTCCTTGAGATGATAATATAGTGAATTAAAGAATTTTTTTTTTTAAAGGACTGCTTCCCTGATTCAACTGTCTTATTTCTGTTCATTAAACTACAGCATAAATTTAACTGTATTGACACACTACTTTATTTTGGAGATTTTGAGGTGTGTTCAACTTGTATTTTACTCTCCAGACTTGCTGGAGTTAAAGAGGCTTTTTGAAAGAGTTAAAAAAAAGTTTGTATGCTTCCATCCGGCCCTTTTGTTTGAAATCCTTATCTCCTCTGGCTTCATTTTTTTTTTTTTTTTAATTGCGATTTGGGTGAAAGTTGACAGAGCACATTAGTTTTCCGCTCAACAATCCACACACATTTGGTTTTGTGACATGTAGTGCAGTCCCCACACTAACAGCGTTCTCACTTCCTCCCTGAGCCCATCCCTTCCCTTTGCTCTTCCTTCCCATCCTCTCCCCCTCCTTAGCTCTATCCCTGTGCACAAGCTCTCCTCCTGATCTCATATGCTTGATTGTTATAATAACTGCATACCCTCCTGATGCTACTACTCATCCTGTAGACTTGTCTATCATTTGGCTGCCAGTTGAGTCACAGGGGTTAAGCTCAGTTCCTAGCTTGAAGGGTGTCTAAGTGCCATAGCATCATGATAAACAGCATCACGATAAATGGAGCAAAGATTGAAGTTGTCAAAGACTCCATATTACTTGGTTCGACAATCAACACTAATGGAAGCAGCAGTGAAGGCATTAGACGACTTATTGCACAGGACAAACCTGCTGCAAAAGACCTCCTTCAAGTGCTGAAGAGCAAAGATGTCTCCCTGAGGACTAAGGTGTGCCTGACATAAGCCATGGTATTTTCAATCACCTCGTATGCATGTGAGAGCTGGACAATGAATAAGGAAGACCCAAGAAAAGTTGATGCTCTTTAGTTGTGGTGCTGGCAAAGAATGCTGAAAGTCCCATGGACTGCTAAAAGATCTAACAAATCTGTCCTGGAGAGGTGCAGCTGAAATGCTCCTTGGAAGTGAGAATGGCCAGACTTTGTCTCGCCTAATTTGGTCATGTCGTCAGAAGAGACCATTCTCTGGAGTAGGATGTCATGCTGGGTAAAGTGGAGGGTCAACAAAGAAGGGGAAGGCCCTCAATAAGATGGATTGACACAGTGGCTGCAATGATGGGCTCAGGTATAGCAGGGATTGTGAGGCTGGCACAGGGCCAGGCAGTGTTTCATTCTGCAGTGCACAGGGTCACTATGAGTCAGAGATGACTCGACAGCACCTAACAACAACAATAACAACAAGTGCCACAGTCTCAAGGGTTCCACCAGTCTTCATCAGGCCAGTGAGCCTGGTCTGCTTTATGACTTTGAGTTTTGTTCCACATTTTCCCCCACTCTGCCTGGGCCCTCTTATTGTCATCCCTTTTAGAGCAGTCAGCAGTGGTAGCCGGCACCATCAAGTTCTTCTGGCCTCAGGGTCAGGGACGCTGGGGTTCACATGCTCCAGGAGTCCTTTGGACTGACCATTTCCTGCGTGTTTGGTCTTCTTCACTCTTCCTTGCTTCAGATGGGGAGAGACCAATAGTTGCATCTTAAATGACCATGCACAAGCTTTTGCAACCCCAGTGGCTACTCACCAAAGTGGGAGTAGAACACTGTCGTTGTGGACTGTGTTATGTCTGGCTTCATTTCTGCTGGCATCCATGTTTTGATTTGTCTGCTTACTCACAAGTTTGTATTCCAACATTAAACTGACTTGGTGACTAGATTAGTGTAAGTGTTTGTGGTTCTGTACCTTTTTTGCTCAGGGTGGCACAACCAAAAGGTTGCCAGTTTGAATCTACCCAGAGACACCTCGGAAGAAAGGCCTGGTGATCTGATTCTGAAAACCCTATGGAACACAGGTCAACTTTGCACATGTGGAGTCACCAGGAGTTGGAACCAATGGACCAGCAACTAACAGCACATTCTGCTCTACATGACATGTCAGAACATGTGAAGAGTGTTTTGTTTGCCCCCCCATTTTCCCCCTTTCTCTCTCTCTGCCCTTTGTTTCCTATAGAAACTCCCAGCTTCCTTTCGTTCAGGGAAGTACCTCCAAGTTTTGCTGGGAGACTGTAAAATGGTGAAAGCAGTAGTAGCAGCAGAAACTGTCTAACCTCAGGAGGGATAATGAGTATGGAGAACTACACAAGGCTGATTCCTAGTGGTGGAGGTCAGACACACCCCACCCTCCAACCTTTGTATCAATTCTGACACCAGCTGTCCCTCCCACAGTACTCTCTGCTTCTCTGCTCGGTTCAATAATCTGTTGCAATGGGCACACAGACTGTACTTACAGTCAAGTGAGATACTAAGGAAGTAACAGTCTAACTCAGGATCAGGAAGCATGAAGGCAAAGTCTGGAAGGCTCCCTGGAAGAGGAGGACACATGCCTCCCTCCGTCAGTGCAGGGCAGCTCTCTCAGTCTTCTCGGCTGTGCAGGCAAGCAGGCCTTCTCCCTGCTGTGCATGCCCCCTGAGGACAGGCTTCTCTCAGCCCTCCTGTCTGCCACACTGCTCTGCTTCTGCGCTCCTTCATGGGTCACTATCTTTAGTGTGATAGCTCTTAACCCATGTTACAGCTCTTTTAGGACATTTCTTGCCTCCTCTCTCTGCTTCTCTCTTGTCTTCCTTCTGCTTCTGTCTGAAAAACCTCTGTGGGGTTGGCTGCATATTTAAGCAAATCTGGCAGTTTTAAGACACGGCCGCTCACTAGGGCCATGAACTGACCATCCCCCCTTGGCAGGCCACAGATACTTCATTTGCATAGCGGGCTATAGTAACTTCATTTCCATAGTTGTAGTCACTTCATTTGTATAGTATGCATTTGTATACAGTTTTGTATACATAGTCTACATTTGCTCTGACCAACTATACCAATCACAGGGTAGGCTGCAACCCGGGACCAGACAAAAAGTATTCAATCAAGTTTTACAGCTGACCTAGGAAATGTACCAAGACTAGGGCAAAGGTTTAGGGAAACATCTCTCAAGCTGTTTTTCCAAAGAACCAAACAGAAGGCCCCATAAAGGAACTCATTTCACCACAGAGTGGTGCTTCCATACATGGGTCTTTTCATAACTGAATAAACTCTGTAAAGTTAACTTTGACAGGATATTTTTTAGCGGGTGTTCCCAGTTGGCCACAGTGGACATTTCCCTGCTGATAGTGAGGCTTATTGTGGCGGTAGTTTCGTGCTGTCAATTCCAACACATGGCAGTCCCACGTGAAAAGAGCTGGCAGCTGTCTGAGTGAAGAAATGACTCTAGCTCCAGTGGGCTGGGAGCAGGAGGCAGAGCTGGACCCCAAGGTTGAGGGGCTTTCACCCAGCCCCTAGAACCTGGCAGTTTGGACTTGGACTTAAAGCCTCCAAACTGTGAGACAGTAAACTCCTGTTTGTTAAGGCCATCCCTTTTGTGGTATATTCTTGTCAGAGCGGCACTAGGGAACCAGAACATTGACTATGCAAAAGCATTCAATTGTGTGGATCATAACAAATTATGGATAACATGGAGAAGGATGGGAATTCCAGAACAATTAATTGTACTTATGAGTAACCTGTACATAGACCAGGAGGCTGTCATTTGAACAGAACAAGGGGATACTGTGTGGTTTAAAAGCAGGAAGGGAGTGTGTCAGGGTTGTATCCTTTCACCATATTTATTCAATCTGTATACTGAGCAAATAATCTGAGAAGCTGAATATATGAAGAAGAACGTGGCATGAGGATTGGAGGAAGACTCATTAACAGCCTGCAGATGACACAACTTTGCTTGCTGAAAGTGAGGATGACTTGAAGCACTTACTGATGAAGATTGAAGACTACAGTCTGCAGTATGGATTATATCTTAATATAAAGAAAACAAAAATCCTCACAACTGGACCTATAAGCAGTGTTACGATAAATGGAGAAAAGATTAAAGTTGTCAAAGACTTCACATTGCTTGGTTCTAGGATTGAAGCCAATGGAAGCAGCAGTCAGGACATCAGATGACGTACAGCACTGGGCAAATCAGCTGCAAGGGACCTCTTTCAAGTGCTGAAGAGCAAAGATGTCTCCTTAAGGACTAAGGTAAGCCTGACCCAAGCCATGGTATTTTCAATTGCCTCATATGCATGTGAGAGTTGGGCAATGAACAAGGAAGACCGAAGAAGAGTTGATGCTGCTTTTGAGTTGTGGTGCTGGTGAAGAATGCTGAAAGTACCATGGACTGCTAAAAGAACTAACAGGTCTGTCCTGGAGGAAGTGCAGCTAGAATGCTCCTTGGAGGCGAGAATGGCCAGACTTCGTCTCACCTACTTTGGTCATGTTGTCAGAAGGGACCATTCCCTGGAGAAGGATGTCATGCTTGGTAAGGTGGAGGGTCAACGAAAGAGGGGAAAGCCCTCAACAAGATGGATCGACACGGTGGCAGCAGCGATGGGCTCAAGTACAGCAAGAATCGTGGAGCTGCCGTGAGACCAGGTGGTGTTTCGTTCTACTGCAGATAGGGTCGCTATGAGTTGGGGACCGCTCAACCACACCTAACACCACCACCACAAATAGCTGAGTAGCTCCTTTAGGGATGTGGTCTGCTTCCCATAGATAAGCAGCAGCTTTGGGAATGGTCTCCAGCTTACGGCATGCTTGAATCCTGCATGTAGCCAAGTCATTGTTCAGCAGTCTGCCATGCTCTGCCGATCTTGGAACTTTTAATGAACTTGAGATAATTAGATTATTTAAATAATCTAAATACTTTTAATGAAAGGTGCTAGGCTGCTAATCAGAAGGTTGGAACTTCAAGCCTACCTAGTTCTTGTTAGCTGCTGTCGAGTCAGCTCTGACTCATAGCAACCTTATGTACAACACAACAAAATGCTGCCCAGTCCTGTGCCAGTCCCATAATCCTTTCCATCACTTGTCTGTCAGTTTGTTGCGCCGTGGAGGCTTGCATGTATGTCACTGTTAAGCTGGAGGCTATGGTCCCGGTATTTCAAATCCCAGCAGGGTCACCCGCGGTGGACAGGTTTCAGTGGAGCTTCCAGACTAAGGCAGACTCTTAAGAAGAAAGTGGCCATCCACTTCTCAAAGTATTGGCGCGTGAAAACCTTATGAATAGCAGTGAAACACGGTCTGATTAAGCCTACCTACAGGTGCTTGGAAAAAAGGCCTGGCCTCATACTTTTGGCAAATCAGCCACTGGAAACCCTGTGGAGCACAGTTCCACTCTGACACACATGGGGTCGCTATGAGTTGGAGTAATTCAATGGCAACGAGTCAGTTTTCATGCATCTGTGAAAAAGTCCTCCAGTTATGAGGAGGGCCCCTCACTGAAACCTGCAAAACCTTTACAAGCTAACAGCCATGATTAAAGTAGACATTCATCTTAGTAACTAATTCGCTGTTTTTCCCCTGCCTTATAATTCTCTTCTAAGTGCATACTATGTTGTTGTTTTTATGTGCCATTCAGTCGGACCCGACTCATAGCGACCCCTCCTTGGGTTTCCGAGCCAATATCACTACGGAAGTAGATTGCCCAACCTTCCTTCCGAGGAGTGGCTGGTGGGTTTGAACCGCCAGACTTCTGGTTAGCAGTCAAGTGCCTTAGGCACTACGCTACCAGAGCTCCCAGTGCATACTATAGCCAGACTTTATTTACAACGTTGCGTTCTTCAGATTTACTGTTCCTAATTGTGTATTCCTTGAAGCATCACTCTTTCCCCCAATTAGTTGCAGCTATGAGCCGTAGCCCCTAACAAGGGGGCCCTGAGAAAGGAAACACCCAGCCCTGGACCAACCAAGAAAAAGGAGACCCACACTCTCCCTCTTGCAGAATAAATCTCTCTAGACAGGTGCAAGGCTCCTGAAGGACCAAGGGCAGTTTCTTCATCACGGACCAGAAGGGCCAAGAGACCACATGATAACCACAACTCATCCTACAACGAAAAGAAAATATTACCAGCATTCTAAGACCTATCCCCCTCGATTCCCTTTAAAAGCTCTAACCATTCCCCAGCTCGGGGAGACAGACATTTTGGATTAACGATTCTGTCTCCTTGGGTGTCGATACTCAATACATCTTTTGCTTTCTCTCTTCAACCTTTTGGGACCACTGGCTCTTCGCCACAAGGGGTAAGGACTGTTTTCGTACAACAGTTATACTCAAGATTTCGTGGCTCATGGTGGTCTAAATTTTTTGTTATTTAAACGAATGGCTGTGCATCCCACGACGATTGCTTAGGCTAGGATTCCTAGAATTAGAACTGCGAGGTTTCTTTACTCAATCCCAATTTTACTACGAAACACCCAGGTTGCCGCAAGGAATTCTGGGGAACGCTTTCAGGGTCCGCGTCCCTTGGCGCTCTGCTGTGACGACTTTTCCGGTGACAATTGCTAGGAGCGAATAAGAAGACAGACTTTTTTCCGTAAACGTCGCTCACTGGCGCACTTCGGTTACAACAGAGGGTTGGGGCTCTGTGTCCCCACACGACTGGCCGACGGCTCTCCGAGCATGCACATATACCGCCTCTGGGGCCACCGCCCTCGCAGGGCCGCCTGGGAGTTGTAGTTCAGACTCCTGTTGGAATTAGGCCGTCGGGTGGCGACCCGGAGTTCCAAGGCGGTCCTCCGCCTTCGGCGATCGACTCAGAGAATGGATCCGGGCCTTGGAAACGACTCGGCGCCGCTGGCCGGCCTGGCCTGGAGCTCGGCTTCTGCACCTCCGCCGCGAGGATTCAGCGCGGTGACCGGCGTCGGGGGCGGGGGTTGAGGAGGGCGGAGGTGGTAGAGTTGGAGAACCGGGTTGAATGGGGGCCGAGGCGGCAGCGCTGCAGGTGGGAGTCTGGCGCTGACCTGTGGCCACCCCGCAGATCTCCTGCACCGTTGAGGGGGCGCCGGCCAGCTTTGGCAAGAGCTTCGCGCAGAAATCCGGCTACTTCCTGTGCCTCAGCCCCCTGGGCAGCCTCGAGGTAGGGGGCGCCCACTTCCGGGATTCCGGGGTCCTCCCGTCGCGCCTGTCCATTCTCGGGGCCTGATCCTGGCGTGCCGTCCTCGCCGCCTGTGACCTTTGTTGTGTCCCTCAGAACCCTCAGGAGAACGTGGTGGCCGAGATCCAGGTTCTGGTGGACAAAAGCCCCCTACCGCCCGGCTTCTCCCCTGTCTGCGACCCCCAGGACTCCAGTAAGGCCTGCGTCGGGGGCTAAGGGCGTCCATGTCCCTCTAGGCAGCAGCAGGGCGGGGGAGAGGGGCGATGACAGGCGGGTGTCCTCCGCACCCCGGCAGGGGGCACTTTTGGTACACGGACCGAAGATAGGGTTGGCTGAGTCGAGTTCTGGGGCTGCGTGACGTCACCCGTCCTGATTTAAAATATGCGATTCGCAGTCCTGGCCCAAAGTAAGAGTTTAATCAGTGCCACCTTTTATATTAGTGCTATCTCTAGTTCTGGTTTCTTTGTCCCGTGGCTGGAACCCACGCACAATTTTTTTTTTTTTTTTAATTTCCAGGCCTTTGCAGGCGCCGTTCTCTCTGCCTGGTGAGCGCTTTCTCGTTCTTGTAACTAATTCTTCCTCCTCTGGACCCCAGAGATGCCCTTCCTAGGGCTGACCACTCTGCTTCCACCTCACCTCCCCAGCGTGGTCCTGTCACTTTTGTTTGATTCCTCAGGGTGTGTTTATTGATACAGGAATTGTGGGGCTAAGGCATTTGACTGCTAACCAGAAGACTGGCGGTTCAAACCCACCAGCCACTCCTTGGAAGGAAGGTTGGGCAATCTACTTCCGTAGAGATATTGCCTCGGAAACCCAAGGAGGGGTCGCTATGAGTCAGGTCTGACTTGATGACACATAAAAACAACAGCAACAACAACCCCTTTTTTTTGGTAAAGGAACAAATAATGGCCCTTTTCTAAGCTTTGCAGGTTAGCTGTTGCATCTTCTCTTTCTTTTATTGTTGTTGTTGGTTGTCATCTGATGGATTCTAACTCATGGAGACCCTGTTACTGTGCCCCCTAGGGTTTTCAAGGCTGTGACTAGGTGGCTGAGTGGTACACATGGCTAAGAGCTCAACTTCTTGCCAAAAGGCTGGAGCTTCTCACCCACCCACAGGTGTCAGAAAGCTATTTGCTTCCAAAAAGTCACAGCCTATAAAACATTACGGAGAAGTTCTGTACTGCACACCTGGGGTCACCATAAGATTTTTTTTTAAACCCTTTAAACATGTAGAGGGGGTCCTGGTGGTTCCATGGTAGAGTTACTGCTGCCATGGGGAGACCTGGGTTCAATTCCCGGCCAATGCACCTCACGCATGCCCACCACCCATCTGTCGGTGGAGGCCTGTGTACTGCTGGGGTGCTGAAGAGGTTTCAGCAGAGCTTCCAGACTAAGAGAGACCAGGAAGAAAGGCCTGGAGATCTTCTGAAAATTAGCCAATGAAAACCTATGGATCAGAACAGTCCAGTCTGTAACTGACCATGGGGACGGTGCAGGACCGGGCGTGACTTCTCTTGCATGTGGGGGGTCACCATGAGGAGTCTGCCTGGCTTGACAGCAGCTGACACCACCACCAACAATATAAAAGCCCACTTAACCATAACCGGACACCTGGGGGAATGAGTTGCTGGGCCCAGGGACTGAGGACCGTAGTCTCGGGACATCAAGGTCATTGGCATAACATAGTCCACAAAGACACTGTTCTCTGTCCTACTTTGGTGAGTAGCAACTGGCCCGCTAAGGTGCAACTATTGATCTCTCCTCACCCAGAGCAAAGGAGAGTGAAGAAAATCAAAGACTCTTGTAAACAATTAGTCTAAGGGACTAATAGACCATGTAAACATCAGCCTTCACACCAAGGCCAGAAAAGTTAGATGGCGCCCGGCTTCCACTGCTGACCGCTCTGAAAGGGATCATAATAGGAGGTCCTGGATAGAGTGGGAGAAAAATGTAGGACAAAACTCAAAATCATAAAAAAGACCAAGCCTACAGGTCTGATGGAGACTGGCAGAAGCCCTGAGACCATGGCCCTTAGTCAGCCTTCAAGCCTGGAACTGAACTCACCCCCGTGGCTGAACTTTCAGCCAAACAATAATAGAAGGGTCTCTAAATCGAACTCTATCACCAGGGCTCTGTATTCCTTGGAACAGTCAACCATGTGAGATCAAAAGAACAGCATTTGACCAGGGATGAAGCTTGGAAGGCAGGAGGCACTAGGAAAGAAGGAGGAATGGAAACACTAGGGGGGATGAGAAGGGTGCTGTTACCTTATGGGGATTGCAGGTAGTGTCCCAGAACAAAACGTGTATGAGTTGTTGAGTGGAAAACCAATTTACTCTGTAAACATACTCAAATCATCATAAAAAGTTTAAAATAAAATGACATACTGAGCTTCCGGTATGTATGCAGGTTTGGGGCCAGATTTGGCTTGTGGCCCGTGGTTGGCCAAGCTCTGGGTTAGAGGACTGTGGGAAAGTGAGGCTCGGAGCACCAGGATGGGCACCCTTGCCATGGTACCCACAGTTGCCATGTCACCAAAACTAGGCCTGCCCTAGGGAGCCCCTGGGTAGTGTAAATAGTTAACAGACTCGGCTGCTTGCCGAAGGTTGGATGTTCAAGTTCAACCAGAGGGACCTCGGAAGAAAAGCCAGGTAATCTGCTTCTGAAGAAATCAGCCATGGAAACCTCTATAAGCACAGCTCTGCTCTGACACACAGGGCCATGGTCAGTTGGAGTCAACTCAGAGGCAACAGGTAACGACTCCTGTTGGCTGCATGGTGCCCCCTCCCGTGCCTATACCACTTGTGATGTGACCCATCTCCTCCAGTGGCTGTGCAGGCTCCATCTGGAGCCCTTTGTGGGCACTCCTGCCCTTCTCTCCTATCCTCTCTCACTTCCCTGCCCCCACCTCCTGCAGAGGCCTCTGTGTCCAAGAAGAAACGGATGTGCGTGAGGCTGGTACCCCTGGGGGCTGCGGACACTGCCGTGTTTGACGTCCGGCTGAGCGGGAAGACCAAGACGGTGCCTGGATACCTGAGAGTAGGGTAGGGTTGTCCCCAGCCCCCAGCCTCCATCCATACCCTCTAAGCTCCTGTATGGACCCTTCTGACTCTCAGAGACTCTCCTGAGTTTCTGTCCCTCCTGTCACCTCTCAGGGTGTCAGTTTCTGCATCTTAAAAATGAGATCGCTGTCCCAGTCTCTTAGGGCCATTGTGAGAAATGTATGATTTGGGGTGTTATAGAACGAGGGGCTCAGGTAGAACAGGGTTCTGAGGACGGGGCCCGACCAGGCAGCGTTTCGTTCTGTCGCACATAGGGCCGCTTTGAGTCAGAACCCACTCGACGCAGCTAACAGCAACAACAGAAATGGTGATGGGTGCCAGCATTGAACAGCAGGTGCTGTGTTGCTAGGAGTCCATGGGTGGCTCAGATGGTTAAGTGCTCGACTATTAGCCAAAAGTTGGCAGTTCAGACTCACCCAGTGGCTTCGAGGGAGGAGAGACCCAGTCTTAGATCTTCTTCTAAAAGACCACGGCCTTGTCGAGCCCGTGGAGCAGTTCTGCCCTGATGCACACGGGGTCACCATGGTCGGGGGTTGACTCACTGGTAACTAGCGACAAGAAGTAACCAGAAGATGGGCAGTTTGAACCCCCAGCAGCACTGCAGAAAAAGGCCTGTGAGCCGAGTGCATAAAGATGACAGCCAAGACAACCCTATGGAGGGGTTCTGCTCGGTAACACTTGAGGTCACCGTGAGGCAGAATCAACTGACAGTCACCCCAACAACAGTCTGTGCTCAGGTGCCAGTCAAGATGCTGAAACAAAACTCGCTGGAATACCAGATCTCCCAGACGCCCAGCTTCCTCCCGCCTGGTGACCCCAACCACCCTGGCTGTCACTGGGATGTCGGGCCCCAGCCCCCGGTCCAGCTCCAGCTCTTCTGGGCCTTTGCACCTGGACCAGTCACACTCACTTCCTCCTTCCCCCTCCAGGGACATGGGTGGCTTTGCCATCTGGTGCAAGAAGGCCAAGGCCCCACGACCAGTACCCAAGCCCCATGGGCTCAGCCGGGACATGCGGGACCTCTCCCTGGACCCACCAGGCCGGCCCAGGTGAGCCCCAGGGCATGGGGATTGGGGCTGCCATGGAGGGGGGCATCACCTCAGGCTTGACCAGGGCCATCACATCCCCGCCACAGTAAGGGCAGCTTCCCAGAGCGAACACTGTCACGTCTTGGCTCACGGACGTCCACCCTGAGGAGGAGTGATTCCATCTACGAGGCCTCCAGCCTCTATGGCATCTCAGGTGAGCACAGGAGGGGAAACTGAGGGCCAGGGGGGACACAGCAGGGAAAGGATAAAGCCAGCGTTCAGACAATACCTGTTGGACGCCCTGGTCGACCTCCAACTGGAAGAGCCTGAGTGGGCCCCCTGGGGCAAGTGGGCAGTAGATGCCTGAATCCCCTCATGCCTCAGTGCCCTCTCCTCCCCTGTGCTTTCCTCAGCCATGGATGGGGTTCCTTTCACATTGCACCCCAGATTTGAGGGCAAGAGCTGCAGCCCCCTGGTGAGTCTGTCCCTTCACCCCTGTTCTAGGAGCAGGGGCCCATAGGACCCACAGCCCATGTCCAGCCACCCCTGGCACACACACTGGGCCCTCCACACCGGGGTCCACACAGGGTATCGGACAAACTTAATTCCACAAAGAGATTCTGGAACGTTCTTTGGGGTTGGGGGAAGGGGAACAAGGGGGGGTGGACGCCAAGGGGAAGCCCTAAAGGGTCTCCTGTCTGGAGCCAGGTCTGGAAATGGAGACAGTTCCCGGTGAGGAGGGGCAGCCTGGACATGGCGGCAGGAAGCAGAGGAGGGCCTGTCTGAGCAGATATTGGGTGGGGGGGGGCTTCCTTGGATAGCAGGTGGCAGGGTGGGTTCTGGATGTAAGACTGACCCACCCCCACCTGCCAGACCTTCTCTGCCTTTGCTGACCTGACCATCAAGTCACTGGCGGACATTGAGGAGGAGGTAGGTGCTGGGGTCAGGGAGGGCCGGATGCTGGGGACCCCCCCTGCCCCGGTCTCTCCCTGGGCCCCCTTCACTGCCCTTCCTAGTCAACACTGTGGCCCTCCCTTTACCCTGGGCACCTCCCTCACTCTGTGACCTGCCCCCTCCCACAGTACAACTATGGCTTCGTGGTAGAGAAGACGGCAGCCGCACGCCTGCCCCCCAGCGTGTCATAGCCTCTCAGGCCCCCAGGAGCCCCTGCTCGACACTGCAGCCAGCACCCTGAGCCCGGCCACGGCCCTGTCTTCTCTGCCTCTGCTGTGTCCTGGGAACTTGGGTGTCTCAGGGCTCCGAGACCTGCATTGTTGCCCCAGCCCAGGAGGAGGGGGTGGAGTGAGGCGACTACTGGGAGGAAGGGTGTGTCCTGACCCTGGGCCCCTGCAGGTAGGGGTGGAGTTGGATGAAACCAGTGCCTTCAAGTCATTCCTGTCAAACTATCCATGGTGCCACGGGAGGAGGAGTGTCCTCCGACAATAAATGCTGCCGCCCTGGCTCTGCCGTCCGGAGTCCTGATCCCGGCCTCGCCTGCCCTTCTTGCCCACACACAGCACGACCCTGACGAGGGGATCACGGAGCCCTGCAGCCCCAGGAAGGGTGCTGTGGTGGGGCTCCCGGGTACACAGGGAAAACAGGCCCTGAGAGCAGCGGGGCAGCAGTCGGGCTGGCAGAGGAGACCGGCCCTGGCCCTCCTTTGGGAATGACAGCAGTAATTGATAGTGATAGTGTATTAGTCTCCTGGGGCCAAGAACGAGAGAGGTATTCTCTCAAAGTCCTGCGGACCATAAAAAACAGCCACACCCACTGCTGACCAGTGGATTCTGACTCTGTGACCATATAGGACATAGGACAGGTAGAACTGTCCCATACGGGTTCCAAGGCTGTAAATCTTTACAGACGCAGACTGCCACATCTTTCCTTGGAGGAGCAGCTCATGGATTCGAACTGCTCACCTTTTGGTTAGCAGCTGAACACTTTAACTACTGGGGCTCCTTTCGTGCAGGCTGGCAGTCTGGGTCCAAAGGGCTGGCAGGGCTCCGCTCCCTCCGGGCCTCTAAGCTTCTGGCAGTCCCAGGCATCCCCAGGCTTGGCTGCACCACCTCGGTCTCTGTTCCATCTTCATGTGGCCGCCACTCTGTGCTGTGTCCGTGTGTCCCTTTTGTATAAGGACCCACCCTCCTCCAGAAAGACCTCATGTTAACCTAACTGATCACATCTTCAGAGACCAAACAAAGGCACATTCACAGCCACCAGGGTCAAAACTTGAACACACTTTTTTGGGGGATACACGGTTCAAGCCGCATAAATAGCCACCATTAGTATCCTGTTGACTCCCAGTGCACGTGCCTCATGGGTCCTCCCCCAGCCTGGAGGGAAGCCCTGCCTGTGTTGCCATTTTATAGAACGGGAAGCTAGGTTGGGAAAGTTCAGGTCACAGCTGGGATTTCAGCCCAGAGCCCCCATGCTCGGCCCCCAGGCTTTTCTGCACATTTCATTGCTCTGCGGCTGTGTGTGTGTGTGTATTAAGTACTGGATTAAAAAAAAAATTACTGTTGAATTGACCATGATTCGTTAGGTGCACTTGAACTGCTGGTCTTTGTGTTAGCAGTCGAGCTGTTGCACCCCCAGAGACTCCAGGTACTCGACAGCTATTTGTTAAATGAAGCCGAGGTGCCCCAAGTGCATGTGCCCGGGGCCCTGGCCCTGCTCCCCTCTGTACCACTCTCTTCCCAGGTTCTAGGGGTCCGCTGGATCCTTGCGCACCTTAGACGGGCGAAGGCTTCTTGCTCCTCCACACTGCCAGCAGTGGAGGGAGGGGTCCTCGGTCCTGCAGAAACCCCCGTGATGATTGAGGGCTACCCTCGCCCTGAAGTGGGGGGAGGACTCGGTCTCAACCTTGAAATGTTCAAAATCCTACTCACAGCTCATTGGCTAGAAGGGGTCACAGGTCCTGAAAGGGAAGTAGGACCCACTCAGGAGCTTGTGTCCAACAAACCTGCCCTGGGGGTCTGAGGGGGGAGATGGGGCCCCGCCCTAGGGGTCAGAAAGAGGATATGATCTTGCCATGGGAGTTTCAGGGGAAATAGGGCCTGAAGAGGGAGACAGAGAGTCTGAGGGGGCTCCTGGCCCCACCACGGGAGTCTGGAGTAGGGGGATGGTGCACCATCCTGGAGAATGAACGGGAGATTGGGGGAGACTGCAAGATGTACCCTCCCCCAAACTCTTCAGCTGCCTTGGGAAAGCCATCCATTTGGCTCTGAGAAGAGTGGGTGTGTGGACCCCCGCCCCCTGCTGCTCTGTTCCCCCTCTGTGGGTCATTGTCTTCCAGCATCTTGCATCTCCCTCTTGGGCCCCTCCCGGCCTGCCTGGCGCCACTGCCACCAAAGAACCTGATCTGACCAGCCAGGAAGCAAAGGCTGTTTGTTCTCCCTGTCGCCATCCTGGCTGCCCTGAAACTGGTCCTGGATCACTTTCCAGGGTGGCCACGTGTGACTGGGCCCCCAGAGGACCATCCTGGCATGGCCACTCAGCACTGCAACATCCCCACCCTCTGAGCACAGCCACCCGCTCTGGGATCACATTGGTCCTAGACTCCACTGTGCTAAGCGGTATGGGACACCATGCTCTGGGCTGAACTGACACAGGAGGAAACAGGCCTCTGGCTGTCATGGCCCCTCTACCCAAGAAGGAGGTGTGTCCTTCCTACCTCTTGCTGGCTCCTGGGTGCTGAGTGTGAAGCCTGGCAAGGGGGCTGGGTACCAAGCAGGCCTTCCTGCAGAGACACCCTCTCTTCACCATTCACTAGCTGGTGACCCTGGACAAAGGGCTTAACATCTCTGTGCCTCTGTTTCCCCTTCTTTACAACAGGAATTGCCACAATCCTCACCTCCTGTACCGTGGAGCTCTCTCTTGGCTGCCCCTACTGACTGTTGCAAAAACATTTTCTTTGCAGCTGGCAGGTTTCTGCAGCCACAGGCCCAAGCAGGGTGGATGGTGTGAATGCTTCCTGTGTTCAGATGTTGCAGAGGCCAGCTGTGGCCCTCACTGCTCTCTATTGTGCTCCCCTGAAGCATTTACATTCCATTCTGTTTCCTTTCTGGGTTGATACGGGTTGCTGTACCATGGACAACAACGGTAACACCTAGAGATGAGTGTGTGGGTTAGGCATGGTGTTTGGCAAAACCCAGTAGCTCCAAAATCAATCCATAGTGTGGTTAAGTGCTTTCAGTAGCCCACTTGTGCCTACTGTTGCAAAAACGCAGCGTAGCTGGAGTAGGTTCTGTCGATGTATTCTTCCCCGCCATTCCCTCTGCCTCCATCTCTGCATGATGAAGATGACTCAGGACAAACACCTGCAACTACGGCCTCCGCTAACTACAGGAGTTTGTCCAGCCCAGCACAGGAAGTTCAAGGAGTTACCACCCCCAGAAGCAGCTCTCACCAATGCCTGATGAGAACCAGAGGTTAACCACAGCTCCCTGACCTGTGAGGTGGGGCCACTCTGAGGCACATACTCCACTCTGTCTCCCTGAGGTTCCCAGAGGGATGGAACTCCCCATGCCCACGGCATCATCTGCTCTTTGGCGCCCCCTGCAGGGCTCCTTTCCTCCTTGTCTCAATTCCACACCCCAGAGGGGCTTCCCAGATACCCCATGTGCCCTAAATCTTTTATCTTGGGGTCTGTATTCTAGGAAATCCAAATTAGGCTGGGTGTGAATAATGGTTCCCTTGCCCGTGGGGTGGGACCACTCTGAGGTGTGTGCTCTGTGCTGTCTCCCTGAGGTCCCCAACCAAACTGAGCCCTGGTTGCCAACAGTGTCATCTGCTCTATGGCGCCCCCTGCAGGGCTCCTTCCCTCCCTGTCTCACCTCCCCACTCCCCAGGGTGGATCCCTGGGACTGCCTTCCGGGTAAACCACATGCTCGCCAATCATCTCAGGCTGCGGTTCTGGCCACCCCAAACCCAGGCAACATGTAACACCTTTAAAAGATGTTGCCTACATCCTAAAAGGCCCCAGATGTCAATAGCCACGCCGTGGAATTAACTGAGATGTTGATCCAACCAAAACCAAACCCGTTGCCATGGAGTCGATTTGGACTCATGGTGACCCAATGTGTTACAGAGTAGAACTGCTCCATGGGGTTTTCATGGCTGTAATCTTCATGGAAGTAGATTGCCAGGCCTTTTTTCTGTGGCATCACTGGGTGAGTTTGAACCACCGACCTTTAAGTTAGCATTTGTGCCTTATTTGCTCCACCCAGGGACCCCTTGATACCTTTCCTATTTGGTCCTTCTGGCTCTGCTTTGGGGGTGGGGATGTTATTTTTCTTTCATGGAAGGAAACCGAGGTGCTGGTCCCATGACTGTCACTGAGCCAGGACTGTCCAGGAACACGCCAGACCCTGATCACATGTCTCCTGCGAGACCAGCACTCTGAGCGCTTGGCTTTAGCCCTGGGCCAGCCTTGTCCCTCCCCACCTGATTCTGCAAAGATACGAAGATTCTCAGCTCCCTATCCAGGCAGGCCGGTTTGGGCCAGATTTCGACTGGGCTGTGGGCAGCGCTCCCAGCCGGCCTCCCAAAACCTTTCAGAGGTTCCTGGGCTCCAGCTCTAGGTCTCAGGGGAAGAAGCAGAACTGGACTAGTGTGAGGTGAGCGAGGTACCCAGAGCACAGAATTTAAGGAGGTGAGCCCAGCAGGGGCTGAGCATGCAGCAGCACCAGCCCAAGAATGAACATATCCCTCCATCTTCAGAACTGAGGGGAGTTTCACATAATGTGGAACTAACCATTTTAAAGGACACAATTCAGTGGCATTTAGTCCGTTCACTGTGTAATGCACCCACCACCTCTATCTGGTTCCAGAACATTCTTATCACCCCAAAAGGAAACCCCATACCCATTCATAGTCACTCCCCATTCCTCCTCTTACCTGGTCTTGTTCCCATTCATAGTGACCTGTATTACAGAGTAGAAATGCTTCATAGGATTTTGTAGGTTTTTTTTTTTTTTTTTTTTTTAAATCTTTACAAATTAAATCCTCACAACTGGACCAATAACCAACATCATGGTAAATGGAGAAAAGATTGACATTGTCAAGGATTTCATTTTACTGAGATCCATAATCAATGCCCATGGAGGCAGTACTCAAGAAATTAAACGACATATTGCACTGGGAAAATCTGCTGCAAAAGACTTCTTTAAAGTGTTAAAGAGCAAAGATGTCGCTCTGAAGATTAAGGTGCACCCGACCCAAGCCATGGTATTTTCAGTCACCTCATACCCATATGAAAGATGGACAATGAATAAGGAAGACCCAAGAAGGATTAATGCATTTGAATTATAGTGTTGGTGAAAGATATTGAAAACATCACGGACTTCCAGAAGAATGAACAACTCTGTCTTGGGAAAAATACAGCCAGACTGCTCCTTAGAAGTGGGAATGGTCAGACTTTGCCTCTCATGCTCTGATCATGTTGTCAGAAGGGACCATTCCCTGGAGAAGGATATCATGCTTGGTAAAGTGGAGGGTCAGCAAAAAATGGGAAGGCCCTCAATGAGATGGACTGACACAGTGGCTGCAACGATGGGCTCACGCATAGCAACAATTGTGAGGGTGGCGCAGGACTGGGCAGTGTTTGTTCTGTTGTACACAGATAGGATCGCTATGAGTCAGAAACAACCTGACGGCAACAAACAACAATCTATAGGAGCAGGTTGCCAGGTCTTTCTACGGCAGAGCCTTTGGTGGGCTCCAACTGCCCACCTTTCACTTAACAGCCAAGTACTAACCACTGCACCACGAGGACTCTTCCGCAAGCTCTCGGCAACCACTTTCTGTCCCTATGGATTTGTCTGTTCTGGACATTTCATAAAAGTGAAATCAACCATTATGTGGCCATTGGTGACTGGCTTCTCCCGCTGAGCATCATGTTTTTGAGGTTTCTCCACATTACAGCGTCTACCAGGGCTTCATTTCTCTTTATGGCTAACATTCTGTTATATGAATGGACCACATTGGGGTTGTCCATTCACCTGTGGATGGACACTTGGGCTGTTTCCACCTTTTGGTTACTGTGAATTATGCTGCAAGAAGCATGCATGGACAAGGACTGTACCTCCTTAAATTCCATGCCCCCACCTCTCCCTGGGCCTGAAGATGAGGCCAGCTCCTTCTGCTCCTCAGCTAGAGTCTAGCTTTCCTTTCCCCTGACAGGTCAAGGAGACGAGGTGCTCCTCACGAACAGCCAGCCAGGGGTTCTCCATCTCTCTTCCCTCCCATCGCCAACCTCCCTGAGACTCCGGGACCCTGTTCCATTTCTAGAGAGTTCTAGAAACTGCAAACGCCCATGTCCCCCAGACCCCGTGTGGTGGGGTTCCAGCCATTGCCACCATGTGCTCTCGTATGCACAGGTGGCCTCATTTGGGGGACCTCAGTTTTCCTATCTGTGAAAGGGATTAGCTGAGGCCGTCCAGTGCTCAGCGTGTCCCTGCAGTATCAGGCATGCATAAGATGTGCTATTGATTCTTATTTCATCCTCTCTAAGAGCAGATGCTTACTGCATCCCCACAAGATGCTGTGCACCAAGCGAGAAGCTCACGTTTGTTATCTCTTAGCCCCACCCCACGGATGAGGAAACGGAGGCTCTGGGAGGTTTGCACAGCTTCCTGGGCCCAGAGAGGAGGAGGCTGGGGCTGGCAGGGCATGGATTCCGTGAGTGTCCCATCAGCTCAGGGGTCCGCTCAGGACCAGGCCCCTTACTGGGTGCCATCACCTCCCTGAGGCTCTTGGCCCATCGGGTGGGGTCCCAGCAAGCCATTTCCCCTCCTTGGGCCCTGGAGCCCCCCTGGCTCAGAAGGGACAAGCTGCGAGATTTCTGGAGGCACGTCTCTGATTGGGTAGGAATGAGAGGCAGAGCAGTCCCACCCCGAGGGAGAATTCCTACGTGTGAGCATTGATGGGATTGGAGGTTCCAGACTGGGGTCTGCAGGGGGCACAGCCTGCCCCCCCTTGCTCATGTACCCCACTCAAGAGACACAGAGACAGCAGATAGTCTGGGTTTATTTGTGGGTCATTCAAAACAGGGGTGAGTAAGGGTCTCTCTCTGGAGACCCCTGGGTCTCTGTTCTGATCCATGCTGGGTCCTGGCAACTCTGTGAGCCCCAGAAACTCCCCATCAGCTCCCTTTCCCTGAAGGCAACAGGAGCCCAGCCACCAGCCATCCACCCTTAACGCCTGACAGTGGCACAGGGTTGGGTCACAGGATTGGGGACCAACTGTGCACAGGACACTGGAGGGACACTGAGTCAGTCACGTGTGTAACCCTTCATGGGAGTCCTGAAGGGAAACCACTTCCTGTCCGCATTTTACAGACAAGGAAACCGAGGCACAGAGAGGGGAACCCCCTCACCTGCAGGCGTGTCCCTGGCCCTGGGCTTGGCACACGGGTTTCAGATGCTCCCGGCCCAGGGGGTGCAGTGGGGAATTGCAGAGTCTGAAACTTTCGCGGTCTGCAGCATGGGGGCCATGGAACCGAGGTGTGAATCCTGGCTCTGATGCTCAGAACTGGCTGTGGGCCCCCTGGTGAGTCACCGCCTCTCTTGGAACCTCAGTTTCCTCATCTGTAAAATTGACAGAGAGATTCAGAAAACTGCCACCTGAGCTATGTCCCTCCCTCCTGCCTATAAAAGAGTCTCATTCATTCTGGGCAGCCAGGTTTCGCAGTCACTCTTCTACAGGGTGGTGTGACCATGGAACTTGGTTCTGGCCAATAAGGTATAAACAGAAGGGTCCCAAGGTCTCCCAGGAAGGCTTCCTGAAGGTGTTGACCCAACCCTGGCTTTTCCCCCTTCCTTGTGAGTTAGGAGGCGGAGGCTGGAGCCCTGGCAGCTATTTTGCACCACAAGGCATCCCTGAAGACAAAAGTCTGAGATCCTGAGGTGCTGTTGACTGAGAGGGACATCAAGTGCTACTGCTATTATGGCTAAGCCTGGACCTATCCCTACAGAGTGCTCTTCCTGTAGCCTGACACCAGCCCCCTATCCTTGACCTCTGGGCTCACACCAGTGTGGAGTCTTTCCCCACAGCCCCAGGCCTATGGCCCAACATGCTGCGCATTTCGTGTGTGACCCCATCCCAGGGCCCTAAGCCAGCTGGCAGGGTCCGGTGCATGCGGGATGCAGGCAGGCTGCCTTCCCGGCCTCCCCCGAGGGCCACGGGTGCCATGGTGGTGGCCATGGGCCCAAGGGGGATCCCAGGCTCTGGGCAAGACTTGTAGGGGGAACGGCGGTGGGTACCCTGCTGGGGCTGAGCCCCAGGGCTGGCCTTGGAGACCTCGGTGGGCCGGGTGGGGTCGTCCTCAAAGGGTGGTGGGGATAGTTCATGGAGGCCACGGCGGGTGGCCCGGGCAGCACGGAGGAGAGTGTGAGTCAGCACAGCCACCAGGGCCAGAGCGCCCAAGCCGAGGATGGAGGCCGCTGCTGCGCCCGTCTCAATTTCAAAGAGTAGCAGAGCGTAGATGGACAGCGCTGGGGAGGGAAAGGACTCTCATTTATTCATTCAGTAAACTCAGCTCCCAAGCCCTCAAGGGGCTCCCCGAAACAGGGAGTCACCACAGAAAACACCCCAGCATACCAGGCATTCATACATGAACTCACTCGATGCTTTTACATCCTAAGATTTATCATCATGATCTCTATTTTGCACATAAAGAAACCGAGGCCCAGGGAGGTTAGGGGACTCCACCAACACTGCACAGCTAGGAAATGACAGAGATGAACCCACTGCACAGACATAGAAACTGAAATCGAGAGGGGAAATCCCAAGGTGAGCTCAGAGCACCTTTCAAAACCAGGTCTTAGGAAAAGATGCTCAATGTCCTTAGTCATTTAAGAAATACAAATCTAAACCACAATGAGGTACCACTTCCCATTCGCTAAAACTAAAAACCTGTTGCTATGCAGTTCATTTTGGCTCAAGGTGATTCCACTTGCTACCGAGTAGAACTGCTTCGTAGGGTTTGTTTGGCTGTCATCTTTTCAGAAGCAGGTTGCCACTGGGTGGGTTCAAACCAACCACCAACCTTTGGGTTAGTCGTCAAGTTCAAACCATTTGCACCACCCAGAGATCTTAATGGCTAAAATCAAACGACTGAACAATAATAAGTGTTGGCAAGAATGTGGAAAAATTGGAATACTCATCTGTTGCTGGTGGGACTGGAAAATGGTGCAGCTGCTTTAGCAAATGGTTTTGCAGTCCCTCAGAAAGTTAAGCACAGAATTACCATGTGACCCAGTAATTCCCTGCCTATGTATCTACCCAAGAGAAATTAAAACAGGAACTGAGGTACCTGTAACACCAATGTTCACTACAGCACAATTCAAACACCCACAAGATGGAAACAACCCAAGTGTGCATCGACAGATGATACATAAACACAGTGTGGTCCGTCCACACATCAGAATATTACTCAACCATGAAAAAGATGAAACTCTGATACACACTACAATGTGGATGAACATTATACTGAGTGAAAGAAGCCAGACATAAAAGGCCACACAGTATCTGATTCCATTGATATGAAATGTCCAGAAGAGGCAAACTTACAGAGAAAGAAAGCAGATTCGTGGTTGCCAGAAGCTGGGGGAGAGGAGAATGGGGAGCAACTGCTATGGGTACAGGATTTCTTTTTTAGGAGATGAAGAAGTTCTGGAACTAGATAGATGTGGTGGTTCTACAACCTTGTGAATGCTCTAAATGCCACTGAATTGTGCACTCTAAAATGGTTAAAATGGTAAGTTGTATGTTACACATATGTTTGTCATGCATGTGCATGTGCGTGTGTGTGTGTGCGTACACACACACACACACACACCCCAGATCATTCAGCTCTGGATTCCCTGGCTTCAACCTCCATCACTCATGGCTTAGGGCATGCTTACCTTGCTCCCATGACCCTCCCTGCTGCCCTCCCACTGCATCCCAGCTCGACTCTGAACAAGGACCCACCACTGTTGTCCTAGTCTCAGATGCCCACGCTCCACCCTGGATCCTCCTCTGACTGGGCACAACATTCACTGTGCCCAAGGCATGGGTGACTTTGGGTGGATCTCAGCCCTTCTCTGGCCTTGGTCTGATCTGAAGAAGTCAGTGAGGTGACCTTGAAGACCTGTCCAGTCCTGTTGTTGCCCTGTTCAGTGTCCAGTTTGTCACTATTCTTGGTGGTGGGCAGCTGTCCTGTTTATTGTAAGATGTTTAGCGGCATCCTTGGACTCCACCCACTCGATGCCAGTAGCACCCCCCCACCCCTCGTCATAACAACCAAAAATGCCTCTGGGCAGTGCTAAGTGTCCCCTAGGTGGGGCCAGAATTGGCCCCCTATTGACAACCCCTTGGTCCAGTCCCCACCCCTACTCCAGTCACTAGGACTAGACCCAACTCTCTGACCCACCTCTTTGGTCTCTGTGATGTGCATGGGACCTTATTCAGCCAAAGAGAGCATTGCTTTCCTCCCTCATGTAATTGGTGCAGGGATATCATATGACCCAAGCTTAACCAATCAAAGTCAACCTTGAGACTTTTGCTTGGACTGTGGGGCTGGAGGAATTATTTTTCTGCAGCCACTACTAATAGAAGCCCAGAGCTGATGGGGGACTTGCTGGCCCCCTATTTTGATGCTTTCTCCACCTCCACACATTCTCACTTTTGAAGATGCCACACTACATCATGTCAGGCATATTAAAACCAGGTCAAGGCTTTTATTTTTGCTCTAAACATTTTTGAAAGGACTTCTATAATTATTCTTTTATCCCTGGTGAATGCTGAATGAATGCCTGGCTGGAGAATTCTTGCTGAGTGAGGTCACTTAATCTCACAAAGAATCTAAATGAGAGGTGAATGAATTCCAAATTTAACGCTTAATTAAACTGACATGTTATTTATTTATTTATTTTGCCCTTTGTGATTTTTCTTGTACTTTAGGACCAGGGTATCTTATTCTTTAGGTCTCCAACACTTTTCATTGGCCCATTAAAAGCTTTGAGTTCTAGGCATTGTGTCAAAAACATCTATGGATACGTGCATCTTTTTCTGACGGAGAAGTGAAGTAAGAGGTACTTCTAATACCTCTTTGCACACCTTACTCCAGCCAACTCCAATACAAAGTTATACAAATAATGCATATCTTTTTAACTTCTAGTTCTCTTTTGTGGGAATAATATTATATATATTGAAAAAAAGTAACAGCATACCCCTTGTTTTCATTCAACTTAGTATTTTTTCTTCTGGTAAGACAGGTGTACTAGGGCTGTCAGAGATCTATGGATGAATCAGTACTGAGTTTATAGAGCCATCAACACGTTTTTTTAAGCTTAAAACAAAATATAAGATGTTCAGTCTTTTTAAAGAATCATGCTGGTTTAATTCTTTTCCAAACACATCTAGGTGAGAGACAGTTAGTCTAGAAAAGTTATTTTAAGTTGGGAAAGGAAAGATAGTATAAATGTGTCCTTTTTAGTGCCTGGGATATTTTTTTTCACTCTACTTCACATTTTGGGATTTAAAATTTCATGTCTGCTCCATCCACAGATGAATGGATAAACCAAATGTGGTCCATTCATACAATGGAACACTCGTTGTTGTCGTTATGTGCCATCGAGTCAGACCTGACTCATAGCGACCCCTCCTGGGGTTTCTGAGGAGATATCACTACAGAAGTAGATTGTCCAACCCTTCTTCCGAGGGGTGGCTGGTGGGTTTGAACTGCCAGCCTTCTGGTTAGCAGTGAAGTGCCTTAGGCACTACACCACCAGAGCTCCTAATGGGACACTACTCAGCCATAAAGACATGGAGCCCTGAAGCAAGCCTCTGCAAGGATGATTCCTGAAAGCATCCCGCTGAGTGAAATGTCAATCACAAAATGATAAATACTGTATGATCCCACTTATAGGAAATAAGCAAATAAAGGGAAACCAAAGATTATGAATGATTATCAGGGGTGGAGGGAGGGAGGAAAAGGAGCTTTAGCTAACACCTCTGAAACACTGTCTGGGAACCACTCAGGACTTGGAAACGTTTCCCAACTAAATGTACAAAATCAAAGAAAGCAGTGTTCCAACACCAGCTGATGTTTTCGGACACCTCCTGGGGCTGGATAACACCCACAGACTTTTGTGGATGAACTCAGAACTCTCTCAATAATTCTGCGAGGCACAATAGTTACCAACACCGTTGTACTGATGGTCAAACAGGCACAGACAGAGCTGGCCCAAGGTCCCAGCACAAGACAGTGTCAGAGCCAAGATCTGAACCCAAGCACGCTGACTCTATAGAGTTGACTCTGGCCATCCCAATCCAAGGTCCTGCACCCCGAGTTCTCTTCACCACCCCCAGCACACACCTGCTAAGTAGACAGCGATCCCACAGCAGAAGAGGCCAAGGGCCACGTGTCTGAGGAGGCGGCAGTCATAGAGAAACCAGTCAGACCTGGATGGGGTGGGGACATGGAAAAGGAAGAGAAGGCTTCAGGAGGTGGGGTTGGTGGGGGACCAGCGAGGGAAGGATGGAGGAGTGGCCTGAATGAGAGGAGGAGTCAGCTTGCAGGGATCTGAGATCCCTGTGAGGACCCAAATGCCACCCACTCACCCATTTGAATCCATCATTTATCCACCATCCACCCGGCTATCCAGCTTCCATCCATGCATCCATCCACTCAATCATTTAACTATCCACCGTTCAGTCACCACTGATACATCATCTCACCCATTCACCATTCATCCACCCACCACCCACCCATCTCATATCCATCCACTTAGTATCCATCCATCCATCTTTCTGCCCATCTGTCTAGCTGCCCATCTACCCATGCACCCATCCATCCATCCACCCACCCACCCACCCAGCCATCCATCCAACTACCAAAAGATATATTTCCAATAATTCCACCACATAGCCAGCCAGCAGATGTCTATTCACTCATTTAGCCACCATACATTCACTGTCCATTCCTCCATCTCCATCAGATATTCAACCATTGTTCATCATGCATTCATTCATTTAACCTTATCCCAGTAATCCATCCACCTTTTCATTGAAACAGTCACCATCTGTTATGGATTAAATTATGTCTGCCTTCCCCAATGGAAGTAGATTGCCCAGTCTTCCTTCCCAGGAGTGGCTGGTGGGTTTGAACCGTCAGCCTTCTGGTTAGCAGTCAAATGCCTTAGGCACTACATCACCAGAGCTTCCCTTTTTGTTTGTTTGTTTGTTTGTTTGTTTTGGTTTGGCCCTCCCCAAAATATGTGTTGGATTCCTAAATCCTGCACCTGTGTGTGAAATCTTGTTTAGAAATAGTGTCATCTTTGTTCTGTAATCTGAGTAGGGTGGGATCTAAATCTAATCACTTCTGAGTTACAAAAGAGCAATTTAGACACAGACACACACCCGTGCGGACTGTCTACAAGCCAAGGAACCGAGGAACATCTGGGGCTACCAACAAGGAAGAAGTCATTTGAACTTTTAGCCTCCAGAACTGTGAGAAAATAAAAGCCACCACCCACTTGTGGTATTTGTGTTACAGCAGCGCCGGGAGACTAAGAAAATATTCATCCTTCATCCTTCTCCCAGCCAGCACCCACTCATCCAGCCCCTATTCAACACCCAGCCAGCCAGCCAGCCATCATCCTTTACCCACCCATCCACCTGTACATCTTCCATCCATCCTTTCCCATGCATCTACATCCATCCAAACATCCAGCACTCACAAAGCAGCAATTCTGTGCCAGACACTCGCTCAGCACCTAACTGCTCTCATTTCGCAGATCACAATGCTGCCTGACCCCAGATTCTTGAGGTCACAGCAGGAGAGGAACCTGCTGAAAAGGTTTAACAAATAGAGTATAAAGGGGTGGCGGGATAGATGGAAGAAGGGGGGAAGAGATGGATGAATGAAGGGGGTGGATGAAGGGAGGAAGAGATGGAGGGAGGGAGGAAAGGAGAGAAAGAAGGAAGGATGGATGGGTGAATGGAGAGAGGGAGGGAAAAAAGAGATGGGTGGATAGACGGGTGGGTGAGCAGACGGATGCGTTTATGAGTGGATGGATGGATGGATAGATGGATGGATTGATGCGTGGGTGGATGGATGGATTCACGAGTGGGTGGGTGGGTGGGGAGGGAGGGAGGGAATGAAGGGTGGCTTGCTGGCTGGCTGGCGGGATGGATGGACTCATGACTTGATGAGGGGAGGTGGGTGGATGGATGGGTGGATGGATGGGTAGAAAGAGGGAGAGAGAAGGAAGGAGGGAAAAAGCAGACTGGGAGGAATGGTAGAATGGCGAATAAGTGGAGGGCAGGAGAGAAAGACGGAGGGAGAATAATTCTTTTCCCATCAGAGGCCCCCGAGGGGCAGCAGCTCTCTTAGCCATCCAGCCTGCCCCCTTCGAGAGTGGGCCCCACACTCCTACCTGCTGGGGCCGGGCCCCCGCGCCATCTCGGCGCCCAGGTGGCCGCAGAGCGCGGCGAGCAACAGGCAGGTGAGGGCCAGCACCAGGGAAAGGGCGGCGAGCGCGGCGGCCAGCGGCAGCAGCGCCCCGGCCGCGTCCTCGGGCAGCCCGGGTCCCGCGTCCAGCCCCGGAGCCAGGCCCTCGGCGCGAGGTCTCCGCAGCTCTGCGCGGCCCGCCTGCAGCTGGAACAGCAGCTGCGCGCCCAGCGCCGCCAGCACGGCCGCCGGGATGCCCAACAGGGTCATTGCGGCCAGCACCCGGCCGCCGTACGACCGGGCCATGGGGACCAGAATCGGGGACCCCAGGGGGTCGGAAGAGTCCAAGGGTTTGCGGGGCAGTCGAGGACGCAAAAGGGGGGCAGGAGAGTTAGGAGGGATCCGAGGTTCCCCAAGGGGGTTCCGAGGGGGGCGGGGACAGGGGTGTGTGCGGAGGTGAGGAGGCGGTCAAGGGTTCTCTTATTCTGAGCAAGGAAGACGTCCGGAGGTTCGGGGCTCAGTAAGGGCGGCAGGGGGCGCGGGACCGAGCTCCGGGGCGCGACTGAGACGCGGAAGCTGGGAGAAAACTTGTGACAAAGTCTCTTCTCCCTCCGGGCCCCAAGCCCGCGACGGGCGCCCCCTTCCGGCCTCCGGGCCTTTTGCGACAGAGGGTCGAAGCCCCGCCCCGCAGCTCCGTTAGCGCCGCAGGTGCGCCCAACACCGCCCAAAGCGCAGACTTTACTGCTGTTGCTGCTGGGCTTTTTTTTTTTTTTCTTAATAATTTGAATGAAGTTTTAAATAATTCGTTTTGTTATTTGGTTTCAGCCTAGGGACATCGCAAGTGGATGATTTCCCGTCTGCGCGCCCTTCCGTCAAGCTTGGGTGTCAATGACGTCTCCTCCGTGGGGGCCTCACCGGCCCCTCCCCAGCTCCCAAGCCCTTCCCGGCTTTCCTTTCTGTCTGCCTTCCTTTCCCTCCTCCCAGCCAAGTCCCCTCCCTCCTTCCTTTCCCCCGCCCAGCTTCTTTCTTTCAGTTGAGACAAAGTTCATACATGTTTTACCATTTTTAAGTGAACACACTCACAATACTGTGCAACCATCACTAATACCTAGTTCCAGAACATTCTCATCTCCCAAAGTAATCCATAAGCAGTCACTATGCCGAGGAAGACCTAAGAACAGCTGAAACTTTTGAGTTAGTGGTGTTGGGGAAGAATACTGAAAGTCCCACGGCCTGCCAGAAGAACGAACAAATCTGTCCTGGAAGAAGTGCAGCCGGAGTGCTCCTTGGAAGCGAGAATGGCCAGACTGCATCTCTCGCTACTTTGGTCATGTTGTCAGAAGGGACTATTCCTTGGGGAAGGATATCATGCTTGGTAAAGTAGAGGGGCAACAACAAAAACAACCAAACTCACTGCCATGGAGTGGATTCTGACTCATAGTGACCCCCACTGGGTTTCCCAGGCAGTAAACCTTTACAGAAGTAGATTGCCCAGTCTTCCTTCACTGGAGTGGCTGGTGGGTTGAACCACCAACCTTTTGGTTAGCAGTCAAATGCCTTAGGAGCTATGCGATCAGAGCTCCTTTGGTAAAGTGAGGGTCAGCAAAAAAGGGGAAGGCCCTCAACAAGATGGATTGACACAGTGGCTGCAATGATGGGCTCAGGTACAGCAAGGATCTTGAGGCTGGCACAGAAGGGGGCAGCATTTCGTTCTGTCGTGTAGAGGGTCGCTATGAGTTGAAGCTGACTTGACAGCGCCTAACAACAATAACATGCCAGAGGGGATCATTAATCTACTTTCTGTCTCCATGGTTTGCCTAATCTGGACATTTCATGTAAATGGGATCCCAAAATATTTGTCTTGTGTCAGCCTCTTCACTGAACGTGTGTTCACAGTTCATCTATGTGATAGCGTGCATAGGTACTCCATTTCTTTTCATGATTGAATTTATGCTGAATAATATTCATTCAGGAGGTGCAGGAAGTGGGCTTCTCTGGTCTCACTGCCCCAGGTGAGGAAGATTGGGCACTGAAGGCCAGAGTGACAATAACGACGTTGACGACAGGCGGTGTGCCCTGCGGTTCTGACGTTTCTAAATGTCTTCTTTGGAAAGCTGCCAGTGACCTGGTATTAGGCACAAAGACTGGACTGACCATTATCACACAGGGTCTACTGGGCCCATTTCATAGATAAGTCTACTGAGGTTCCCAGAGGGCGATGGGGATTGGAACCTGGGGTAGGCAGCATCATCTCCGTCCCTCAATTTTCTCGTCTTGCGTTGGGCTGGTGAGCGGGAACTGAGGTGCTGGTGCAGACTCAAAGGCCCCTTTTCAGCTTCTTGGGCTTTGGCTCGCTCCTCTCCAGGCCCACTCCTAGCCTGGGCGCGGGAGGCGTGGTTTACGTATTATTTGCATGCTTGGCCCCGCCTCCGAAGAGTTGATACTCTGTTCTCCCTCCAGGTGGCAGCAGAGGCAAAGCGAAGCGGGTTCGTGCGCCCCAGCTTCTCGGCTTAATTTGCAAGAAAATACCTGGCCTTCTTCCCATTTCCAGGTGAGAGAGAGAGGCTAAGAGAGTGCCACTGTCTGAGAGTGGCAGTGGTCACACAGCCAGGAAGAGGCTCTAGACTAGAGCTTTTAATTTCTATATTTTGCTGCCTTCCCCAGGGATATCCAGGACCCACCTGGACAGATTGACGAGGACACTTGAAACAAGGACCTAAGAGACCAGATTGACTCCCGAACCTGGGAGGGCTCTTGAGCCCTGGCTGGCATTCAGGTGCCCCAACACACAACAGGACCAAATATAAAAGTCTAATCTGTATTAAATAGAAATGTGTTGTCAAAATCATTTTGGAAAAGATTTTTGTGATTTTGCACATGAGATAGGTGAACAGCTCATTTAATGTGATTGGCGAGCATTTCCCACACTCCAGGAACATACCTGGAAATTCTTGGGAAGTGAGGAAAATTAAAACTGGCAGTGGCATCACTAGGGATGTGGAGAGGGGGTGAGGATCATATTCGATGACATGATTAGAGGAAATGACACCAAAATGACTGTCAAATTTTTGTGCAGTGTTTCAGAAGAAATTTATTACTTTATATAAAAATATCCCATTTTTTGTGAGCCCAGCTTCCAGGCATCAATATACCTATGCTGAATAGATGAAAACTCTATGTTGATTTGCTTTTGAACCTTCTGGTGCGTTCCGCTCAGAGCTCTCATTATTACCCAATTATCGTGAGGCTTGGGAGCTCTGGTAGCATAGTGCCTAAGGCACCTGACTGCTAACCAGAAGGCTGGCAGTTCAAACCCACCTGCCACTCCTTCGAAGGAAGGTTGGGCAATCTGCTATCCTTAGTGATACTGCCTTGGCAACCCAAAGCGGGGTCACTATGAGTTGAGGCTGACTCGATGACACACAACACCACCACCCTGACGCTTAGATTGTTGTTTTTGTTGCAGCTGGTGTTTTGAGTCAAGTTGATCAAATTTTGTGATGTTTCAGTTACAAGATTGTAGTAAGTAGTATCAGTGAATCTATACAAACAACTTTTTTGAGAATGAAGTAATAATACAAGGAAAAGGAGCAAAATATAATAATAATAAAGACTTCTGCTCAGTTACTAGTAGTGTTTAACTGATAATGTAACTAAATGTTGAACATTTTACAAAACAATTTTGTTAATATTCACATAATCTAATAAGTGTTACATTTAAGCAATTTACAACTATGTCACCAACTATTCTATGATGAAACTGATAATAAACGTTAAGCATTGGTAGCATAATGCCTAAGGCACTTGACTGCTAACCAGAAGGCTGGTGGTTGGAACCCACCTCGGAAGGAAGGTTGGGCAATCTACTTCCGTAGTGACACCGCCTCTGAAACCCAAGGAGGGGTCGCTGAGTCTGTCCACATAACAACAAACATTCTGTATGATCTGGTTGGAGAGTAGGTCCTGGGGGGGGGGTGGTGGCACCAACCCTACTGGTGCCACTAAGAAATGGCCAGTTATTCTCAAGGAAAAGGACTTTTTGTCAGGGTAACAGCGGACACCTTACCGTGCTGGGTGTTGTATGCTGAGTACTGTTCTGAACACGCGGGACCCACCGCGCTCCTTACCTCGTCGAAATCATGTAAACAACTGGAAAAGATGGCTCAGAACTCAAAAAAAAAAAAAAAAAAAAAAATTCACTGCCATTGAGTCGATTCCAACTCATAGTGACCCCCATGGGGTTTCCAAGGCGGTATCACTATGGAAGTAGATTGCCCAGTCTTTCTTCCGTGGAATGGCTGGTGGGTTTGAACCGCCAACCTTCTGGTTAGCAGTCAAATAAATGCCTTAGGCACCACACCACCAGAGCAGGGATGATCTCATTTCTTGGAAGGAGAAACTAAGACACAGAGAAGTTAGGTCACCTGCCAGGAATCACACTGCGAGAGAATGCGGGGCTGGGATTTGAACCCTGACATCCAGTGCAAATTTATCAGACACTAAGTTTCGCAAGCAACGACGCTGACACAGAGTGAGACTTAATTTCACGTTTATATTCACAGTTTACAGTTTTGGAACCATTAATTACCCCCGTCCCCCAGGTTTCAAATATTTCCAGAGACGCCTGAAAAGCTCTCCGGGCTTCTTCGCTCAGACCCGGGTCTCAGAAGCACCCTGGCGCCTCCAACCCCGCCTCCTCCCGGAGGGGCTCCGGACACAGACCGAGCGGGGGTGCCTCATGCAGATCCCCTCCCGCCCCGCTCTACTCCTCAGGGGGGTCCCTCTGGGGAGGGGAGGTCTCATCCCAGATTCCCCCCCCCCTCCCGCTCCAGGGGTTTAGAACACTTCCCGACCCCGCCGGCTGCCGGGATGACCGCCCTGCACCCGCTCACTAGGGGCGACCTGGGCCCAGCGACCTTTAGAATAGAACAAACCCCACGCCCCGCCACCCCCCGGGGATCTCGGCACAGTCACCAACCCAGTCATTCCCGGGCTCGGAACAGCCCCGGGGGCCCGCCACGCCCAGCGGTTCCTGTTTCAGATTCCGCCCCCGGGGTCTGGTAATGGCCCCTCGGCTCCGCCTTCCGGGTGGGACGTCCCAAAGTAGGTTCCCCACCCCCTTCATTCCACCGGCCCCCAGACCACGCAACAGCCCCAGGCCCGGCCCGGCCCGGCCCACCCTTCTGCGGGGTATCCCTTTGGAAATTCGCGCCTCCAGGGGACTCGGGACGGCCTCTGACCCCACCCTTCAGGTGCCTCCTAGAAATTCCCGCAGGTTTTCCCAGCCCTGCCTTCCTGGGGTGTTGTCTCATTGTCGATTCCCCTGCTCCGCTCACCCCAGCTACAGGGGTCTCAGAACAGCCCCCCGGCTCCTCCCTCTGCCCCGGCCCCGCCCTCAGGGCCTCCCCGCGGCGCCGCGTCCACGCGGTACTTGCGGCGGCGCAACGGATCCGTGAGGCTGCGCGGCACTGGGTCGTCGAAGTCCTCGGGTTGCAGGAAGTTGCGGTCCAGCAGTTCGGCCGCCTCCTGCCAGTTGGCGAAGCAGGCGGGGCCCAGGCGGCGGATCTCGTCGGCCGCGTCGCGCGTGAGCACGTCCCCGCCCGGCTTGAGCACCACGACCGCGGGCAGGCGTTCCACGGAGAACCGGCGCCCCAGGTCCCTGCGGGGGCGCGAGGTCAGAACGCGGGCCCAGGCAGCGCCCAACCCTAACTTCCGGGCATAAATGGAGCGCCTTCCGTGTGCCAGCCCGGCGTCGCTGGGGTCGTGCGGGGACCAGGACAGGCCCGGCCACACTGGTCTCCCAGTTTTCTGCAACACCCTGGCACAGCCCCATCCCCCGGGCCTTTGCGCGTGCTGTCTGCCTCCAATCGAAACTCTTCCTATACTGTGCTGGCATTTTCCTTCCTGGCATCCTTCAGAATGCAGCACGTGACATAGTTTATTTACTTCCCTTATTTATCATTTTCTCCCAGTAGAATGTCGCCTTCACAAGAGCATGGATTTGGGTCTCTCTGAGCTCTGGTAGCATAGTGGCTAAGACACTTGCCTGCTAACCAGACGGCTGGCGGTTCAAACCCACCAGCCACTCCTAGGAAGGAAGGTTGGGCAATCCTACTTCCGTAGTGATACTGCCTCGGAAACCCAAGGAGGGGTCGCTATGAGTCGGGTTTGACTCGACGGCACACGGCACACAACAACAACAACAACATTGACTGGTGCTCCTTCCCAGTGCCTGGAAAAGTGGGGTACAGAGTAAGCTCTCAGGGATGAATGAATGAATAAATACTGATGAATTTCATAAAGAAACTGAGATGGTTAAGAGGTTGTTAGGGATTGAACCGTGTCCCCCAAGAGTATGTTTTTGAAATCCTAACCCCTGTGCTTGTGGAAAGGAGCTCTGGTGGCGCAATGCCTATGGCATCTGACTGGTAACGAGAAGGTTGGTGGTTCCAACCCACCAGGCCCTCTGTGGAAGGCAGACTGGCCAATCTACTTGTGTAAAGATTTACCACCTCAGAAACCCAATGGGGTTGGAATTGACTGGATGGCAGTGAGTATGTATGAGTGTGTGTACTTGTGGAAAGGAGCTCTAGTGGCACAATGGTTAAAGCATTTGGCTGCTAACCAAAACGTGAGTGGTTTGAACCCACCAGCTGCTCTACATGAGAAAGATGAGGCAGTCTGCTTCCTTAAAGATTTACAGCCATGGAAACCCTGTGGGGGCAGTTCTACTCTGCCCTACAAGGTCACCATGAGTCAGAAGCAGTGGGTTTTGGTACTTGTGGGTGTGATCTCATTTGGGAATAGGGTTCTCTTTGTTACATGAATGAGACCACATCAGTGTGGGCTGTGACCTAAGCTGATGGCTTTGAGAAGTAACAAGAGCAGATTGGACACAGAGAGAAACAGGCACAAGTGAGGGAAAGAGAAATGTCCCGTCAGGTCATCAAGGTCCCGAGGAACACCAGGCTTTTCCCCAAGAGCCGACAGAGCACACCTTGCCCTCGTGCCAGTGCCCTGAATTCAGACTTCTAACCTCTTGAACTGTGAGAAAATACATTTCTCCTGTTTAAAACCACCCACTTGTGGTATTTGTTATGACAGCACTAAGAAACTAAGACACACAGTGGCATTTGAAGTTCAAATAAAATAGAAACTATTTTTTTAGTGTAAGTACATCATTAGAAAGCTTGACAATCTATTTTCAAAAATTCAACCACTGAAAACCCAATGGAGCAGTGGGTACAGTCACAGATTCCTCCCAGACACCTAACCAGACGCCTCGCAGGACTGGTTCGCTAGGTTTAAAGGCTTTGGACCATAGTCTCGTGGGACATCTCAGGAGCTGGCACAACACAGTCTGTAAAGCGTATGTTCTACGCGCTTGTTTGGTAAGTAGTATTGGGGATCTTCAACGCTTCCAAGCAGCCATTTAAGACACAACTATTGGCCTCTACTCAAGAACAGCGATGGAGACTCAGAAAGAAGAAAAGAAAGGCCTGAAAGAAGGAACTAGTCTATAGGACCTTGGCCAGACTTATCCAGAGACCAGAAGAACTAGCTGGTGCCCAGCTACCACTACTGACCCTTCTGACCCAGGACTCAATAGATGGTCCTGGGTAGAATGGGAGAGAGTCATAGAACAAACTCCAAAATCTTAAAAAACCCACCAGACTTAACCAGACCGACAGAGACCTGGGGAACCCCCGTTATTATTGCTCTATGATATGCTTTACATTTTTAACTGAAACTACTCCCAGAGGTTGTCTTTTAACCAAATAACAGACTGCTGTTGTTATGTGCTGTCGAATTGGACCCTCTTTGGGTTTCCGAGGCAGTATCTCTATGGAAGTAGATTGCCCCATCTTCCTTCCGAGGAGTGGCTGGCGGGTTTGAACCGCCAACCTTCTGGTTAGCAGTCAAATGCCTTAGGCACTACGCTACCAGAGCTTCCAAATAACAGACTGGCTCATAAAATAAACATCATCATCAACATCACCTGTGAGTGCTGTGGTCCTTTTATATGAGCACAAGACAAAATTTGTCTATTTGATGCCAAGCAGCCAACATTTACCCTAAAGCAAAGATGAGAAGGTCAGGGGGCAGGGAACCGAGAATAATGGAAATGAACCACCACAATGGAAATAACAAGGATGTGGATGCGCCGAGGAAAACGTAACCAGTGTCACTGAACAGTGTGTGTGGAAGATGTTAAGCGGGAACCTAGTTTGCTCTGAGGCACACACATGGGGCTGCTGCAAGTCAGGGTCTCCTCCACAGCAGCAAGTGGTGCTTGGTTGGCTTGCGTTTCTGCTGTTACTACTTCCTGTTCTGTTGGCGCTGGCTCATGACAGCCCCACGTACAACAGATCAAACTGCTGCTTGGTCCTGCGCCGTGTGCATGAATGCTACCCTCAAGGCCTGTTGCTGCAGCCGCTGTCTAGGTTGAGTGCCTGCCAACCCAGAGGGCTCATCTTCCAGGGCTGTATTGGGCAATACTGTGCTGTGACCCGCAGGGTTTTCAACGGGCTGTTCTTTCTCTGGCCTCAGGGCCTCTGCCTGGCATGCCTTCCTTTTCCTCACTGTTCACTCTCCTATCTTCCCTTCCCCTGGGGGTCTCTGTTTAAAGTTATGTCCTTAGGGAAGCATCCTCTGATCCCCCAGTCTCAGCCAGGTCTCCCCATTATAGTTCCACGTGGCAGCTATCCTTGTCCTCCAGAGCAAGTTCATCATATATTTATGTCTATCTTTTGTATCTAGCACCCTGTAAACTCCCCAGAGGGTGGAGATGGAAGTGTGCTTGCACACGGTATCTTCCAGTTTCCAGCACATTTGTTAACTTTGGGTGGAACAGATGAATTAACCAAAAGCAAAGCAAATGCACTACCGTCGAGTCAGATCCGACTCATGCGACCTCTCGGGTTTCCAAGGCGGTATTGTGGTATCACTACGGAAGTAGATTACTCAACCTTCCTTTCGAGGAGTGGCTGGTGGGTTTGAACTGCCAGCCTTCTGGTTAGCAGTCAAATCCCTTAGGCACTACGCCACCAGAGCTCCTAACAGATGAATTACTAAACAAAAATAAACATCTCACTCTCAGCAGAGGTGGCTCCTCTACCAGAAGTCCTCCTGGATCTCTCTTCCTGCCTGACCTATATCTAAGTGTTAGGGGTTGAATTGTGTCCCCTCCAAAGTATATGTTGCAATCCTAATCCCTAGACCTATGGATGTGAACCCATTTGGGAATAGGGTTTTCTTTGTTATGTTCATGAGGTCATATGAGTGTAGGGTGTGTCGTGTCATAAACCAATCTTTTGAGATATAAAAAGCATAGATTAGGCACAGAAGCAAGCTAGCAGGACTGAGGGGAAGACAGCTGCCACATAGGGATCTCCAAGGAACACGGAGAAGAATGCCGGAGAAGCTGAGACAAGGATGTTCCCCCTGAGTGGACAGAGCGAGCCTTCCCCTAGAGCCCGGGGCCCTCGGTTCAGACTCCTAACTGTGAGAAAACGAATTTCTATTTGCTAACAGGGAAACCAGGTAACCCTAGAAGGGCAGGAAGAGCCACTTCCTGGGCACGTCCCCTCCTCTAGGAAGCCCTCCCAGGTTTCCCCACCACCTCACATCCTCAGGTCATCCTGGAAAGGCAGGAAGAGCCACTTCTTGGGCATGTCCCTGAGGAACTGGTCCTGCTGCTCCTCTGTGGGGTCCTGGGACACATACACCAGGGCGAGCTGGGCTGCCCGCAGCACGTAGAACTCATCTGTGAGCCTCACGAAGAAGTCCCTGAGCACTGGTGCGAAGGCCTGGCACTGCGGGCAGCCCCCAGCGCCAAAGAACAGCAGCACCAGCCGGTTGTCCAGCTTGCGGCTGAGCTCCTCCTCTGTGTCCAGCTCGTCCTGGTCGCTGTTGTTGCGGATCAGGACACGGCCAGAGAACAGGGCAGCCATGACTGGGCTCAGAGGACCCTGTCTTGCCCGGGGCCACTTGGCTTCTCCCCCAGGACTAAGAATCTACGAGGCCAGCTTAGGACCTCACTAATCTGCTTAAACTCTGACCTGGTTATGGGGCCTTCAAGGACGGGGCAGCTTCCATCCCGGGTTGTACCTGTGACCCCCTTCTCAGGGGAGTGCTGCCAATACATTAAAATAAACCCACAGGACCGCAAAGGAATTCACTGATACCTACATGTTAGTCACTGTCCAGTGGATTCTGGTTCTGACCCGTGCTGACCCCATGTGTACGGAGTAGAACTGTGCTCCATAGTTTTGTTTTTTTTTTAAATAATATTTTCTAGTATTTTGGGTGAAGGTTTACCCAGAAGCTTATGTTCCCATTCGACAGTTTCTACACGGCTGTTCAATGACACAGGTTACACATGTCACAGCACCTGAACATTCTCATTATTTCTCTTCTGGTTGTTGTGTTTGCTCCATAGGGTTTTCAGTGCTGTGACCTTGGAAACAAATGGCCAGGCTTTCTAAGGAAACTTTGAGTGGATTCGAACTGCCAGCCTTTTGGCTAGTAGTCAAATACTTAACCGCTGGTACTACCACCCAAGGACCTTTATAAAGACACATTTGTCCAAATCTTTTACTAGTCATCGTGCTGTAGAAATAAATATCTGTACTTCTTCACTAGCACATGAGGTAATCATGATGAGCAGAGGGGGCGTTACAGTTAGTCCCCGACTTGGGACATATTGGACTTGCACTTACAACCATTTGTGGGTTTCTTTTTGTACTGCATACAACACTGCAGCACGTAATTTGCTGATGTCATCATTCTCAGATGTTCATCAGATGTTCACTAGCAAATATTTCTATATAATGCTTCCAACCCCCAAAGACAAATGAAGATCAGATTTATAAAGATACTTATAATAAAAGGTGATAATAATGAAAAACAGAGAGAGATTCAACTTATGTCAGAATCAACTTAGGATGGAGTCCTCCAAGTACTGTGATTTCCTGTCATGATAAAAAGCACTTGTCATTTCAACTGTTTTTACTTGTACCAGTGAGCCAGCTGGGAGACCAGGAGAAGAACTTCTGAGGCCTCTCACACACTCAGGGGAGCCTGAGAAATAATAGACCCCTGGGGATTTTTGCTTCATTTAAAACATTTTTTTTGTGGCAGTAAAATATATATAATAAAATGTTACCATGTTTTACATGTCCAATTCAGTAGCATTAATTACATCCACCAGGTTGTGCAACCACCCCCTCATCCATTCCCAAATGTTTCCATCACCCCAAACAGAAGCTCAGTGCCCCTTAAGCAATAACTCCCCCCCCCCAGTCCCTGGAAACCACTAATAAATGTTGGTCTCTATGGATCTGCCTGTTCTGGACATTAATACAAAGGGGATCACAATAGGTGCCCTTTAAAGCAAACCCATCACCATTGAGTGGATTCCGACTCAGCCACCCTACAGGACAGAGTAGTATTGCCCCAAGATTTGCAAGGCTGTGAATCTTTAAGGAAGCAGACAGCCTTATCTTTCTCCAGAGTGGCTGGTAGATTTGAACCACCAAGCTTTTAGTTAACAGCCAAATGCTTCACCTATTCCATCACCAGAGCTCCTAGGGGACCTTTGTTGTTATTTGCCAGTCGAGTCGGCCCCAACTCATAGCAACCCCTCCTTGGGTTTCCGAGGCAGTATCACTACGGAAGTAGGATTGCCCAACCTTCCTTCCGAGGAGTGGCTGGTGGGTTTGAACCGCCAGCCGTCTGGTTAGCAGTCAAGTGCCTTAGGCACTATGCTACCAGAGCTCCCAGGGGACCTTTAGTGTCTGGCTTTCTTCACTGAGTATGGTGTTTTCAAGGTTCATCTACACTGTAGCGTGTATCAGGACTTCATTTCTCTTTATGGCTGAATAATATTCCAGTGTGTGGCTGGACCACCCTGTGTTTATCTACTCATCTGTTGATGGACACTTAGGTTGTCAACAGCTGTTGATAGTTTGGAGTGAATTGTTATGCAGTGATAGCTAACCAGAACACCTGGTTGAGAAGACTTTTCAAGATCTAGTAAAATATAGAGGAGTCCCTGATGGCACTTGGCTACTAACGGAAGCTTTGGAAGTTCTAGTCCACCTCGAAAGAAGGGCCTGGTGATCCATTTCTAAAAATCAGCCGCTGAAAACCCCGTGGAGCGCAGTCTAAGTCTGGCACACAAGGCATCACCATGAGTCACGGCTGACTTGAAGGTATCTGTTTTGTTTTCAGGAAAACACAGGAGACGCTGAGGAAACTCTTAGTGTTGATTTTAAAAAATAAAAGGAATACTGCAAAACCCTCCTCATGAGTTTCATTCATGTCATCAAGGCCTTGTGAAGGGATCCTTTCCTGACAGGCCGCTGTGTCATTTCACCCAGAACCGATGCCCTGGCTGGTTTCTCTCATGTCGTTGAACCCTGCAAAGTCACAGCTGGTTGTGATTCCAAGAAGTTACTAAGAGCCGAGTGATCTTGGTTGCACACGCTCTGATTCCGCATTCATGATTATGAAAAGGACTTGGGGGCAACATCTTCTGACCTCCTTTAACTTCATAAGAGGGAGACAGAATCACCATCAGCAGCCCCAGGCTTATTCCTATGAGGCCAGACGTGCCACCTCCCTCCAGCCTTTTACCAATTCCGTCCCTCCCATGGCACTGACTACTTCTCTGCTGGGTTCGATAATTTATGGCAGTGGCACACAGAACTCACAGACAATACTCACAATTATAGGGTTTATTAGGGAAGTAATGGGCTACAATCTAGGTTCAGGAACACGCTCAGGATATAATTCTTCCATAAGGACAGTCTCCCTTCTGCTATGCCCTGAGGCATGCCTTTCTGGCCTTTGGCCTCTCAACCTGGCCTCTGCCCTGCTTGGGCAAGTGTTACAAAGCTCTTTCAGCTCTGCCGATAGGTGCACCTAGGTGCATCCCACTCCACTCCGTCAGTAAGTCTGCTGCCCAAGGGCACTCAGCTTTCTTGCTCTGTGGGCCAGGTAAGCCCACTGCCCTGAGTCGTGCCTCTGGGGTCCACTGCGACCGTCTCTCTGCTGGACATCTCTCTCCAACGGGCTGTCTCTCTCTGTCGGGATGTTGCTCTCTGCCGGAGCATCTCTCTGCTGGGTGTTTCAGCCCAGGAGGTCCAGGGCAGGGATCTTGGGTCCAAGGATGCGCTCTAGTCACCTCCAGCTCTTCTCTCGATGGCAGTGAGCTCTCCCCCTCCGTCTCTAGGAAGGTTCATTTTAAGCCTGGCAGAGTGACGAAACTAACCAATCCCAACATCAGAGTTCTGCACACCTTATTTGCATGGTCCCACCCAGTAATCTGGTGGGAGTTACAAAGACTATGACTAGAAAAACTATACCAAGTCATTCATTGCACCACAGTGAGGCACTGGCTTCATGTCCTCAGAATAGCCCCACAAGGTCACTGAGAAAGCCAGTCCTATTCTATATGGAAGCCCTGCATCAAAGAACAACTCATGTGGCTGAATCATCCCAAAGGCATCTGTTGGGGTACAGAGCAGGGCTTCTATCTATCTCAGTGTTTCCAAACCACAGCACTGCTGACATTTGGTTCCAGAGCATTCTGTGTGATGAGGCCGCCCTGTGCCCTGTAGAGGGCTGAGCAGCACCCCAGCCTCCACCCAGTCCATGCCCATAGCAGCCCCCCATTGGAACAACCACAAATTTCTCCATATATCATTACCAAGTGCCCCTGGGGGTGCAGAATCACCCCCAGTTGAGGCCAGCTGGATGGATGGATGGACAGACAGACAAGGTCTCTCACACTAAGGCAGGGTTCTCCGCCTCAACACTATTTGTTGAGTTAAGGATCAAAAGAACACTGCTGTTTAGTTCCAGAGTGTTCTTTGTGGTGAGGACATCCTGTACACTGTAGGGTGTTGAGCACCATTCCTGGTCTCTACTCAGAAGCAATCCCCACCCCAGTCCAAAAATGTCCCCAGACATCACTAATGTCCCCTGGGGGCAAGAGTACCTCCTGAGGAGAACCTGTGGGTTAGGGGATTCCACTGACCTCCAAGACACCCTGCCTCCATATCATCTGACCCACTGACAGCCTAGGATGCCGCACACATTTAAATACACTGAGTGGGGAGGAGCGAAAATCACGGAAGCTGGAGGACCACCCTGACTGATGCCATCTAACCTGTTGGGAATTCATTCTGGTGTATGGTGTAAGCTAGGGATTGAACTCAATATATTCCCAAATAATCAATGCAAGGTTGCACTTCCAAGGCACTGGTAACATTGGGGCTGGCTCATTCTCTGGAGTGTGACCGTCTCTCTGTGACCCTCCTGTGCACTGTAGGGTGTTGGGCAGCATCTCTGGTCTCTACCCACTTGATGCCAATAACATCCCCCTGTTGTGACACTCTGGTGGTGTAGTGGGTAAGGCATTTGGCTGCTAACCAGAAGATCAGCGGTTCAACCCAGCACCTGGCCTGCAGGAGGAAGATAAGGCAATCTACTTTCATAAAGATTTACAGCCTTGGAAACCCAAGGGGGATCACTATGAGTTGGAATTAACTCAATGGTAGTGGGTTTGGTTTGGGTTGGATTGTGATACTCGAGACATTGCCCAGTGTCTCCCGAGGGGTAGAATCACCCCAGGGTAGAACCCCTGCCAACCTTTTGTTTAGTAGCTGAGTGCCTGACCACTGCACCACCAGGGTTCCTTTGAATAGTGACTCCCACAATAATATGTCCACATCCTAATCTCTGGAACCTGTGACCGTGACCTTATATGGTAAAAGAGTCTTTGCGGATGTGATTAAGTGAAAGATGAGGAAGATTATCCTGGATTATTCAGGTGGGCCCTAAACCCAATGACCAGGGTCCTTATGAGACACAGAAGAGGCGAAGACACACAGACACACCTCAGGAAGATGGCTCTGTGAGGACAGAGGCAGAGTTTGGAGTGATGTGGCCACAGGCCCAGGAATGCATGGAGCCACCAGAAGCTGGAAGAGAGAAGGAAAGGTCCTGCCCTACGGCCTCTGGAGGGAGCACAGCCCTGCTGACACCCTGATTTTAGACTTCTGGTCTCCAGGACTCTGAGAGAACAAATTCTTGTTGTTTGAAGCACCGAGCTTGTGTCATTTGTAACAGCTGCTACAGGACACGCAGACACGTGGACCCTGAACGTGGTCATGAGAAGTCCTTCACGCCACCACTGTTCTCTTTTTTTGAACATTTTATTGTGTTTTTGGTGAAAGTGTACATAGCAAATAGTTTCCCACTTAACAATGTATACACAAACTGTTCCTATGACATTGGCTGCTGACCCCACAATGGTCAGTCCCTCCAGTTTCCCGGCCCTTCTTGCCTTCTTATCTTTGCTTTTGTGTAATTGTTGCCTGTTTGTTCTCTTCTGTTTGAATGGTCTAAGGCGCACATTTCTTACCAGTGTTATTGTTTAGTTTGTGGGTCAATCAATTACTTGACTAAAAGGTGACCTCCAGGAGTGGCTTCAGTTCTAGGCTAAAAGGCATCTTAGGGTGATAATGTCAGGAGCTCCTCCAGTGTCGGTCAGTCCAGTAAGTCTGTTTTTTTTTTAAATATAAATTTGAGTTTTCTCCTACATTTTTCTCCCATTCAAACCATGACCTGTTGTGTTCCTGGTCACAGCAGTCAGTAGTCAGTGGTAGCCTGGCACCATCTAGTTCTTCTGGTCTCAGTCTACAGCAGGCTATGGTTTGTGTGGGGCCATTTGTTCTGTGGACTTTGGTTCCCTCAGTCTTTGGTTCCCTTCACTCTCCTTTGCTCCTGACAGGCAGACACCAATATTTATATTTTAGAGGGCCATTCTCAAGCTTTTAAAATCTCAAACACCACTTACCAAAAAAGGCTATAGAACATTATCTTTAAGAACTATGTTACACCAATAGACCTAGATGTCCCCAAGACCATAGTCCTTAGCCTTCAAGCCCAGTAACTCAGTCCCATGAGGTGTCTGGATATGTCTAAGAAGTTTCCATAACTATGCCCCCTATGTACTGTATTTTTATTATTATT
>NW_006921723.1:1614277-1614949 GCF_000298275.1 Orycteropus afer afer
TTGTAAGAATAAACTCCTGTTTGTTAAGGCCATCCCATTTGTGGTATATTTCCTGTCAGAGAGGTACTAAGTAACCAGAACACCTACATAGTGTATATATCTACCTATGTAGGAGCTCTGGTGGCATAGTGCCTAAGGCATTTGACAGCTAACCAGAAGGCTGGTGGTTCAAATCCACTAGCCACTACTTGAAAGGAAGGTTGGGCAATATAATTCTGTAGAGATACCGCCACGGAAACCCAAGGAGGAGCACTATGAGTCAGTCCCGACTCGATGCAGGTGAGTTTGGTTGTTTGGTTTTATCTATGTATGTTACCACTCACAGAATTTTGGTTGTTATTACTGTTGTTGCAGAATTGTACGTATTATGGCATTTACTACATTGTTGTTGCTGTTGTTAGGTGCCGCTGAGTTGGCTCCCACTCCTAGCGACCCTGTATACAACAGAAACATTGTCTGGTCCCGCACCTCCTCACAATCCTTGCTATGCTTGAGCTCATCTTTGCAGCCACTGTGTCAGTCCACCTTGTTGAGGGCCTTCCCCTTTTTTGCTGACTCTCCACTTTACCAAGCATGATATCCTTCTTCAGGGAATGGTCCCTTCTGACAATATGACCAAAGTAGGTGAGATGAGGTCTGGCCATTCTCACTTCCAAGGAGCGTTCCAGTTGC
>NW_006921723.1:1634188-1659461 GCF_000298275.1 Orycteropus afer afer
GGAGACAAACTTGTCTGTCGGTTTGTCCTACTGTGGTGACGTGCTGCTGTGAGTCTTGAGGCTGTGCCACTGGTGTTTCAAACCCAGTGGGGTGCACATGGTGCACAGGTATCAGCCCAGCTTGCAGACTGAGACAGACTAGGAAGAAGGAGGAGGCCATCCCCTTCTCAAAGAACTGGCCAGGGAAAACAATAAATAGTAAAAACTTAAAAAAAAAAAAAAAAGGCCATGTTCCCAGAAACTCTTGGATTTTGGAAATGCAGATGTGGGAATAAGGATCTGGAAGAGACCTTCCCCAGAGCTGTGCTGGTGGTTGAAAGGGATATCAAGAACATGCTTAGTCAGGGCTCAGTGCACTGGGTGAGGAGCGGAGAGAGAGGAGGGAGAGGGCAGTAAAAGTAGGGGCAGTGTTGCTGCTGTTCCTGCTGTGAGCGGATTCCTACTCACGGTGATCCCATGTGCTCCAGAGTAGGACTGTGCTCTGCAGGGTTTTCTTGGCTGTAATCACAACTGCAGCAGATCACCAGGCATTTCTTCCACAGCACATTTTGCAAGGGTGGGTTCCAACTGCCAACTTTGCAACTCATTCGTGCTCCCCAAATGGGGGGACGAGGGAGGAGGAGGGAAGAAGAGAGAGGAGGGAAGGGAGGGTAGGAGAGAGAAGAGGAAGAAAGGTAGAGGGGAGGGGTGAGAGGACAAGGGAAGGAAGAGGAAGGAGAGGAGGGGGAGAGGGAGGAGGGGTGGGGTGAAAGGGAGAGGGGAGGAGGGGAGAGCAGAAGGGGGAGGTGAAGAGAAGGAGAAATGGGAGAAGGTAAGGAGAAGGAGGGTGGGAGAAGAAGGGTGGGGTGGTAGAGGGGGAGGGGAGGGAAAACAGTAGGGGAGGTGGGGGAGAGGGGGAAGACACAAGAAGCAGCAAGGGGAGAGGGAGGTGGGGGATTGGAGAGTGAACAAGGGCAGGGTGAGGAAGGAGAGGACAGAAAAGAGGAAGGGCAGCAATCGGGTGACATCTGTGAATGAATGAATCCTAACTCTGCTCTAGTGTGAACCTGAGTGAGGACAGCCCATCCTGGTTTCTTTATTTGTAAAATGGGGTCATTGTAATAGGGGTAACTGGCAGGATGAGAGTGCAGCTGCTCTTAGGGGTCACTGCTGACTCTGCTGACCCCTAGTCCAGAAAGCTGTGGGCCAGGGGCTGGCTCTGGGCCTGGCCTCCAGCCCCTATTCTACCCTCCCTGGGCTGCCTGCAGGACCAATGGCAGCATGAGGACTGCGAGCCTGTAGGGCCTTGTCCTCCAAATAGTGCTGGAAGCTGGCCCTGGCCGCCTCCCAAGGAGAGCTCTGGGAAGGTCAGCCAAGCTGGGGAGAAAACAAGTACGGGGTGTGTGTGTGGGGGCAACGGGCAGAGGAGGGGAGCTGGAAGGAGGGAGACGGAGTTGTGTGTTGGCACTGTCTGAAGCACGGTCCAGGAGTCTGTGGACAGAGAGCCCTGAGGCAGCCAGCCTGAGGCCTTGCTGCATGGCTGGGTTTGGGGTCCCGGCCTTGGCTGCTGGAACCTAAGCGGACCAAGCCGACCTTGCCTGCCACCTGTCCAAGCCTCTGGGAGCCAGCAAGGGTTGTGTGCAATTCCAGGTCAGTCAGGAAAAAGGGTTGTGGGCAGCTGGCCCCCAGAGTCTGAATGAGGGCTTTTGGGGCCTCTGGCTGAGAGTTTAGGAGCTTTGATGGCATAGTGGTTAAAGCATTTGGCTGCTAACAAAAGTCAATGGTTAGAACCCATCAGCTGCTCTGTGGGAGAAAGATGAGGTAGTCTGCTTCCATAAAGATTTATAGCCTTGGAAATCCTATGGGACAGTTCTACTCTGTCCTAAAGGGTCACTATGAGTCAGAAACGGCTCCATGGCAGTGGATTTGTTTTTGTTGTTGTTGTTTGTTTGTTTTCGTTTTGATAAGAGTTTAGAGCTGCAGAGCACAAATACAGTATTCACTGGCCTCTGTGGGTGCATTTAATTAAGGGTGGAGACCTAGTGTGTGGATTCCGGGCTCCTGGGGCACAACATTGACATTTAAATGACAAGGTTTTGGGGTATGGATTTAAGATTAGCAACATGCAAGCCACCACAGTACAACAAACTGACAGGAGAGTGGTGGCTGAAATGTGGTAAGCAGCAAATGGCATAGTGCCTAAGGCATTTGACTGCTAACCGGAAGGCTGGAGGTTCAAACCCACCAGCCACTCCACGGAAGGAAGGTTGGGCAATCTACTTCTGTAGTGATACTGTCTCAGAAACAAGGAGGGGTTGCTATGAGTTGGATCCGACTCCACCACAGTGTGCTGCGTTTTGCGTTCTTATAGGATATATCTAAGAGAGTTTTGGGACTTGCAGTGGCGTCACTGGAAGGGTGGAAAGGAGTGCGGACCACATTGAGTGACACTGTCAGAGGACGTGACACCAAAATGACAAATTTTAGTGCAGTGTTTCAGTAGAAATTTATTATTTTTAATAAAAATATCCCTGTAGTTATAACAACAAAAAAATTTTTTGTAAGCCCAGCTTTGTTGTTGTTGGTGGTGTTATGTGCCGTGGACGTAGCCATATACCTACAAAGCTAAAACTCGATGCAAATTTACTTTTGGAGCCTTGTTATGTGCTCAGGTCAGAGCTGTCATTATTAACCCAATTACAATGAACCCTGCACACTCTACACACACCCCCTGTTGTTTTCTTGCTCCTGGTATTTTTATAGTTCTTGATTTTGTCAAAGTTTCTGTTGTTTTAGCTACAGTATTGTGGTAAGTAATATTTGTAAACCTATATCAATAACTTTTTCAGAATGAAGTAGTAATTAAAGGAAAAAGAAAAATTTAAAAAGGGCTTCTGCTCAGTTAGGAGCTCTGGTGGCACAGTGCCTAAGGCATCTGACTGCTAACCAGAAGGCTGGAGGTTCAAAACTCCACGGAAGGAAGGGCAATCTACTTCCCTAAAGATTTACCCCGCCTTGGGTCACTATGAGTCGGAATTGACTCTATGGCAGTGGTTTTGTTGTTGTTCTGCTCAGTTACTAATAATGTAAATAGTAATGTAATTCAGTGTAGAAAAAGTTTAAAAAAAAATTTGTTAGCATCCATATAATCTAAGAAACATTACATTTAAGCAATTTACAACTATATCATATATGATTCTATGATTAAAATTGATAATAAACATTACTAAGGATTCTGCATGTTCTGGAGGAAGTCCTTGAGGGGTACCTCCATGTACCTCACTGGGTGACACCAACCTAGTGATGCCACTGTTCTGGGGTCTCAAAGTGTGATGAGTATAAGGCGCTCTGGTGGCACAGCGGTTAAAGTACTTGGTTGCTAACCAAAAGGTAGGCATTTCGAACCCATAAGCTACTCTGCAGAAGATGAGGCAGTCACCTTCCGTAAAGATTTACAGCCTTGGAAACCCTACGGGGCAGTTCTACTCTGTTCTATAAGGTCGCTATGAGCCCGAATGCATCGGATGGCAGTACAGTTTAAGGTGTGAATGTTGACTCCCTTGCCCCTGAATGTGTGTTTAAGAGGGAAATGTGTTTGAGGTTTGGATTTGGGACAAGCTAGAGCAAGAATTCAGCACAGGCGGGTCCTAGGCCTGGTCTGGGGTTTTCTGGTCCCCCGGAGGGACGAGTTCCAATTGTCATCTGGAGCGCAGGCTTCCGGCGCCTGCAAGCCACACCCACTGGCTTCCAGACACAAGTGTCCGCGACACCCGGGGGCGCGAGAGTTTTAGTTGCTCTGAATACAGGCCGTCCCCAACCCCCACCGGCTGGCCGTTCTAGCCCCCGGGTCTCGTTAGCCTAGTCTCTCTGGCTCGGGGGCGTCTCTATGGTCGCAGCCTCCAGAAAAGTGTGGGCGGCCCGGGTGATGCTGCTGAGCGTACTGTGACCCAAACAGGTCGGAGGAGGGCCTTGGGCCAGGCCTGGGCGGGCGGGTGGGGCGGGGCCTAGGCATTAGGTGGGCCGGAGCAAGACCCTGAGGGTGGTGACAGAACTGAAGCCAGAGGGCGGGGCGGTGGCTAGGGTGGAACCTGGGCCTGGGAATGCCTCTAGGCCCGTCTTGGGGGCAAGGATTCAACTGGAGGGGAGAGGCAAGGACAGGGGTGGAGCTTTCTTTGTGGGCAGGGCCAGAGGCCTAACTGGAGGGGGTGTGCAGTGAGAGGTGAGGAGGCTCGGGCGGGAAGGGGCGGGCCAGGCTTGGAGAAGGAAGGACTGGACTTACCTGGGGGCGGAGCCAAGTCGTGGTGGGTGCTGCTTGGGCCCCCGGACAGCATCTAGATCAAGGAATGGGGCAGGACCTCGCATAATGAGCAACGGCGGAAGGGCTCGGTCTGGGGGATGGGGCTTGTTCCAATAGTTGGCAGGGAAGCATGAAGCTCACGAGGAAGCCTGTTGCCCAAAGTGGGCAGGGATTCGGGCTCGGGGGCGGGGCCTCGCTTGGGGACTGGCCAATCCCAGGCTTTGGGCGGGGCTGGGTCGGAAGGAGAGGTCTGGCCTTGGTCTGGTCTGGGGGTGGAGCTAGGGCCTGGGGGCGGAGTCTGACTCAAATCGTATAGAGTGGGGAGGGCTAGGATCACCGTGGAGTTGGAGCCTGGGGGTGGAGCCTAGTCAGAAGAAGTAACCAATCTCAGGCCCGGGGGCGGGCCCCTGTTGGGGAGGGACGGGGGCGGAGTCTTTCGGGGGCGGGGCCTGGGAGCCTGGGGGCCGCGGCCTAAACATCTCTCTGCTCCGCAGGATGCGGGTACCAGGTGTGGGAGCTGCCTCCGTGGTTTCGCTGGCGTTGCTGTGGCTGCTGGGGCTCCCGTGGACCTGGAGCGCTGCGGCGGCTCTCGGCGTGTATGTGGGTGGCGGCGGCTGGCGCTACCTGCGCATCGTCTGCAAGACCGCGAGGCGGGACCTCTTGTGAGTGCGGAGGGGGCCAGGGGTCAGGGGTGGGCCTGCGCGCTGGGGGCGGGCGGAGGGTCCGGACTGCCGGGTGACTTGGAGGGCTTTGAGTGGCTGGGGCGTGACTCTGGGGACGGGGGGTTGGGGCTCTAGGGCTCTAGGGAGTTGCTGGGGCCAATCTAGGAGGCTTTCTGGAGGGAGGTTAGTAGGTTGCATGATGCTTGGGACTGTTGGAGCTGTTTGGGAGACCTCAGTGGTTTGGGCTGCAGGCTGTAGGGGACAGCTTGGGGGTCTTCGGGCAGGTGATGAAAGCTCCCGGGGAGTTGGGGCTGCTTGGGAAGCTGTGGGTGCTTGGGGGTCTTTAAGGTCTCTTCAGGGACTCTGGTTTGTCCCGGGGCTGCCAACCCTCTATTTAGGGGTTTCTGGAAAAAGGCTGCCAAAGGATTGGAGTCTGAAGGGCTTTTAGGGTCTCTGAAGGGTGTGTGTCCAAGCCATTTATAGGTGTCTGATAGGTCCTCGGGTGGTGCAAACGGTTTCTGATTGACTACCATGGTAAATTGTAAATTGGGAGCTCTGGTAGCATAGTGGCTAAGACACCTGACTGCTAACCAGAAGGCTGGCGGTTCAAACCCACCAGCCACTCCTCAGAAGTAAGATGGGGCAATCTATTTCCGTAGTGATACTGCCTCGGAAACCCAAGGAGGGGTCGCTATGAGTCAGGTCCAACTTGACGGCACGTAACAACAACAACAACATCACCACCATCGTAAAAGTTGGCGATTTAAACCCACCCAGCAGCACTGCAAAAGGCCTGGCTATTTGCTTCCATAAAGTTTACAGCCAAGAAAATGCTTTGGAGCAATCCTGCTCTGTAACACATGGGTCACCATGAGTCTTGACTTGGTAGCAATGGATTTTTCTTTTTGCATGGCCAGGGTACTCTTGGGGGCCAGTGTGGGACTTTGAGGGTCTCTGTATTCCAGGGCAATTTTGGTGTCTCCTCAGGCTGGTTCTTTGGTGTCATGTGCCAGGATCCTTGGAGAGTCTCTGTGATGTCTCAAAGGAGCTGTTAGGGTCCTTATGGGGGGCAGGAGCCTTGAGGGAAGCAGGCATTGCTGAGGATCCTCATTGTAGCAGATCTCATAACATCCCTGTGTGTGAGCACTCTCTCAGCATCATACGGGACACCCTTTCTTCATGGGAAGTAGGGACTGGGAGGTAGGAGCACTGAGCCCATTTTAAAGATGTGGTAACTGAGTCTCAGGGAAGGGATGGAGCATTGTGGAGCTGGGAGGAGTCCTGCTGCAGGTTGACCCATCTGAACTTTGTTGTTGTTGTTATGTGCCGTTGAGTCGGCCCCGACTCGTACCTTCTAGAACCTGCATTTTCTTCACCATGCCCATGGCCCCAGCCCTTTCCCCTCTTGTTTCCTCTACCCCTCCCCAGAGTCTTTCTGACATTGGAATCCAACCTTGCCCTTTGTTCACAACCCCCCATAACCCCCCATCTGCTGTAGGAGAAAGACTCAGCCTCTCAGAGTGGTGCTTGGGGCCCTGCTGGCTGGTCTCCTGTGCACTTCTCACTGCCCACCACCATACTTCCATCTGACACCAAGTCAACATTTAGTTTCAGGTGTAGGCTGTTTCTCTGCCCAGGACACACTGGTCCTTCTTCTGCCTGGTGACACCCACTCAAGGAGCCTCCCACAGCTCCTAGTTCCCTTACAATCTAGATCACACTCCCCACATGGCCCATGAGGCTCCTGACCACAACCCCAGACTCGTCTCTCTTCTCTCCATCACTTCTTCTTCCTCTTTGCTCACTCTTCCAGCTATTCATGCCTCCTCACACTGTTCATGAAACCTAGTGTGTCTCTGTTCCTACCTCAGGGCCTTTGCACTTGCCGTTCCCTCTGTCTGGACCACTCTTCCCTCTGCTCTTCATTTTCCTTGGCTTAAATGTCCTATCACCTCCAAAGAGCCCTCCCCTAACTCTTGTGTAGACCCTCCCCCTGTCACTCTTTGGCTAAATGGCTGACATGTTCCAAGAGCTCCCTCCATGCCAGTTGCCCTGCTAAGTGTTTTACACATGTGACCTAATTGAGCCAACCCAACAGACCCAGAGGGTGGTGTGTTCTAGGAGCACCAGAACGTGTCTAGATTCCTTAGGGATAAAAACCAGGATCAGCATAAAGCTGATTCTCATGAGGTGAAGGTCAGACGTACCTCTACCATCTACCTTCCTTTAACGTTTCTGACAGCAGCAACTCTCCACCGTGGCACACTCTACTTCTCTGCTGGGTTCAATACATTCCAGTGGCCACACAGAACTCACAGATAATACTTATGCTTAATGGGTTTATTAAGGAAGAAATAGGGTATAACTCAGGATCAGGAAGCATGGAGGCAAAGTCTGGGAGGTTCCCCTGAAGTGGAGAGCATGTCACTACCTTGTTCAGTGAAGGACAGCTCTCTCAGCCACTCAAGCAAGCAGGCTCTTCTTTCTGCCATGCACACACCTTCTCAGTCATGCATGCCTCCTTTAAGCAGCTCTCTTAGCTGCATTCCTGGCAGCAGTTTTCTGCTGTCACCACTAACTCTGCTGCAGTGTCCCTTCCAGAAGTGTTGCTGCTGGATCGGCTACAAGGCCTCTTCCAGGCCTCACAGTGCTTCAGCGTTACAGCCCTTGACCTGTGTTATGGCTCTTTTAGTAAGTTCCTCACTACTTCTCTCTCTGCTACTTTGCTCTTCTCACCTATCTTGTCTTTTGCCCTTTCATTTCTGAAACCTCTGTGGGGTTGGTCGTATGTATAAACTCTTTGTCAATTTCTAGGCATGTCTCTCCAAGCAAGACCACAAACGGACCAATCCACTTGGTGGATTATTATAGTCACTTCATTTGCCTAGTATGCTGACCAGTCTCTGCAAGGTGCATAATAGGGCAGGCTGCGGCCCAGTGCCAGACAAACCGTAACAGACCATCAAGTTGTTTACAGCTTGTCTTGGTTCTCTCATGCTGCTATAACAGAATTATGTTATAACAGAAACAGCACAGGTGGATGGCTTTAACAAACAAGAACTTAATTCTCTTACAGTTTAGTAGGCTAGAAATCCAAATTCAGAGTGCCAGCTCTAGGGGCTGGGTGAAGGCCCCTCGACCCTGGACTTCAACTCTGTCTTTTATTCCAGACCCACTGGAGCAAGCTAGAGGTTTCTGACTCATGCAGCTGCTGGCTGCTGAGGCCAATGAACCCAAGATCAGCAAGTAAAATGGCACAATCCCAAGATCGGCAGGCCACTGGTTCAAGTCCAGGAACTGGAGATAAAGACTCAGCCAAATGCAGGATCTGAATGTGCCAAAAAGCTGGAGACCTTTCTCAAAGCTTCTCCAGGTATACTGGAAGCAGGCCACACCCTGAAGGCAACTCCCCTTCCACTGATTATCACCTCACAGCAGATTCCACCAAGGGGGTGATTATGGTATCATCTTGGGGAATAACTACATCCAGCTGCCAAACCACTTAAAACCATGGCCCAGCCAAGTTAACACACAACCTTAACTACCACACAGCTTACCCAGGAAGTGTCAGTCAACCTGGACAAAAGTAACAACCCTCTTAGGTAGAAAATGAGGACAAAGGTTAACTCCTCAGGGCTTAAGAGAAAAGTCTCTCCTCTGGGATCCCAGAGGGTAGACTCGGCCTTCTGGGTCTCAAAAGCGTGGGGCTTTGGCCTTTGCAAAAAGGGTATGGTGGCAGGATCTTCTGACCTCCTCTGCCTTCACAAGGGTGTAGGAATATCTAGAAGAACAACAACCCGAGGCTGATTCCTACAAGAAGGAGGTCAGACATGCCTCCACCCTCCGACCTTTCTATCCTCACACCAACCATCCTTCCCTCCTCACTCATTACTTCTCTGCTGGGTTTGATAATTCATTGCAGTGGCCACACAGAACTCAGAGACAATACTCATGAATTTGTGTGTCATCCCTCCGTGGGAGTCATGCTAGTCTCTCTGCTGAGGAGGTCCCTCCGTGGGAGCCGTGCTAGTCTCTCTGCTGAGGAGGTCCCTCCGTGGGAGCCGTGCTAGTCTCTCTGCTGAGGAGGTCCAACACTGGGACCTCGGGTCCAAGGATGTGCTCCACTGCTGCTGCTGCTTTTGTCTTGCTGGCAGTGAGATCTCCCTTTTCTGCCTCTGGAGTGGCTTATTTTAAGCCTAGCAGGATGGCAAAACTGAGCAATCCCATTTTAGGGTTCTGTACATGTTATTTGTATAGTCCTGTTCTCACAAGACCACCACTTGTCTATCAGTTTGTCATACTGTGGTGGCTTGCATGTTGCCGTGAGGTAGGAGGCTATGCCACCGGTATTTCAGATCCCAGCAGGGTCACCCATGGTGGACAGGTTTCAGTGGAGCTGCCAGTCTGTCTTAGTCTCTAGACTAAGCCAACTTGATGGCACCTAACAACAACAACATTCTCACAAGAAGGACCTCTGGTAGTGCACTGCCTAAGACATTTGACTGCTAACCAGAAGATTGGCGGTTCAAACCCAGCAGCTATTCTGAGGAAGGAAGATGGGGCAATCTACTTCTGTAAAGATTTACCTCTTTGGAAACCCAATGGGGGTCGCTATGAGTCGGAATTGACTCAGTGGCAGTGGGTATGGGTATTCCCACAAGGGTGCCATGTACCTTATTTACATTATTAGCAAGATGTCCAATCCCCTGGATAGGCCACAAGTACCTCACATTTGCATAGTTCCATCTAGTCATTTTGTGGAGGTTACAAACAATGGCTAGAAGAGCCCTACGAAGTAATTTATTACACTGCAGCATCCTAAGTTTCAAAGAGTCAGATCTTCTTCACCAACTCAGTTCTAAGTTGGGGCTGCCATTCACGAGTGTCTGTTTGTGGGGGCCTGAGGAATAGGATTAGAGCCACTACCCAAAGATGAGAAGGCAGGGCTGCCATGCCAGGGCCCGGTGGGTGGGGCTTCCACTCACCTGGACTAGGAGAGTGAGGCTGCTCCAAGCCGAGGGAGCAGAGTTGCCATCCCAGTGGGCCTGGAAGTCAGAGCTGAGACACAGATGAGGCACCATGCAGAATGCAGAGAGCATGGCTAGCACCTAGAGTCTAGAGGGCAGGGCCATTGCCCAAAACCAAACCCACTGCCCTCGAGTTGGATCCAACTCATAGCAACCCCTCTTTGGTTTTCCGAGGAGGTATCGCTACATAAGTATATTGCCCAACCTTCCTTCCAAGGAGTGGCTGGTGGGTTTGAACCTCCAGCCTTCTGGTTAGCTATCAGATGCCTTAGGCACTAAAAAGCCCAGCAGAACAGTGTACCTTAGTTCCAGCCCTGAGAGCTAGTGTAAATAGTTCTGGGTTTTTTACTCGCTTGGTGCCTATTTTCCCTTCTTTCCCTCCAATTTCTCCCATCTGTGATGGAAATATCTACCTTGTGCCTGTTCTACAAGCACACTTTGGAAGCGGATAACTCATGTATCTAGATTCACAGATGAAGAGGAATTTTGCCTCAGGATATAATTTAGACTTGGAGTTAATTTAAGACTTTTGGGATGATGGGATGGGGTGAAAGTATTTTGCATGTGACGAGGATATGCATTGAATTTTATCCCCCAAAAAAAATATGTGTCAATGGCTGGGCCATGATTCTCAGTAGTTTGGCAGTTATATAATGATGTAATTATCATCCCCCATGTGTGATCTGATGTGAACAGCCAATCAGTTGTAAGGGATTAGAGTGGGATGCAATACCTTTACTCAGGTCCTAGCCCTGATCCAGGGAAGTTTCCCTGGGGTGTGGCCTGTATCACCTTTCTCTTACAAGAGATGGAAGAGAGTATAGTCAGAAGAGAGGGAGGGACCTACTACTATCAAGAAAGAAAAGCCAAAGACACTGATATATGGGCGGATAGAAGGGTGCACAGGCTGAACTGTTAGGTATGTCTATGCAGGGGGGAGTGTGCCCAAGACCATGTACAGGGTTGGCAGACAATGATTCTACAGGTGTATCTGTATGTTCTGTAAGAATTTCCAGGTATATAGTAGAGCTGACAAGACACAAGGTTGTGGTGGCTTCTTGGCCATAGCCAGCTACCCAGAGGGAGGGAGTAGTTGGACCTGTGGGCTCAGGACCATGGTCCCAGGGGACATCAAGCTTAATTGGCATAACATACTACACAAAAACAATGTTCCACATCCTACTTTGGTGAGTAGCAAATAGGATCTTAAAAGCTTGCAAGCGGCCATCTAGATGCAATGATGATGAGTCTCTTCTTATCCAGAGCAAAGAAGAATGAAGGAAAAAACAAAGACTTATGGAAACAATTAGTCCAAGCGACTGGTACACCATGCGAGCCTCAGCCTATAGAACTATGAGACCAGAAGAACTCGATGGTGCCTGGCTACCACTGTCAAGCACTGAGAAGGGGATCTGTGTAGGAGATCCTGGATACAGAGGGAGAACAATGTGGAACAAAACTTAAAATCATTAAAAAAAAAAATGCAACCAGGTTTGCTGATCTGATAGAGCCTGATGGAACCACTGAGACTATGGCTCCTAGCTGCCCTTCAGGTCTGGAATTGAACCCACCAAACAAAACACAGACATATGAGTTGACCATTTACATTAGGTAGATACACTCCTGGGAGAGATTCAATCATGGGAGAACAGAAGGGCTATGTATGTACAGGGAGACAGCTCGGGAGGCAGGAGTGCATGGGAGGGAAGGACACAGGGAAGAGGTGGCTATGTGGAGGAAGTGGGTGGGGGGCTGTTGCATTGTGGGAAATTGCAGTCAATGTCATGAGATAAAGTGTATGTGAGCTTCTGTATGGAAAGTGAATTTACTCTGTAAACTTTCATCCACATCACAATTAAAAAAAAAAAAACAAGTTCCATGAGGCACCAGATAGAAAAAAAAGAAAAGAAAAGACAGAAAGAAGAGCCAGGAGCAGAGCATATCCTTTGGACCCAGGGCCCCTGTTCTGAGAACCCCCTAGATCAGGGGGAGATTGAAGCCAAGACCATGGGGCTCTCCAAGGAATGCCAGGCCCACTGATGTTGAAGGGAGTCAAGGACCTTCCCCCAGAGCCGACAGAGAGAGCTAGCCTTCCTCCACAGCTGGTGCCCTGAGTTTGAGCCTCTGGCCTCCTACACTGTGAGAGAATACCATCACTTGTGGTTCTCTGTTAGAGCAGTACTTACTAGATAGCTAAGATGTGCAGAAAACCAGCCGCCGTTGTGAGGAAGCCCTATGCAGAGGCCCCAGTGACACCTGGAGATGCCTGCAGCCCTGGCTGACACCTTGACCATAGCCTCATATAAGGTGCTGAACCACAGCTCCCCAGCTGAATTGCCCTGACCCACAGAAACTGTGAAATAGTAAACTTTCTTTTTTTTTTTCCCCAGCCATTAATTTTCAGGGTAATTTGTTACACATCAGTGGCTAACTAATGCACCCGGCATGTCCTTCTCCATATGCCAGGTCCTGTTCTAAACCTCTCATGCTCCTGTGAGGAAGGGGCCAAAGCAACATAGTTGTCACTTGAGTTGACTCTGACTCACAGCAACCCCATGTGTGTCAAAGTAGAACTGTGCTCCCCAAGGTTTTCAATGGCTGATTTTTTGGAAGCAGATTGCCAGGCCTTTCTTCCAAGGTGCCTCTGGGTGGACTCGAACCTCCAGCCATTTGATTAGCAGCTGAGCATGCTAACTATCTGCCTCACCCAGGACAGAACACACTTATGCATTCTATTTGGTATATGGGTAAACTGAGGCACAGTTGAGTAAAGCCACTTGCCCAAAAACATAGAGCCAAGGAGGGGCAGGGCTCTGGAATCGGTGCACTTAAGTTCTGTGTCATACTGCGGGGGAGGTGCTGGGGGGCTGCCTTTAGACTCTGGACTCAGAAAATATTTACCCCATTCTCTTAGCTCATGCATTTACAGCGTGAAATCCAGTCACATTTGTCCCAGTAATTCGTCCTTGTCTCGGGGCTAGCGTGTGAAACAGGAGAGGGCCAAAGGAGTAGAAGGATAAGGAGAGGACCCGGAAGGGCCTGTCACCAGACAGTGGCCTCTTTGTCTCTAGAGTAGGGGTGGCTTGAGGCTGCTGCCAGGCCTGGCAGCCCTGTCATGTGGCCGGAATTGGGCCCCGGAGCCCTGCTGCCTGCCTAGCTGTGTGGGTGAACTCCTGTCGGATGCTTTTAGGGGGCCCCGGGGTGGGCACAGGTCAGGCTGTGTGGGGTGCTTTTGTAACTGCTCCGTCTTCCCCTTGGGTTTCTCCTGAGCGTGATCAGCTGGGTGCTCAGTTCCTATTTCTAGGCCGTGCCAACTGTGGACGGGGAGGCTCTTCATTATCTGTTGTTGTTGGATACCGTTGAGTCGATTTCAACTTGTGGCAGCCCCACGTGACACAGTCAAACTGTCCCATAAGATTTCATGAGATGTAATCATTATGGAAGCAGATCACCAGGTTTGCCTCTTGTAGGGCTGCTGAGTGGGTTCAGACTGCCCCCTTTCAGTAAGTAGTCAAGTGCTTTACTGTCGTACCACCAGGTTCCTTTCTTAGTTCTCTAGCACTGCTGTAACAGAAATACCACAAGTACAAGTGGACAACTTTAACAAACATTGATTCTCTCACAGTTCAGGAGGCTACGAGGCCGAACTCAGGGCATGGGCTCCAGGGGAAGGTCTCTGTCAGCTCTGGGGAGAGACCGGGGGCCCTTTGGCGTGTCTTCCCTGGTGCCTTGGCAGTCTCCACGTGGCATGTGTCTTCCCTGATCTGTGCTCCCTGGCTTCTGTGTCTGTGCCTTATCTGCTCCTTTTATGTCTCAAAGGTGATTGGTTTAAGACATACCCTTTGCTAATACGGCCTCATTAACATAACAAAGAAAACCCTATTCCCAAATGGGAATACATCCCAGGGCATAAGGGTTAGAATTCCATCACGTATTTTGGGGGGACACAGTTCAATCCATAACGGGGAGCCCTGCTTCCTGTGGCTTCTGCCTTCCTTCATGACCACCTCCTCAGGGTTTATTGAGCACCTGCTGTGTGCCAAGCACTGTGCTAACCTCACAGCCACCCTCCAAAGAAGGGTTCTAAGATCCCCATGTGCCAGATGAGGAGCTGGACACTCAAAGAGATTAATTAACACGTCCAAGGTCACACAGCCAGTCAGGAACAGAACAACTCAGAACCAAGGCCCCTCCGCAGGGCTGCTCTGCTCCCGCCCAAAGTGTTTGTTGAGCCTTCACCATGTTCCAGGTGGCAGGCCGAGTGCCTGGATGTACCATTCCTATAACACTAGCACCCCCTGGGGGCTCTTGAGGTGCTCTACGGAGTTCTTTCACGAGGAGCCCTTGAAGCAGGGCCCTTGGGCAGGGCTCAGGTATGTTGGCATCAGTGGTAATGGATGCTCTGTATTGGTGCCCATGGTCAGGAGCTCAGCTGCAGGAGCGAGAGGGTATGGCAGAGAACTTCGGCTCTTCCCCTTGCTGGCCCCGTGGGAGCCCCAGTTCCTTGAGGGCTCCTCCTTGGAGAAGTGTACATTGAGTACCTGCTGTATGAATCCAGGCCCTTGGCCTGCTGCCTGGAACATAGTGAGCTGTCCTGCAAGGAGCCTTTGGTTCTGGGTTGTTCTGTGCCCGACTTACTGTGTGACCTTGGATGTGTTCATTTGCCTCTCTGAGCCTCCCATTCCTCATCTGACAAATGGAGGTCTTAAAAACAACCAGTTGCCTTCAAGTTAATTCCAACTCCTGGTGACCTCATGTGTGTCAGAGTAGAACTGTGCTCCACAGGTTTTTAGTGGCCATTTTATTTTCAGGAGTAGATCACCAAGCCTTTCTTCCAACTTTCCTCTGGGTGAACTCCAAGTTCTAACCACGTGGTTAGCTGCTGAGTGTGTTAACTGTTTGTACCACCCAGAGACTCGAATGGGGCTCTTAGGGCCCTCCTTTGGAGAGTGGCTGTGAGATTAGCTCAGTGCTAGCATAGTAGATGCTCAGTAAATGCTGGGGATAATCATTTTTGCTACATTATGAGTTGAATGGGTGAGAAGCCTTGTCAGTTTGTCCTGGCCCTCTGTGGGAAGTCTCGTGACTCACGCTGGAACTTGCAGGGGAGCTTCTGTGGCTGAGATCCTGCCTTTCCCAGCACCTCAAGATATAGTCCTTGTGCGCAAGGCTGTTGGGATCTGATCAGGAAGATGGGTATGTGAAAAGCCAACGTTTTAAGGTTTTGGATTTTTACTTTTTTTTTTTTTTTTTTAAATATATTGCAAAAAGGGCAAGGAGGTGACATCCTCTGAGCTCCTGTAATTTCACAAGAGGAGGACAGAATCACTATCAGCAGCCCAAGTCTTATTCCTGTGAGGCCAGACATGCCGCCACCTCCGGCCTTTTACCAACTCTGTCACCAACTGTCCCTCCCACAGCACCACTACTTCTCTGCTAGATATGATAATTTGTTGCAGTGGCCAGACAGAACTCACAGGCAATACTCAGGATTATGGGATTTATTAGGGAAGTAACAAGTTACAATCCAGGTTCAGGAAGGTGCTCAGGATATAATTCTTCCATCAGGCCAGTCTCCCCTCTGCTATGCCCTCAGAGTTTGCCCTTGGCCTCGGCCTAGCCTCCACCCTGCTCAGGCAAGTGTTACAATGCTCTCTTAGCTCTGCCGATAGGTGCACCTAGGTGCATCCCGCTCCAGTCAGCAAGCCACCTGCCCAAGGACACACAGCTTTCTCGCTCTGTGGGCCAGGTAAGCCCGCCGCTCTGTCTTGTGCCTCTTGGTTCCACTGTGACCATCTCTCTCTCCCAAGGTGTTTCTCTACCATGCATCTCTCTACCACATGTCTCTGCCAAGGAGGTCCAGTGCAGGGATCTCAGGTCTAAGGATGCACTCTACTTCAGCTACCTCCAGCTCTTCTCTCTTGATGGCAATGAGATCCCCTCTCTGCCTCTAGGAAGGCTGATTCTAAGCCTGGCAGAGTGACAAAACTAACCAATCCCAACATCAGAGTTCTACACACCTTATTTGTATGGTCCCACCCAGTAATCCAATGGGAGTTACAAAGACTATGGCTAGAAAAGCCATATCAAGAAATTCACTACACCACCATATATGCATATATATATAACACATAGTGCAAAATTTAAAAGTTGTAGAGGGATCTGAAGGAAAAGTTGCCCTCTCTCTGCTGCCCCAGCCACACAGTTCCCCTCCTCAGAGATGTTTCATGTCTGCTTTCCAAGACATATTTCAAACGTATGTGTGGATCTATTCATTTCTTTCTGTGCCCACAGATGGTCACACATTCTCCATCATATCCTCTCCTGACTTTTTCTTCATCCCACTTTAACTTTAGTTGTTTTTTTTTTTTTATTTATCAGTCATACAAGCATTGTAATGAAAGTCTCAAGCCTTCTATGCTTGTTACCTAAAGAATTAGCACCTCTTTCTGAATCGTTTTTTTTTAATTTGTGGTCTGATCTGTTCATCTCCTTCCTTGGAAAATAAGGTTGTGGTATCCTTTCACCCATTGGTCCTTAACCTGTGCATTGCATGTGTGTGTGTGTGCACACATGCACACATACACATTTTTCCATCTCTTCTTCCTCCCAACATTATCATGTCATAATCTGGATTAGGTCAGTAATCAGCATTTATACTGTTTTGACTATAACAGTATTCACAGCTGAGCCATCTAGTATGCTATTGGCTATGTTTCATTTCTGGAGCAATTGTATGTTTTCTCTCTTATTACTGATTGCCTTTGTATTTGTTCATTTTCAATGTGTTTATCTCTATATCAAGCCCAAGTTCCTCAATAATTGTCTCTTTCTTTTCTCACGATGTGCAAACCATCTTTTCATCTTTCTGTAGAAAATCTGGCAAATCTGCTACAAAAGATCTCTTTAAAATGTTAAAAAGCAAAAATTTTACTTCGAGGACCAAGGTGCACCTGACCCATAGTCTTTTCAGTCACCTCACATGCATGTAAAAGCTGGGAAATGGATAAGGAAGATTGAAGAAGAATGATGTGTTTGAGTTATGGTGTTGGTGAAGAATATTGAATATACCATAAACTACCAGAAAAATGAACAAATCTGCCCTGGAAGAAGTACAGCCAGAACACTCCTTAATAACGAGGACGGTGAGACTTTGTCTCATGTACTTTAGACATGTAATCAGGAGGGACCAATCCCTGGAGAAGGGCTTCATGCTCAGTAAAGTGGAGGATCAGCAAAAAAGGGAAAAAAAAACCTCAGTGAGATGGATTGACACAGGGACTAAAAACGGGCCCACACATGGCCAATTTGTGAGGACAGCACAGGACCAGCAGTGTTTCAGTCTGCCGCTGAGTTGGCACCAACACAACAGCACCTGATGACATTTCCTTTGTTCTTGGAACTCTTTTTATTGGGTGCCTGGAACAGTGTCTGGCTTCATTTGCAGCAGAAGGAATTTGGGTGTCGACTGCTGGTTTAGTTCTCTCAGTTTCTTATCTCTCCAATTTTCCATCTCTGTATTTTTGGGGTTTTTTGTAGGATAATTCTTCATATGTTATCTTCTAACTCTGTAATTAATATTTTCACATTTGCCCTGTTTTGTATGTTTTTATAATGATCTCAAATCCCATACTATATGCTACTATTATGCTTTCAAAATATATATGTATAAGCCTTCATGATATGACCATAGAAATAGAAATATGTCTACCTTTGTGAGGCTCTCTAACATTAACTATACATCATTGGAGATCTGTAAGTCATAAGAAAGTGACTTACAAAATTTTTGACCTTAGACATAGAAACATAGAAGTATATGAAGAAGGGGGTAAACAACCTCTAAGTGAAGTTGATTTTACATGGTAAACACAACATAACATCCTCACATTTTAATTTTCCAGAGGCTTTTGTTTGCATTCCCTGAATACAGATAGCTGCCGTTGGGCCAGCTTCAACTCATGGCCACCTTATTCACAGCAGAATAAGACACTGCCCCGTCGTGTGTCACCCTCAGGTCACTGGCATGCTGACGTTCATCACTGCAGGTGTTTTGCCAGTCCGTCTCACTGAGGCTCTCCTTTGCCCCCCCGGCCCTCTATTTGACCTAACATGAAGTCCTCCTCCAGTGATTCATCCCTTCTGATGATGTGTCTAAAGCAAGCCAGGTGGGCGGCGTTCGGTTATAATCCATAAGGTTTTCATTGGCTGATTTTCAGAAGTAGATCTCCAGTCTTTTCTTCCTAGTTGTCTTAGCCTGGAAGCTCCACTGAAACCTGTCTACCATATATTTGAAATACTAGTGGCATGGCTTTCAGCATCACAGCAAATCACCATAGTACGACAAATTGACCAATGGTAGCATTCCCTGAAAGTTCCTTTTTCATAGCATTCTATTCTTGTTTCATGCATATTGTCTTTGTTATCTAGTGCTGCTGTCAGAAATACTACAAGTGATGGCTTTAACAAACAGAAATTTATTCTCTCACAGTTTAGGAGGCTAGAAGTACAAACTCAGGGCACCAGCTCTATGGAAGGGCTCTGTCAGCTCTGGGGAGAAGGTCCTTGTCTCCTTTAACATCTGTGGGTGGGCCCAGCATTCCTTAGAGATCTCAACATGTCTTAGCATCAGTCTTCCCCTGGGTCTAGGAGGTTCTCAGCATAGGGACCCAAGGTACAAAAGACATGCTTCAGTCCTGTCTTTTCTTTCTTTGTGGTAGTGGGTCCCTCCTTGTCTGCTTACTTCTCCTTTTATCGCTTATGAGATAAAACATGATACAGGCCACACCCCAAGGAAACTCCCGTTAACAGGGCTGTGACCCGATTAAGGGTGTTGTATCCCACCCTAATCCCCTTACAACTGATTGGCAGATCACATCATGGGGATGATTACATCACTACATAACTGCCAAATTATATCATCACATAACTGCCAAACCACTGAGAATCATGGCCTAGTCAAGTTGACATATATTTTGGGGGACACAATTCAATCCATGACAAATGTAATATGCCTGTTTATATCTCCAAGAATATCAATGACTTTGTTATTGTTTTTCTCCTTGCACAATCCCTGTTTCCTCAAAGATTTCCCACTCTGTTTATTTTAGTCTCCATATCCCTGTTAGAGGAAATCCTCAGGGATTTTCCTAGTTTGTAAATCCAATTAGAAGCTTTTAGCACATGTGTGGGGTGGGGAGATCTTGTCAGCTGTGAGTTTCATGTTGGGATCACCTGGACCAGGAATTTTTGTTTTGGAAACCCCCACTGGCAATATCTTTAGATGTTTCCTCTTGGGCTGGCAAAGGCACTTCCAGTTTCCCATTTAGAAGGGGCAGACCAGCAGCCTCCAGGAGTCCATGGAGGAAATGGGCTGGGCACAACATCTGGAGGTAAGCAATTACTTAACACTCATCTTCAGGGAGGTGCCCAACCCCAACATCCTCTAGAGAATGGACCTCCAGTCTTTGGCTGGGGTGATGGGGGGGAGGGGAATCCCTCACTTCTCTTTCCCCTCTGCAGCCCCAAACTGAAAAACCAAGCCTATTGCTGTGGAGTCAATCCCGACCCATAGTGACCCCATGTGTTACGAGGTAGAACTACTTCATAAGGTTTTCTTGGCTATGGTCTTTACAGAAGCAGATTACCAGGCCTTTCTTCTGCAGCACCTGGGTAGGTTGGCATTTTAGATCAGTTGTCAAATGCAAACCCTTTGAAAACCCTATGACCTGGCTTTCTTCTGCCTCCTGTGTCTCTGCTTCTCATCTGGCTGTTCTCCAGTTTCCAAAAGTGTGTTGTTTTTGTCTCCATCACTTTCCCTGTCCCTGTGAGTTCATGCTTCTTAAAAAATCCCTTTACTAGCTATTTTGGGGGACTCAGGGAGATGAAAGAAAGGGAAGCTCTCAATGAGACAAATTGAGACAATAGCCCCAACGACAGATTCAAACGCACCAGTGATCATGAAGATGGTGCGGGACAGGACAGCATTTCATTCTGTTATATGTGAGGTTGCCCTGAGTTGGAGTCAACTCAGCGGAAGCTTGCAATGACAACAGTGTAGTGATTGAAAAGGCACGGGAGGGAGGCCTGTGAGCTGAGATGTGCAGGTGAGAAAGAAAACCTCAGGGGAAGGGCGATCTGGGGCACAGTGTTCCAGGCAGTGGGAACTGTACATGCAAAGCCCCTGAGGCAGGAACCAGCTCTTGAGGAGTAGGAAAGGAGATGCAGGAGGCTGGAGAGGAGCACATAGAGGGGTGGAGCGCAGTGAGGTGAGAGATGGGCATAGGGCCTTGTGGGCCGTAAGGACAGTATCTGTTTTAAAAAAATACAATGGGGAAACTTTAAAGAGTTTAACTTTATCTTTTTAACACTTTATTATGACAAATTTCAAACATACTGTATTGGGGTCCTTTGGTAGTTAAGGTTATGTGTTACCTTAACCTGGTTTTGAGTGGCTGGGCAGCTGGATGTAGTTATTCCCCATGATGAGACTGGTAATCAACTCCATGGTGGAATCTAATGGAGCAGCTGATAGCTGCCTTAGGGATGTGGTCTGCTCCTAGTGTATAAGGAGAAATTTATGAGCTTCTGGCACATTGGAATGGCCGAGTCTTCATCTCAGTGGCCTGCCATGTTGTCTGCCAGTCTTGAGACTGTTAATGGAATGGAATTAGTGCCTTGCCATATGATTTGGTAATTTTGGGACTGTGCCATTTTACTTGTCGACTTTGGGTTTGTCAGCCTCAGCAGCCAGCAGCTGTCTGAGTTAAGCCACTAGCTTCAGTGGGCCAGAAGCATGAGGCAGAACTAAAGCCCAAAGTTGAGGGGCTTTCACCCAGCAGCTAGAGTTGGCACTTTGAACTTGGAGTTTTAGCCTCGTAATCTGTAAAAGAAAAAATCCTTGTTTGTTAAAGCCACCCATTTGTGGTATTTCTGTTACAGCTGCACTAGAGAACCAAAACAGGTCCCTAAAACCACCCTCAAGTTTGATGATGCATTAGGACTTGCAGAATTCAGCAAAGCCATTATGCTCATGGTTACAGTTTATTACAGAAAGAATACAGACTAAAATTAACAAGAGGAATAGCTTCCTGGGGCTGGGTCCAGGAGAGACCAGCATGAGCATTCAGGTGTCCTCTTGCCATAGGAAGTGCTCCAGCATTGATGTGTGACAACACACATGGGGTATTGCCCACCAGGAAGGCTCACCTGAGCCCTGGTGTCCAAGGTTTTTACTGGGAGTTGGTTACCTGTGTCTGGCTGACCTCAGTCTCCAGCCCCTCCGGAGGCTGAGTTGATACCCCTTGGCTCAAGGCCCCCACCATGAATCCCATTGTTGGCATAGACTGTGGGGTGGCCCATGGCCCCATGTAAAGAAACATACCTTTATCAAGGAGGATGTTCCAAGGATTCAGAGGTCACCTTCCAGGAGTCCATTAAAGGCCAGACCTTTCCATTCAAGTGTGCAGGGTTTGGACAACCCAGGCCTGCTGAGTTCACACTTTACTGCACGCATAAGTGGAGAGAATTATATCATAAGCACGTGTGCCCTTGCCCCCGCTTCCATGATGGTCAGCTCTGACCACCCTTGTTTCATTGCCGTCCCTGCCCCCAACTCCTTCCCTCCACCATGAGTCCCAGCAGCACACAGTTTCATCTGCAGATATTTTGGGTTGAATCTCTGGAAGATGAGGATACCCTTTTGTAACACAACCACAATAGAATCTTCACAGATTGTGTTTAAGCAGCTTTATTGTTGCTGTTGAGTCAGTTCCGACTCATGGAAGCCCATGTGTGTCAGGACAGAACTGCTTCATTGGATTTCCAAGGCTGTGGCCTTTTGGAAGCAGATCACCAGGCCTGTCTTCTAAGGCACCACTAGGTGGGTTTGAACCACCAGCCTTTTGGCCAGTAGTCAAGTGCTTAACCCCCCAGGAACTCATTAAGCAGCTTTTTCTTTCTTTTTTTTTTTAATTTTTATTGTGATTTGGGTAAAAGTTTACAGAGCAAATTCATTTTCCATTCAACAGTTCATACACATTTTATTTCATGACATTGACTGCCATTCCCACAGTGTAACAGCTCTCTTCCCAACTCCTTCTGTGATTACCTTTTTCCTGTGTCCTTCTTTCCTATGCATCCCTGCCCTCTGAGCTCTCTCTCTGCAAATACTGCCCTTTCAATCACCTGTGATTGATTGTTCTAAAGAGTGTATCTACCTGGTGTAAATGTTCACCCTATATTAAGCAGCTTTCTTGATATATAATTTACATACAATAAAACGTGCCTGTTCAAAATATATAGTTGGAGTTTTGATAGAGGTGCACAGCCGAGTAACCACCACAATCAGGGTGTCACACACTTCCACCTCTCCAGCAGTTTCCTTGGTCCCCAGTGTTCCTCCCACTCGTCTGATTTGTCACACTGCAGAATAACTTTGCTTTTTCTAGAACTGCATGTAAGTGGATTCTTCAAGAACTTCATGGAAGCAGAAGCTTCCAGGACTTCGTGTAAATGGAATCGTACCGTACTGTATGTACCCTTTCTCCGGCTGCTTCTGCATCAGGCAGACTTTTCGAGATTCTTCTTAGGGGAAGGTGTCTTAGTCTCCTAAGTGTTGCTGTCACAGAAATATCACAAGTAGGTGGCTTTAAAGCACAGAAATGTACCTTCTCATCGTTCAGCTACACTGGATTTACAGCGTAGCTCTAGGGGATGGTCTTTCCTCGTCCATTTCAGCTCCTAATAGCTGGCAGTTCTCCAGGTTCTTGGGCTTGTGGATTGATCTGCCTCTGTGCTCTTCAGACAGCATCTATGTGTCCCTGCCCAGCCCACGTCTGCTTGTATGTGTCTATACCTTTACCTGTGGCCGTAGGGTTGATTCCACTTTGTGGTGACCCCATGTGATACAGAGGAGAACTGCTCCGTGGGGTTTTGTTGGCTGTGATCTTTACGGAAGCAGATCACCAGGCCTTTCTTCCATCGTGCCACTGGGTGGGTTCTCATTGCCAAACTTTAGGTTAGTTGTTGTTGTTGTTGTTGTTATGTGCCGTCGAGTCAACCCCGACTCATAGCGACCCCTCCTTGGGCTTCCGAGGCAGTATCACTACGGAAGTAGGATTGCCCAACCTTCCTTCCGAGGTTAGTAGCTGATCACAAACCTCTTGTGGCATCCAGGGAATATTGCAGATCTTTTTATATCAGTCGGAAGTGATTAGGTTTAGGACCCAGCCACAATGATATGGCCTCATGAACATAACAAAGACAGCCTTGTTCCCCAGTGAGATGATGTTCCCAAGTATAGGGCTCAGGACTCCAATACATATTTTAGAGGGAAGAACACAATTCAGTCCTTAACAAAAGCTTTAGTCAGGGTCTAGACTGATATACTCTAATTTGCATTTTAGACAGTTTGCCTTTTAAGGAGAAAACATTCTGATTTAGCAACACTTGCTAACAAGGAGCCTGTAAGCCACCCCAAGAGCAACAGGACAGGCATCCAGAGGGCACTGGTGGTGGTTCACTGGCCCAGGACTCCTCTGCCACATTCTCTGGTACAACCTCTGTCCCCATGCCAGGCCCATCCATGGAAGAGCTTTGCCCCACGATCCAGGCTGTGGGGTACAGACCTGGCCCTGGAGCCCCAGAAGCCTTTCCCTCCCTCCCAGACAGTCCCGTGGGCATCCTTGTGGCAGATCCCCTGACATCCTGGGGGGATGGGGCCTTGTTTGTCTCCACTGCTATCTCCCCAGTGCCCAGAATAAACCAGACACAAGTTCCCTCCCACTTGGGGCAGGGAGAGAAATAGGCCAAGGACAAAAATGGAAAAAAAAAACAAACCACAAACCCCATTGCTGTCAAGTCAATTCCAACTTATGTTAACACCATATGTTATAGAGTAGAACTGCCCTTAGAGTTTCCTTGGCTTTATTTAATCTTTACAGAAGCCTTTCTTTCACAGGACCACTGGGTGGGTTTGAACTACCAACCTTTAGGTTAAAGCTGAATGCAAGCAACTTGTGACATATATGATGGTGCTTGAAGGTAGTGTGTGGCAAGGAGGAAAAAATGAAGCAGGGACAAGGAAGGGAATGGAGGTGGTGGATGGAGTAACAGGAAGGGATCCATGGGTGGCCCCCTAAGAGGGGACATTTGAGCCAAGACGTGATAGAGTAGTTTGGGAGTGTGGAAGAAGAACATTGCAGGCAGAAGGAACAGCCTGTGCAAAGGCCCTGAGGCAGGTCCATGCCAGATGTGTTCAGGAAACAGTGAGGAGTGAATGAGTGTGGGGAGATGGAGGAGGAGGAAGGTAGGTGAAGAAGGGGAGGAGAGAAGATGGGGGGGAAGTAGAGGGCAAGTGGAGACAGAAGTAGGAGGAGGAAGGGAGGAGGGGAAGGGCCGGGGTGGGTGGAAAGGGAGATGAAAGGGGAGGGATGGGGGATAGGGAGGGAGAAATGAAAGGGGAGATGGAGGAGCAGGGGGAGGTGAAAGGGAGGGAGAAAAGGGGGGAGGGCAGGGGAAGAGAGCAGAGGGGGACTTGGAGGGAGAGGTGCAGGGGGCACAGAGCCCAGGCGATGTAGGGCCGGGGCTTGTATAAGTTCTTTGTGCACCCTCCCCCACGCCAAGCCCTGCCTCTTCCTCTTCACTGTCATTGCTGTTAGAGTCTTAGATTTATTCAACCCTTGGCCTGCCTTCCCTTAAGGGCACATCTGTCTCTGTCCCCACTGGGGTCATGCCCATTGCAGGCTACACAAAGCAGGTACTCAGTGTTTGGGGATGAATGAAGGGGACTGGACCCTCTGCTCTGGTAGCCAGGGAGGGGAGGCCGAGTCCCAGATTCGGGGACCAGATGCAGTTACCCAGTCACCATGTGCTGCACACTTACTATGCGTCAGCTCCTCAGCAGATGTGACAGTGTCACTTCCCCTGGGGACTCACGACCCGTGGGAGGAATGGACTCGTGACTGATTGCCAGTGCAGCAAAGAGGGGGTGGGCAGAGTTAAGACCAGGCCCTGAAGCAGGGCAAGGCAAGCTACTGTGATGAACACCCCCACATTGCAAAGGCCGAGCCCAACTCAGGGTTTCCTTTCAGAGCCCAGATCTCAGGAGGAGTCTGGGGGACCACTCTTTCCCCAAGCTCTTACAATGAGAAAATCCTGGATTTGGGGGTGACAACAGCATTTTTTTTTTTTAATTGTGATTTGGGTGAAAATTTACAGAGCAAATTCACTTTCTGTACAGCAGTTCACATACACTTTGTCTCATGACATTGACCACAATTTACCACAATGCAACAGCTCCCCTCCCACTT
>NW_006921723.1:1664476-1700115 GCF_000298275.1 Orycteropus afer afer
TGCTTTGGGTAGAATTGACATTTTCACAATGTTCAATCTTCCTATTCACGAGCATGGGATGTTCTTCCATTTATGTAGATCTCTTATGATTTCTTGAAGTAGTTTTTTATAGTTTTCTTTGTACAGGTCTTTTGTGTCCCAATAGCATTTTTTTTTTTTCAATTATATTTTTTGTTAAAAATATACACAGCAAAGTATACACCACCCCAGTAATTTTTATATGTACAATTTGGTGGCTTTAAGTACATTCTTTAAGTTAGACACTCATTCTTCTTACCCTTTTCTGATCCCATAGCAGTACTTCTTTTAAAAGGCACAATCCTCAAGCCTGGCATTCTTTACTAAATAACCTGAAATGTTCTTTGGCATATGGAGCTCTGGTGGCACAGTGGATAAGAAATTTCACTGCTGACCAGAAGGTCAGCAGTTCAAACCCACCAGCTGCTCTAAGGGAGGATGATGAGGCAATCTACTTCCATAAAGATTTACAACCTTGGAAACCCAGTGGGTGTGACTATGTGTTGGAATCGATGTGATGGCAGTGGGTGGTGGTGGTGGTTTGGTCTGAAGTTGACTTCAAGGGATAGTTTCAGTTTCAGGTTTAAAAATCTTTAAATCTAAAAATCTCAGGTCAGTAGTTTTTTGGGGATCATCCAGCCTCAGTGGCTCCAGAAAGTCTGGATTCCATTGAGAATTTGTAATCTTTTTTATTATATTTGTCCCCCTTTTGATTAGGATTTTTCTACAGAATCACAGAAGCAACTCTTGTTTCATTTTTTAAATGTTCACTTTCTACTCATCTCGCAGCCTGACGAGGGTGGTGGCCATTCCCCTCCACAAGGTCATTCATGGATTCAGCTCCTTCTGTCAGGGGAGCTGGAAGGCAACGGGGAGCAGAGACACACCAACTTTGAACCTGCTGCCGGGGCCTTGGCCGGAAGATGGAATGAGTCCCTTCCTTCCCCACCCACCCACACAGCTCCTGGCCTCACCTGGGAGCAGGAGCAGCCCTTCCCGTGGGTGGGGGTCCATAGGCTGGTGGATGCTTCAGCTGTCTCTGCCACACGCTCAGTGTCCTGGGTGCGCCCAGCTCAGGGATGGGCCTGGAATGTGAGGCATCTGAGGGCAAAGCAGAAGGTGGTGGGGAAGTGAGGGCCAGGCATTCATAATGTCCCAGGAGAGAGCAAACTGGGCTTGAGGAGAACAGAGATGGCTTTGAGAGTACCGCCTGCTTTAGTTCCCTGGTGCCGCTGTTATACAAATACCACGAGTAGGTGGATACAGGAATTTATTTTCTCACAGTTCTAGAGGCTGGAAGTCCAAAACAGGGTCTCAGCTGTGTTATTTCCTTTCTTGCCAACTTCTTTCTTGTTGGTAGCCTGGGCCTTTCTTGATTCCTTGAGCTTTAGTGGCATAGTCCCTAAGGCATTTGACTGCTAACCAGAAGGCTGAGTTTGAACTACCACCCACTCCTCAGAAGGAAGACTGGGCAATCTACTTCTGTAGTGACTGCCTTGGAAACCCAAGGAGGGGTCGCTATGAGTCGGATCCGACTCGACGGCAGTTAAGTTTGGTTCTTTTAGTTTGGCTTCCAGACAGTTCTCACATGATATCTGTCTTTCTCCATGTGCCTGTGTCTCTTTGCCTAATCTTCTCTTTAACATAACCTGGGACTGACTTAATGCAGTACTTAAAGGGTGAGACTCAAGATACACCCCCACCCTAATCACGCTTTACAGGATTTACAACCCAGGATGACTATATCATTACATAACTGCCAAGGCACTGAGAATAATGGCCTAGCCAAGTTGAAACAAGGAGCTCTGGTGGTGCTGTGGTTAAAACGTTGGGCTGATAACCAAAAGGTTAGTGGTTCGAACCCACCAACCTCTCCGTGGGAAGCTGATGAGGCAGTCTGCTTCTGTAAAGATTTACAGCCTTGGAAACCCTATGGGGCAGTTCTACTCTGTCCTGTAGGGTTGCTGTGAATTGAAATCAACTTGGTGGTAGTGGGTTTGTTTTTTTGTTAAGTTGGCCCGTATTTGTGGGGAATCCAGTTCAAACCGTGACAGAGGAGTAGGCCTGGTCCAGATGGGAGTGTTGGGTTCGGGGAGGGGCCTGAGTCCACAGGCTGCTGGAACAGAGCTGGGAGCCCCTGGGGGACCAGGCGGGGCCCCCAGGTGACACAGTCCCTTCCCTCGCCAGTGGCCTCTTGGTGCTGATCCGCGTGCGCCGTGAGCTGCGTCATCACCAGCGTGCCGGCCACACTATCCCGCGCATATTCCAGGCAGTGGCACAAAGGCATCCCGAGCGCCTGGCCCTGGTGGACGCAGTCAGTGCCACGTGCTGGACCTTCGGGCAGCTGGATGCCTACTCCAATGCCGTGGCCCACCTGTTCCTGCAGCTGGGCTTTGCGTCAGGTGATGTGGTGGCCCTGTTCCTGGAGGGCCGGCCCGAGTTCGTGGGGCTGTGGCTGGGCCTGGCCAAGGCCGGTGTGGAGGCCGCGCTGCTCAACATCAACCTGCGTCGTGAGCCCCTGGCCTTCTGCCTGGGCACATCAGGCGCCAAGGCCCTGGTCTTTGGAGGGGAGCTGGCAGCTGGTGAGGCAGGGCATGGGCTGGGGTGGGCACAGGGCAGGTAGGGGGTGGTCTTGGGTCTGAGTCTGCCCAAGGTAGGGAGATGGGCCCCAGGCCTAGTCAGGAAGCCCCCAGCCCTGACCATGACATCCATGTCTTGCTGCAGCGGTGGCCGAGGTGAGTGGGCAGCTGGGGAAGAGCCTGCTCAAGTTCTGCTCCGGGGACCTGGGGCCTGGGGCTGGCCTGCCCGAGGACACTCACCTCCTGGACCCGTTGCTGCAAGAAGCCTCTACCGCCCCTCTTGAGCAGGCCCCCAGCAAGGGCATGGACGGTGAGTTCAGAGGGGCCTCCCCAAATCCCTCATCTCCCCACCCCATCCCCAAAGCCTGCCCCAGACCTGTCCCCGATACACACCTTGTCCCTTGTCCTCAGTGCCCAGCCTAGACCTTGATACTTCATGCCCCAATACCCAGCCTATCCCCTGTCCTTTTGCCTGCCTGTCCCCAGTGCCTGCACCAAATGCCCAGCCTACAGCTTCATTTTATCCCCAATACTACCCTGTCTCCCTGATGCCCACCCAGTCTCCTTGTCTTTTTTGCCTCTACCATCCCCCATCCCCAGTGTCTACCCTGTTCCCAACCCCTATGCTGTCACCCTGTCTCTGAGTCCCATCCTGTCCTCCTGTCCCCAGTGCCACCTGCTCCCCTGTCCCCAAGGCCTGCCCAATCCTCTTGTCCCCAGTGCCTGCCCCAAATACCCACCCCAGACCTGTCTTTGTCCTTTACACTGTCCCACACCCCACCCCAGCCCCTCTCCCAAATGCCCCTGATTTCTTTTTCTTAATTACTTGCCCCATCCTCCTATCCCCAACTCCCACCCTATTCCTCTGTCCCCAGGGCCACCCATTTTCTTGTTCCTCATCCCCAACGCCTGCCTCAAACACCCACTTTAGACCTGTCTCTGTCCCGGACACTGCCCACCCCCATCCCCAATCCCCACCCCATCCCAAGTGCCACCCCGTCCTCCCCACCCCGTCCCCAGTGCCACCCTGTCCTTCCCACCCCGTCCACAGTGCCACCCTGTCCCTCATCCTTCTTGCTTACCCCATCCCTGATGCCACCCCACAGTCCCCCATCCCCATCCCCCTCTCCTGCAGACCGGCTCTTCTACATCTACACGTCAGGGACCACAGGGCTGCCCAAGGCTGCCATCGTTGTGCACAGCAGGTGAGCCCCCAGCCAGGCCACCCCCAGGCTCCTGACTCCTGACTCCAACCCAGCAAAACCCTGGGGCTGGCTCAGGAGATGGTGCCGCCCCACCCAGTGGGCTGGGCCACTAGTCCCCCACCTCCTCCCACAGGTCCAGCCCTTTGACAGAGTCCGTCCCAGTCTCCGGTTGTATGCTGAACCATCCACTTGTGTCTACACCGAGCTCTGCCCTGGCCCCTCTCCAGCCACCCCCACTTCTCCCAGCAGCCACTGGGAATTTAAATCCATTTCCTACCATAGCTCCCCCTTGTCCAGACCTTGACATTGCCACCTCGCACCTCCTTAGTCCTGGGCCTGCATTCTCTGGCCCCCCTACTTCCTTGATGTCATGGGCCTCCTCTCCTCTAACCCACTCGCTTCTTGGCCCCACACTCTTCCTTTGCACGTGCCCATCTGGGCGCCCTTCCCTCAGCTTGCTCTGACTGGCTCCTGCTTCCTAGAGTGGCTCCCTGAACTCACCCACAGTGTCCCCAGCACCCAGCATGCCCCTTGCCCTTTAGGGACAAAGATCCCAGCCCACACGCTCCTTGACCCTGCAGATACTACCGCATTGCGGCCTTTGGCCACCATGCCTACCGCATGGAGGCGCTGGATGTGCTGTATGACTGCCTGCCTCTGTACCACTCAGCAGGTATCACAGGGCCAGGCGGGCAGTGGGTGGGTGGGTAGGCGGTAGGCGTGGTTCCCTCACCAGTCCACCTCCTGCAGGAAACATTATGGGCATTGGGCAGTGTGTTATCTACGGACTCACCGTTGTCATCCGCAAGAAGTTCTCAGCCAGCCGTTTCTGGGATGACTGCATCAAGTACAACTGCACGGTTAGCTCCTGCCCTAACCCCTCACCCCCACTTACCGGGGCCCTCAGAATCGGCTGCCCTGGATGGGGATGGGGACAGCAGCCAGCTCTGAGTGTAACCCAGGCTGAACCCTTGACTTGGCTGCTCCCTGCATCCTGCATCTTCTCACTTGCTTGGGAGTGAGCAAAGGCTTCAAAGACCCATTTTGCAGGTGGGGAAACTAAGATTTGATGCCTTAGTGACCTTACTGTTGTTAGTTGGCATTGAGTGGACTCCACCTCATGGTGACCTCAATTGTATGGAGTAGCACTGCCCCCTGGGGAGCTGTGACCTTTCAGAAGCAAGCTGCCAAGCTTTTCTTCTGAGATGCCTCTGGGTGGGTTTGAACTACTAACCTGTTGGCTCGAGTCGAGCACTTGACCATCTGAACCGCCCAGGGACTCCTCTTAGTTACCTAGGGCTGCTGTAACACAAATACCACAAACAGCTGGCTTTAAAGAATAGAAATTTATGTTCTCACAGTTCTGGAAAATGAAAGTCTGCATCAAGGTCTCAGCCAGGTCAATTCATTCCTTGTTAAAAGTCCTGGGCGCTCATGGGTCCTTGGCATGTGGACAGTCGTCATATGGTGATGGTGCTGTCTTCCCTCATTGTGGAGTCGCTGGTCTATCTGGACTTTTCATAACTCAGAAGTGATTTGCTTTAGGATCTTCCCCACACTGGTGTGACTGCAACCATAGATTACATTACCTTAGATTGTATCACAGAAAGTGATGACATTACTTTAAACCAGTTAGTTGCCTCCCAGTTGACTCTGACTCCTGATGACCCCCATGTGTGTCATTGTGGAATTGTTCTCCATGGCTGATTTCTCAGAAGTAGATCACCAGGCCTTTCTTCAGAGGTGCCCCAGATGGATTAGATTACATTCTGGAAGGTGATTACATTATATTGAAATCAGATCATGCCACTTACCAGCTCAGTGTATAATTTCCCTATCTGCAAAGTGGGGGCAGTCATTCAGAAGCCAGCCCTGAGACAGACACTCGATGACACGTGGGGTATCCAGGAGATGACCCTAGAAATCTGGGTGAGAAAGTGATGAATTGAGATAGGGAAGGAAGGAGCTCTGCAGGGGGCCCCGAAGAGCTGGCAACACTTTGGGCATCGGAAGCTGAGGTCCAGCTGGGGATCTCCAGGACAGGGTGGAGCCCTCGCCTGAGTGGTGCCACCCCAAGGGCAATAGAGCCCGTGCTTAGCCACGCCCAACCTCATTTGGATTTCCTGGGGAAAAGGCCCCAAGATGAAGATTTCAGGGCACTTGGGGTATCTAGGAGGTAACTAAAGAAGACCCTAGGGAAATTGCAGCAGGTGAGAAATTGCCAGCAGGAAGTACTGTGGGAACCTGGGCTCAGTCCAGCTGGGGAGCTCCAGGAGACAGCCTGGAGCACACTGCAGAGTGGTCCCACCCTCCTACTTCACTGTGAGCTGAGGGCTGCCCCATGAGGCAGCAGCTCTCCTACACCCCTCCCATCCTGCGTGTGACCCAGGCTCCTTGACAGCCTTAGAGTGTCCGCAGGAAGCAGCTGAGGGTATAGGGGGCGCAGAGAGAGTGGACAAGTAGAAACTGCACAGATGAGGGCGCTGCTCAGCACCGTTACCACTGAGTGCGGCTCTTCCGTTAGGTTTTGGCTCGAAGTTAGCTCTCGGGGGTGGCGGGTGGCGTCTGAGGTCTCAGATCCTATGCGATCCCCTCCCCGCAGCAGCCCTTCAGCGCAGCCCTTCTGACTGGGAACAACCCCTTACCCCCACCCTCGCTCCTCAGGTGATTCAGTACATCGGGGAGATCTGCCGCTACCTGCTGAAGCAGCCAGTGCGCGAGGCAGAGAGGCGGCATCGTGTGCGCCTGGCCGTGGGCAACGGGCTGCGGCCGGCCATCTGGGAGGAGTTCACACAGCGCTTCGGTGTGCGCCAGATCGGCGAGTTCTACGGGGCCACCGAGTGCAACTGCAGCATCGCCAACTTGGACGGAAAGGTGGGCAGGCCCGGGAGTGCTGTGGGGCATCTCTAGTCCTGGTCACGTCTCAGGGTGGGCGGATGGGGCCCGGCAGTCTTCCAGGTAGGAGTCCACCAGACAAGAGGAGGAGGGGGGCAGGAGAGAGGGCCGGATCACTGGCGGGTGGGGTTCTGTGTGGGTTCCAGGGTCAGCGTGAGGCCAGAAGGCAAGGTGGGGCCTGGGCAGATGGCAGAGCGGTCCCCAGCAGCAGAACTGGGGTTGGAGGTAGGGGTGATGCCTGACAGGTGCATCCTGGTTCCTTTACCACCACCCACACGATGCTACTTCAGTATCCTGGGCCCCTGCCTTCCCATAGAAAGTCGTGGACCGTCACACAGGTTCAGCTTATGTGCACCAGGATGGGAGGAACAGAGAGGCTGCTTCAGACTCCCATTCCTCCTGTGCAACACCAGGGTGGGTGAATGCTGCTAGAGGACCCCAGACCCCCCTCCAGGTACACAGTTACCACCTATTCCCCTGGCTGGGGAGAGTTCCAGGGTCGGGCTCTTAGCTAGGTGGAGCACCGACCCCAGTCTAGGCAGCTCTGTGCCCCAGGTACATGCCTGGGCCTCTCTGAACCTCAGTGTCCACATGTGTGGGATGACGGTACATGCAGGCATCTAGACCCAGCCATCAGGGTTGGGGGCTGGCTGGCCTCCTCCCGCTGGCTGAGTGCCCTTTTGACCCTGTTTTCTCCTCTATAGATGGGTCAGCGGTTTCGTGAGGTTGTTGTAATCCCTCTTTGCCCCACACCCCACGTTGTAGGCATCTACGAAGGGACATTTTTATGAGTATTGGCTGCTGTTGTTGTTAGGTGCCCTCGAGTTGGTTCTGACTCGTAGTGACCCTACGTACAACAGCCTGGTACTGCGCCATGCTCACAATCCCTGCTATGCTTCACTGCTCTTCATAAAGTTACCCAGTAACGGACCAGACAGCGTTTTACTGCTGTCACAAGGTTGTCAGTGGCCAGTGTCTTCAGAAGTGGATGGCCCAGTCCTTCTTTCTAGTCTGTCTTAGTCTGGAAGCTCCTCTGAAATCTGCCCACCGTGGGTGACCCTGCTGTTAGTCGCAATAGTGGTGTCATAGCTTCTAGCCTTATAGCAACACACAAGCCACCACAGTATAAGAAACTGACAGACGGGTGATGGATTTTGCCCGTAGAGCCCTTCAGTATTGCAACTCAAGGCTTGAATTTTTCTTACTTCTTTCAGCTTGAGAAATGAATGCCAAGTGTTTTCTTCCTTTTTGATTTTCTAACTCCACATCTTTTCACGTTTTCATTAGAATACGTTGTCTTGGCGAGCTGCCCTTTGAAATCTTCTGTTATGCTCTTTTTTTTTCATCATTTCTTCCATTCACTTTAACTACTGCTTCCTGTTCAACAGCAAGTTTCAGAGTCGCTTCTGACGTCCATTTCAGCCTTAACCTTGCCAGGGGACCCTTTCTCATCCTTCCCAGGCTCCTTCAACCTAAGGCCAAGAACAGTGATGATAAAGCTAGTGCCCCAGGCAGTATTCTAGGAGCCCCCAGCACCTAGAGGCAGGAATGCCCCCACCCCATCCTGCACATCTCTGCAGAAGGAAGGGCTCCAGAGAACCTGTGTGGGGCCCCCAGCACCTAGAGGCAGGCGTGCCCCCACCCCATCCTGCACGTCTCTGCAGAAGGAAGGGCTCCAGAGAACACTGGCTGTGCTGGCACAGGTCACCGCTGTAACAAACACGCCCACCAGTGTATAGTGACACCAACGTGCCACACTGCATTTCTGACCACAGGACAGGGCAGAGTGACGGGCCTGGCCACTGCCCCATGTCCCTCCAGAGTCCACAGCCTTTTTGCCAGCATGGAGGAACCCTGGGCCAATTGCATGGGTCAAGGATGTGGGAGGCAGGACTTGAGGGTTTTTTGTGGGGGAGAGGGTAACCCACACTTACCACCCCCTTTTTACAGATGACCCAAACTGCTCACAGCTGGGTGACACTGGGGTGCTTGCTCCACAGCCTGGGGCAGTGGAGGCAGCACCAGAGGAGAAGACCCCACGCCATCCCCAAACCCTCCCTCCTTGGCCTGGTTTGCCCCTCCAGGTCGGCTCCTGTGGCTTCAACAGCCGCATCCTGCCCAACGTGTACCCGATAAGGCTGGTGAAGGTCAATGAGGACACGATGGAGCTGCTGCGTGATGCTCAGGGTCTTTGTGTCCCGTGTGAGGCTGGTGAGCAGCCCCTCCTTCTGCCCACCTTCCCTTGTGCCTCCACTTTCCCAAGGCCCCCTCATTCCCCTGCCAGCCTGGCACCCACCTCTTCCCCTGCCCTAACTCCGGCCCACCCTTGGGCTGCCTTACCCCTCCCCTCCTGCCCTGTTTCCCTTGCCCTACCACCCCATTCCTTTGCCCCACCCAGCTGGCTCCCTTGCCCACTCCCCCACACACACTCACAGCCTGAACGGGCCACCTCCTCAGGTGAGCCAGGCCTCTTAGTGGGCCATATCAATCAGCACGACCCACTGCGCCGATTCGACGGCTACGTGAATGAAAATGCCACCAACAAGAAGATTGCCCACAGTGTCTTCCGCAAGGGTGACAGCGCCTACCTCTCAGGTGCCTGGTCTGCCTGACTGGGGAGTGGCAGAGGGAATCGGGGTATGGGGGACCCACTGCCCCACCAGCCCTTCTTCCCCTGTCAGGTGATGTGCTGGTGATGGATGAGCTGGGCTACATGTACTTCCGGGACCGCAGTGGGGACACCTTCCGCTGGCGTGGGGAGAACGTGTCCACCACCGAGGTGGAAGGTGTTCTGAGCCGCCTGCTTGGTCAGACAGACGTGGCCGTGTATGGGGTGGCTGTGCCAGGCAAGTCAGGCTGTAGGCAGGAGTGATCCCAGGATGCATATGGGGGGAGGGCAGGGTATGGCAGCCCCTGAATGCCTGGGTAGAGTGGTGTGGAGATACAAGTGTCCTTGAGCAGTGCACAACCCAGACAACTGCTCATGGGGTCCTGGTAGGGAGTGCTGGCTTTGAAGCCACCCTCATGCTGGTGTTGAACCTGTTTCCTCATCCACAAAACAGCAGGGAAACAGCCCCTATAAGGGCTGCAGGGAATGCGTGATAAAATGTTCAAGACTTTGGCCAGTGCCGTGACAGGTAGAGGGGATCTGTTTGAGCCGGGGTGAGAGTACATCCTCAGCCAAGCCTCTTTCTCAGGAGTGGAGGGCAAAGCTGGCATGGCGGCCATCGCGGACCCCCAGGGCCAGCTGAATCCCGACGCACTGTACCAGGAGCTGCAAAAGGTGCTGGCGCCCTACGCCCGGCCCATCTTCCTGCGCCTCCTGCCTCAGGTGGACACCACAGGTGCAGGCCTGCTTCCTCTGTCTGTCCATCTGTCAATGTGTTCCTCTGTTCATTCACAATCATTTGCTTATTTTTCCCAGTTTGGCCTGCATGCTGAGGCTGACATAATGGTTCTGCTTCTGTGGTTAATGTTTCCATTTCTCGTTCCCACTACCCAGCTGCCGTCACATTGACTGGGACTCATGGTGGCCCCATGTGTGTCAGAGTAGAACTGTGCTGCAGAGGGTTTTCAGTGGCTGATTTTTTGAAAGTAATCACCAGGCCTTTCTTCCAAGGCTTCCCGGGGTGGACTGGAGCCTCTGGCCTTTCAGTTGTCAGGCAACCGCATTCACAGTTGATACTCAGGGGCTCGCCCACTCCCACTGATGATGTTGTTAGGTGCTGTTGAGTCAACTCTGACTCATTATGGCCCCATATCCAACAGAATAAAACACTACCACTCCCTCTAGGCTTCCTGAAAGCCTACATCTCTTTATTTTTCTCTATTTCCTCCACTTGCTAATAAGTTTGAGGAAATCTTGTGTGTCTTTTGTGTTTCCTCATCTGCAAATTGCCTGTTCATGTCTTTCGCCCATCTGTGCCTTGGTGTTTCTTTCTGTTTCATTGTGATTTGGAGGAGTTCTTTACAATAGTCTCAATGTTAATTCCTTAGCAGTTTCAGACATTGGAACTCCCATCTCCTATCCTATGTCTGACTTTTAACTTTGCCCACAGTGTTGCGTAAAAGAACCCTTAATTTCAAGATGAACAAAATTTGCCTTTTTACAAAATCTTATGATTTGTGCTTTTGAAGTTTTTTATAGAAAACCCTCCCAACTCTAGATCACAAAGGTACCCTCCCTTACTTACATCTGTTGGCACTGATCCTCAGTGTCATCTTTTAAAGACCTGTTCTTTAATCATCTACTGCAGGGGTCCAGCTCCGTGTGGGGCAAATGGTAACAGCGCTGGGCTGCTAACCAAAAGGTCGGAGGGTTGAGTCTGCCCAGGGGTGCCTCAGAAGAAAGTCCTGGAGATCTGCGTCCCCAGAGTCAGTCACTGAAAACCCCACGGAGCACAGGTCTACTCTGACATGCACGGAGTTGCCATGAGTTAGAACTGACTCAAGGGGGCAACTGGTTTTATTTACTGCAAAGGCTTGAAAACTTTTTCATAAAGGGCCAGATAGGAAATATTTTCGGCTTTACAGGCCATATGGTCTGTGGTGCAGTAACTCAGCTCTGTTGTTACAGCATGAAAGGAGGAGCCATACACGATTGTCATCAGAACCTGTCTAACATGAAGGGGGACAGTGATCAGGATCAGCCCAAAGCTGATTTCCGTAAGGTGGAGGTCGGATATACTTCCGTTCTCCAACCTCTTGACCACTTCTGACACCAGCCGTCTCTCCCATGGCACCCTCTACTTCTCTTCTGGGCTCAGTAATCCATAGCAATGGCCACACAGACCATGTTTGTTAAGGAAGTAGCAGGATTTGACTGAGATCAGGATCACTAGGCTATAATTGAGGATCAGGCAGCTTCCCTTCTTCCGTGGAGGACAGCTCTCTCGGCTCCTCTGGCCCACGCAGGACAGGCTCCTCTTGGCCCTATCCCCCGTCACCACCAATTCTGCAGGACCCCTTCCAGGCCTGTCACCATCAGCTCTGCCTCTGGGCCCTTTCTGTCCTTACTGTCAACAGTCTTAGAGCCTTGTTATAGCTCTTTTAGGAGATTCCTTGCCTCCCATCTTTTTCTGCTGGGTTTTTGTTCTTTCTTCCTTGTACTACATTCTTGCTGCTACTCTTCCTGGTCCTTCTGTCTGAAAAACTTCTGTGGCAGCTGGCTGCTTAAATACACAAACCCCTTGTCACTTTCAAGGTGTGGCTCCTCCCAGCAGGAGCAGGCCATGAACTGACCAATTCTCTAAGTGGGCCACAGACACTTCATTTGCACAGTAGCTTACAGAGACCTCACTTGCATAGTCTATTGACCAATCCTGCAAGGTGCATACTAGTACAAGGCAGGCTGAAACTGGAAACCAGATGAAAAATATCAGACCTCATAGAACCAGCCCAACGAGCATCAGTGATGCAGTGGTTAAAGTATTGGGCTGCTAATCAAAAAAGGTCGGTGGTTCAAACCCATTAGCCCCTCCACAGGAAAAAGATGAGGCAATCTGCTTCCGTAAAGATTTACAGCCTTGGGAACTCTATGGGGCACCTCTCCTCTGTCCTGTAGGGTTGCTAGGAGTTAGAATCAACTCGATGGCAGTGGGTTTTTAATTTATTACAGCTTGCCCAGAAAATGTCAATCAATCTAGACAAAAGGAACAAACCCTCTGGGGTAGAAAACTAGGGCAAAGGTAACTCCTCAGGGCTTAGGGGAAATTTTTCTCAAGGTGCTTTCCCAAAGAACAACAACAAAAAAAGGCCACATAAAAGGAACTCTTTTTACCACAGTGATGCATACACAAATGGGTATGGCTGTGTGCCAATGAAACTTTATTTACAGATGTAAATGGTGGGCTGTATTTGGCCTAAGGGTCATAGTCTGCTGAACTGTCTTCTAATGTGTGGCAGCTGTGACCAGACTGAGAGCAGTTTCCTGCTGTGACAAGAGTGGTCTGGGAGGTCTCCCTGGAGGAGGGGGCATGAAAGGGGATTAGATGGGCAAATGGGAACACATTTTCCTGCCTAGGCACTGGCCTGTGCAGAGGCCTGGAGGAGGCACAGGGGAAGATGGTGTGTTGGGGGTCTCCTGGAAGCCCCCTCCCCAGCCCTGGTTCCCCCACAGGCACTTTCAAAATCCAGAAGACACGGCTGCAGCGTGAGGGCTTTGACCCGCGCCAGACTTCAGATCGGATCTTCTTCCTGGACCTGAAGCAAGGCCACTACCTGCCCTTGGATGAGGGAATCTACAGCCGCATCTGCTCAGGCGCCTTTGCACTCTGACCCTGCTCCCAGACTGCCCCTCCCAGGCCCTTCCCCACCAGCCCTGGATCCCCTCCCCACCGCTTGTGGGCCTGCGTGTCTCCTGGCCTCTCGCTGTGGCCTCCACTCCTCAGCACCCAGCCCTGCCTCCCCTCTTTCCTCCCTGGGTCTTGGTCTCAGTTTCCCTCTGTGTCCTATCTCCCTACTTTCCTCCTCCTTTCTCTTTCTCTAGCCTCCGCCTCCTCTCTTCTTCCCAGAGCAGAACAAAAGCAACCTAGGAGCTGCCCTGGGGCTTCTGTGGATCTTCCCGCCTCCACCTGTGGCTTCCCTGCCTTTCCCTGTGTCTGCACCTCCTTGCCTCCCCTCCTCTCACCTGTGGACTCCCCCACACCCTTCCCACCCCTCCTCTGTGACCCCCTTCCATGATCTCCCCTCCCTCCCAGCTGTGCCTTAAGGAGTCCCATCAGATCACTCTTCTGAACACTGTGCCATCCAGCCCTCCCTGCACACATATCTGCTGATCTGCTCCGCCCACCCAGGCGTGTGTGCCTGCACATGTGTGTGAGAATGGGGAGGACATTGGCAGGGGACCCCCGTGTCAACTGGAAATCTCATCCGGGGGCCAATGGCCTTTTGCACATCCCTATCCCTGCCAGGTCTCCGGCCCTGCCTGCCCCTTCTGATGCACCAGAAGCTTCCATAATGGACTACGACTGCCTGGACATTACTACTGCTTGCCCTGCCCAGATGTCCCCATCAGGCATCTCCATAGAGCTCCTGCCTGAGGGCCCAGAAGATGGCATAGCTGGCTGGAGGCCACGGAGGTCTGGCCATGTGACCACACAGATGCACTCCCTGGTGGAGGTCTCTTGGGTGTCCCCATTTGGAGCGGCTCCTGGAGACACTTCTGGGAATAGAGGAGGCCTCCTGCCCTGGAGGAGGGGGGAGGGCATCTGAGATGACCTCATGGGCCCCAGGGTTCCCATGGTGGTGACCCCTGTGGATGTCCCCACCAACCTCACAATGGATGACTTGGACCCTGTGTCAGTAGTGACATTCAGGCTACCCAGAGGATGGCTTGGACACGCCCCAGCCTTGTTGGGGGCTGATCTTGGACACCCATGGGAGCCAACCACCCAGACCCCTGCTGGCCCAACATGTGCCAAGATTCTGTTTACTAGTTGAGTTTAAGAAATAAACCTGTAGAGCCTGGGCTCTGGTAGGAGCCCAGTCATTTACTGTCCCCACCTGGCACAGGCTAGTTTCTGGGTTTCAGAGGTGGCCCTCGAGGGGACATAAGCTTGCTGGACGTGAGCAAAAGACAACATAGCTGTTTCCTGTGCCACTTGCCCCCTCATCCACCTGCAAGGGCTACTAGGGGGACTTCAGGATGGGGAGCTTGTGGGCTGGCTCCCCACTCTGGTGAGGGTGGGAGCAGGCCTCAGCAGCCCCTGGGGCCTCATAAAGCCCTGCACCTTCCCTGATGGCCCCGAGAGAGGCATGGCGGCTGGTCTACCTGTGGGTTCAGCAGTTGCAGCATGCTGGCCTGGATAGAGGTGTGTCCTGAAATGGCCAACCACCCCAGTTGGGTGCCCCTTTGTGTATAGGGCAGCTAGTGTAGTCATAGCTCTGGGTGAGAACAGCTGGACCTGTGAAAGTGGCCACCTGAGCTGGGATTTGAACCCAGGACATCCAACTCTGCAGTCCATGTTGTCAACTCCCACCTATTACTGCCTCCATGATAGGAGAATTCCTATATCCCCTCTTTCTCCCTGTACAAACTCTTATGGCTGCCTCATTCTGTCCTCACCTAAGGGTACATCTGATGACAAGGGGAGACGGGTTGTGATGATGGGGAATTTGCTGGGAGGAGGATCCTAAGGAAAGGGGGTGGGGCAATAAGGCCTCAGCCAGCCCAGGTAATGAGTGAACAGCCTGTGGTCTGGTCCTGGACTCCACAGTCTGTGAAGGGATGGATACGGGCTGGAGCCTGCGAGATGGCACAGTGGGAGGAGGATCTGTGGTTAGCATGACAGAAAGCCTTGGGTGTGCCTTCTGGGTAACGTCTCTTTAGACCTCACAGGCACCTCCCACATTGTATGGATTGGGAAACTCGGGCACAGGGAAGGGAATGAAGTTGTTGCCAAGGTTTCCTGGTGAGAAAGTTGCCCAGTGGGGATCTGTCTTGTCCCATAGCCTGTGACTAGCTGAAGAAGCTTAAGAAGTTCTCTCCTGGCTGGTGTCTCTGGGTGGCACCAAGAGTTTGCTTTCAGCTGCTAACTTAAAGGTTGATGGTTCGAACCCACCCACCACTGCTGTGGAAGAAAGGCCTGGAGGTCTGCTTCCATGACGATCACAGCCTGGAAAACCCTTCAGATCAGTTCTCTGATGCACACAGGGCTGCCTTGAGTCTGAATCACCTCAGTGGCCATGGGCTTGGTTTTTCCTGGCTGACAACGATCCTGACTACCAAGACCAAGCTGTCTTGTCTGTTTTAAATTAATACACTATTTTTAACAGCAGATTTTGGTTTAAAGAGAAGTTGAGCAGGAAATACAGAGTGTCCATTATCCCTCTCCCCCAGTACCGTTTGTCCTGTATGTTTGTTACAATTGATGGCCCAGTCTTGGCACATCATTTATTATTAACTAAAGGCCACAGTTTACATGAAGATTCACTCTGTGTTGCACAGCCCTATGGGCTTTAATGCATGATGTCCCGAGCCCCCATCACAGCATCATGCACAATAGCTGCACTGCCCTGAAAGTGCTCTGTGTGCCCTTCCTTGTCCCTCCCTTCACCTTTTGAACCCCTGGCAACCACTGACCTTTTCACTGTAGTTCTGCCTTTTCCAGAACATTTTATAGTGGAATCATAGTACGTAGCCTTTTCAGGCAGCTTTCTTCCCTTAGCAATGTGCATTTATGGTTCCTCTCAGTCTTTTTGTGGCTTGATAGCTCTATATTTTTGATCTGCCCAAAATGAGAAGTTCTGTGACTTGTCCCAAGGCCTCAGGGCAAACCAGGGGGAATTGAGGGTCAGAAGTCATCCTGCTCCAAGCCCTTTATAGTGGACCCTGGAAGCATTTGCACCAAGAGGCAATGAGGGGATGTTTGTGCCTCGGATGCAGAAGGAGAAACACCCCAGCATGGTATCTGCTTGGGGGCCTTAAGAGGCAGGGACTAACAAGTGTGTGGCTGGTGAGGAAGAAGTTGCTAGAGAGTGTAAAGGGTGAGTTGGGGTTAAGAGAGCGCATCCCAGTGGTGGGGGCTGCAGGCAGGGCCTCCGCTCTGCCTCCTCACCCTCTACCGTTCCACACCCTCCACTCTCCAGGCTCTCGTGGACTCCAGGCTCTCCTCCCACATCAGTTAGCAGTTTCCTGTGTCTTTGCTTCTGCTGCCTTCTAAGCCCTGAGCACTTTCCTCCTCCCAGTGCCTGGCCACCTCCTACAGTTTGATAACATTCACACGCCATAAAAGTCATCATTTTAGATTGTACCATTCATTGATTTATAGTGCAGTCACAAGGTTGTGCAACTGCCACTTCTGAGAGCTCTGGTGGCATAGTGCCTGAGGTATTTGCTAACCAGAAGACTGGAAGTTCAAACCCACGAGCTACTCCTCGGAAGGGAGACTGGGCAATCTACTTCTGGAGGTCGCTATGAATCGGAGCTGCCACCTCTATCTAGTTCCAAAAAATTTCCATCAACCCACATGGAAACCCAGCATCTGTTGGCAGTCACTTTGCATTCCCCCTTCCTCCTGGCCACCTCTGATAGGCTTTCTTGCCTGTTCTCCACATTTCATATAAATGGAATCACTCAATATGTGTCTGGCTTCTTTCCCTCAGCATGGTTTTTGAGGTTTAGCCACAACGTAGCACACATCAAATGGTTTGGTCTTTTCATAACCAAAAAATGCTGGGGTCCTTGGAGCAGTGCAGCCAATAGTCCACACCAGAGTTCAAGGAGGAGAGTTTAGTTAGGAGGTGCTCCAGTCAGAGACCAATGGCGTCTCAGTGACCCCAAAAACACCTGTTCTGCTCAGTGTTTACAATCAGGGGTTCTTATACTAAAGGAAAAGACACACAGCATGTATACAGGATTAGTTAACAATTTTCCCAAAGTTAGATACAACAATGGGTAGTGGAGAGAGGAATGTTTTCTGTGATAATCCTTAAGAGGTTCCATTGGTCTTTGTCAAAGCCCAGGTGGCCAGTCCTAAAAGTCCAGCCCAGGAGCCTTTATTGACACAGGTGGCTCTGTCTTAGATCACAGGATGCAGCAGGAACTAATGACTGTAACTTAGAGAATAAGTTAAATTTAACACAAGCCAGGTTTTAAAGAAGTGGCATCTTAATTGAAAACAGGGAGTTTTAGTCTAACAATATGGAGTCAGGCCTAACAAAGCAAAACTCTTGATCCTCACATTTTTTTTTATGGCTGAATGTTGTCCCATTGTATGGTTACACAACTTTTTTTGTTTCATTGTGATAAAAAAAATAGAACACATCTGCAGTTTGTTTTTATTTGTACACTCAGTGGCACTGATGACGCTCATCATGTGCAACCGTCACCACAGTTCATTTCCAGATTCTTCCACACCATTAACAGAAACTCATTGGCCCCTGAGCAATGATTCCTCCTCTCCCCTCCTGTGTAACCACTAATAAACTTGAGCCTCCATACATTTGCCTATTCTACATGTCATATAAATACCATTTTACAATATTAGTAAAATACTAATACAATATTAGTTCTTTTGTGGATACACATTTTACCCACTCACCAGCTGATGAACACTTGGGATGTTTCCACCTTTTGGTTATTGTAAGTAATGCTTCTGTGAACATTCATGTACTAGGTTTTGCACGAACATATTTTCAGTTGTCTTGGGTATTGTCTTAGGTTAGGTTTGCTAGAGAAGTTGATAGATATTTTGATAGCTGGCCAGTGCAGCTGAGAGAAAAAAAAAAAAAAATTATCTCAAGGAAATGGCACACACAGTTGCAGAGGGCGGCAAGCCCCAAGTCTGTAGGTCAGACATCAGGCTGGAGGCTTCTCCTGACTCGGCTGCAGGGACTGATGAACCCAAGATCATCAGGCAACACAGCAGGCTGCTGGCTTCGGAGGCTGATGAATCCGTCACTCTGTCTTTTGCTGCCTGTGCTTTTGCTGTCACTGCCAAATCCAAAATCATGAAGATTTATCTTGTGTTTCCTTCTAAGAGTTTTATAGTTTTAGTTCCCGTATCTAGGGCTTTGATTCTTTCTGAGATACTTTTTGTATATGGTGTGAGGTAGGGGGTCTCTATTTGTTATCAGTTATTACTGTTAACAAATTATCATACACTTAGTAAATTTAACCACCACCAATTTATTACCTTACAGTTCTGAAGATCATGAGTCAGAAATGAACTTCACTGGGCTAAAACCAAACTGTTGGCAGGGTTGTATTCCTTTTGGAGGCCCTAGGGAGAGTCTGTTTCCTTGTCTTTTCCAGTTTCTAGAGGCCACCTTCTAGAAAGCCTCCATCTTCAAAGCCAGGAAGGGCAGGTTGAGTCTTTCTCGAATCGCCTCCCTCTTCCACTTATAAGGACCCTTATGATTACATTGGGCCCACCATGATAAACCAGGATAATCTCTTTATTTCAAAGTTAGCTGATTAGCAATCTAATTCTATCTGCACCCTGAACAGATTCTGGAAATAAGTGTGTTTGGGGAAGGAGCATTATTCTGCCGACCAAAGGCTCCATTCTTTTGTATGTGCTTATCAGTTGTCCCAGCACCATTTGTTGAGACTGTTCTTGCCCCCATTTAATTGACTTGTCACATTTGTCAAAAACCAATTGACCATGCTGTAGCAGGGGGGAAAAAAAAAAAAACCCACTCAGTCCTTAAAATGAGAGTAAGAGGATTTATTCTGAAGGAAAGGTACGTTCAAATGCAGGTACACACCAGCCCATTTGAACACTGAAGACTCCAACTAAAGAGCTTCTAACAAAGATGGATATAGTCCAGGGAATAAATAAAGTATAATAAGGTCATTTGATTGGTTAGTCTTTGGTTGAAGGTGGATGAGTTAGGGGTAGGGAATGGGTTTCTGTTGGATAACTGAAAGGCTTACAGTGGTTGAGTTCAGTGACTAATTACAGATGTTTTCAATCATAATGACATTTCCTTCAGGAGAGAGAAAAACATTACTGGTTGCTGTTTAAACAGTTTTACCCAGATGTCTCGAGAATCTACAATAACCATTTGGTATGAGGACTTCATTTTCCAGAAACATTGTTAAAACAAAAACTCTTTATATGGGAAACTTTAGATAGAACGGGAACAAAGACTCTTTAAATAAAAACAATTCTCTTTAAATAATTTTTAAAAAATGGTTGCGGCAGTACATTGACAGGGAACTACGAGAAATTCAAGCAGGATTCAGAAGAAGGCATGGAATGAGGAATATCATTGGTGGTATCAGACGGGTCTTGGCTGAAAGCAAAAAAAAAAAATACCATAAAGATGTTTATGTGTGTGGGAGTTCTGGTGGCATAGTGCCAAAGGCTGGCGGTTCAAACCCACCAGCCACTCCTCAGAAGGAAAAGTGGGTGATCTACTTCTGTTGAGATACCACCTCAGAAACCCAAGGAGGGGTCACCTGTGAGTCGGCATTGACTGGACAGCAGTGAGTCTGGTTTTTGAGTTTTATATGTGTTTTATTGACTATGCAAAAGCATTTGACTATGTGGATCATTAACAAATTATGGAAAACATTGCAAAGAATGGGAATCGCAGAACATTTAATTGTGCTCACAAGGAACCCTTACACAGACCAAGAGGCAATCATGTGAACAAAGCAAAGGGATATTGTGTGGTTTAAAATCAGGAAAGGTGTGTGTCAGGGTTATATCCTTTCACCATACTTAATCTCTATGCTGAATGTGGTAGTTAAGGTTGTGTGTCAACTTAGTAAATTTAAACACCACCAAAATTTGGTGGTTTTGTGGTTTTGGGTGGTGGGCAGCTGGATGTATTTATTCTCCAAAATGAGATTATAATCATACAAAAAGGGCAAGGAGGCCCCATGTTCTCACCTCCTCTAATCCCACAAGAGGAAGACAGGATTACCAGCAGTAACCCAAGGCCTATTACTGCAGGGCCAGACATGCTGCCTCCCTCCAGCCCCCTCCCCATCTGTTCCTCCCAAAGCACCCACCACCTCTCTCCTGGGTTCGATAATTCGCTGCAGTGGCCACACAGAGCTCAGAGATTATGGGATTTATTAGGGAAGCACCACAGGCTACAATTCAAGTTCAGGAAAAATGCTCAGCCTCTCTCCCAGCCCATCGTCCCTCAGCCAACAGTCTCTCACAGTCTCTTTCCCAGCAGTGCTGGTCCCTCGGTGTCTCACTCAGCAATGCATGTCTTTTGCGTCTCTTTCCCAGCAGCACGTCTCTTTCAGGGGCGCGTGTCTCTTTGGGCAGCACTTCGTCCTCAACCAGCAGTCAGAGAGTTCTGCCTCTAGGATGCCTCATTTTGAGCCCGGCAGGGTGGTCAAACTAGCCAATCATAGCATCAGAACTCTAAGCACTTGAGAGAGAGTGGGCACCTCCCAGAATATTGTTTTGTGCCACTCCCAACAGAAATACTCCACATGGACAACTTCAGCAATCAGGAGCTCCTCAGTTGCCCATAGAAAATCCCACCTTGGAGTTTACAAAGACTTATTGGTAGAAAAGCGACACCAAGTAATTTACTACACCACAAATCACCTCCTTGGTGGAATCTGCTGTGAGACTCTAATCAGTGAAGGAAAGTCGCCTTCAGGGTGTAGTCTACTTCTAGTACATAAGAAGCTTTGAAAAATGTTTCAAAGCTTTGAAAAAGTGCAGTCTTGGGACTGTGCCATTTTACCTATTGATCTTGGGTTCTTCAGCCTCAGCAGCCAGCAGCTACATGAGTCAGAAAAAGTCTCCAGCTCCAGTGGGCCTGAAATAGGAGGCAAGAGCTGAAGTTAAGATCAAGGAGCCCTCATCCAGCCCCTAGACCAAGCACTCTGAACTCAGACTTCTAGCCTCCTAAACTGTTAAGAGCATAAATTCCTGTTAGTTAAAGTCATCCATTTGTGATATTTGTTATAGAAACACTAGAGAAAGAAGACAGAATTTGGTACTGGAAGTGGTGTGCTGCTCTAACAGATACCTAAAATGTGGACGCAGAAGTGGAGTGCATCCTTGGATCCAAGATCCCTGCACTGAGACCACAGCAGAGAGACGGTGAAGCTGAGAAATCAGCATGAAACCGAGCTTGCCAGCCCATGGAGCAAGAAAACTGAATGCCTTTTGGCAGGAAGCTTCCTGGTGGAATGGGTTGCCTTTGGGCATTAACTGGCAGAAGCTGAGAGACCAAGGAAGTGGGAAACAGAGCTGCCTCAGTTTCAAAGGGTAGGACCACAGCCTCTGGAGGTGGAACCACCACAGCCTCCTAGGTTGCAGAGTCAGATCTTCATCAGCTCGGTTCTGGAGGGTAAGGCTGACATGTCAAAGGCGCAGAACGATGGGGACTGCCTGCCAAGGGGCTGGGGTCACCACTCAGACAGACTAGGAGACTCGGGACACCCAATGAAGATCTGTACAGGTGCCAAGTTGACAAGGGGCCTTCAGCCTCCTGAGCCAGCACTTTGAACTCAAATACTTGTCTGGCCTCCTAAACTGTAACAGAATAAATCTGTTTGTTAAAGCCATCCATTTGTGGCATTTCTATTATAGCACCACTAGAGTACTAAGACATTGAGTACATAATCTGAGAAGCTGGACTATATGAAGAACATGGTATCAAGATTGGAAGAAGACTCATTAACAACCTGTGATATGCAGATGGCACTACCTTGCTTGATAAAAGTGAAGAAGACTTAAGCATTTACTGATGAAGATCAAAGACTACAGTCTTCAGTTTGAATTACACCTCAACATTAAAAACAAAAACAACCAATCAACCAACCTCACAACTGGACCAATAAGCAACATCACGATAAATGAAGATTGAAGTTGTCAAGGATTTAATTTTACTTGGACCCACAATCAATGCTTATGGAAACAGCAGTCAAGAAATCAAAGGATGTACTGCATTGGGCAAATCTGCTGCAAATTTTTATTATGATTTGGGTGAATGTTTACATAGCAAATTCATTTGCCACACAGCAGTTCATACACATTTTGTTTCGTGACATTGCAATTCCCCACAGTGTGACAGCTCTCTTCCCACTTCCTCCCTGTAGTTACCTCTTCTGTGTCCTTCCCTCCCAGGCATTCTCCTCCCCTGCCACCAACTGTCTCCTGTGCAAATACTGCCCTTCTATTGTCCCATGATTGATCACTCCAAAATGTGTATCTACCTTATCTAAATGTTCACCCCATCTGCCTATTGTTTGGATGGAAGCCACAGCTCCAGACCTGAAGAGTAACTAGGGGCCATAGTCTCAAGGATCTCACCAGGCTCTATCAGACCAGCAAACCTTTTTTTTTTTTTATGAGTTTTGTTCCACATTGTTCTCCCACTTTATTCAGGATCTTCTGCACCCATCCCCCTCTGAGTGGTTGCCCGTGGTAGCTGAACACCATCTAGTTCTTCTGGTCTCATGAGCAGAAAACATATTTAGTGGTGTTAAAGAGCAAAGATGTCACTTTGAAGACTAAGGTGCACCTGGCCCAAGCCGTGGTATTTTCAATAGCCGCATATACATGTAAGAGTTGGAAAATGAGTAAGAAAAACCAAAGAAATGAAGCATTTGAAATGTGGTACTGGCAAAGAATACTGAATGGACCATGGACCATGGACCACAGACTGCTAGAAGAATGAACAAATCTGTCTCATAGGAAGTATAGCCGGAATGCTCCTTAGAAGCAAGAATGCCAGACTTCATCTCTCATACTTTGATCACGTTGCCAGAAGGAACCAGTCCCTGAAGTATATCATGCTACATAAAATAAAAGGGTCAGTGAAAAAGGGAAAGACCCTCAATGAGATGGTACATTATGCAAAAGACAGCTGCGTCAAGATTTCTTTTCTTAGAGTGTCTTTCTTCCCTAGTTTGATCACAAAGAGAAATCACTCCCTCAGTTTCCAAGGCCTCTAGCAATGGAAGGGCCAAATGACAGGCACCTGTGAAAAGTCTGAGTTAACTATTGAATGCAGCTAAGCAAACAAGAGTCCCTCCCAGTAAATCTTGTAAAAAGACCAGTTTAACTCAGCAAAAAGTGAGTTCAACCCAATCATTTGGCTCTGGTCATAAAGGCATCATGAACTTCTGTACAACCACAAATATGAAGGCTTATTTTTGCACTCAGTTCTACTCCATTGATTTGTATCTGTCTTCATGGCAGTAACACACTGTCTTGATTACTAAAGCCTTGTGTAAGTTTGCAATCAGGAAGTCTGAATCCTCCACCTTTGTTCTTTTTCAGAATTATTTAGGTGTGTTTTAGGTCCCTTGCATTTTGACATCAACTTTACTATCAGCTTGTCAATTTCTGCAAAAAAAAAAAAAAAAAGATCATTTGGAATTTTGATGGAGATTTTGCTGAATCTGTAGATGAATTTGGGGAGTTTTGTCACCCTAAGGACATTAAGCCATCTAATTGATGACCATGGGATGGCTTCCCATTTATTTAGATCATGTTTAATCTCTTTCAACAGTGTACTGTAGTTTTCAACATGCAGGCTTTGCATTTCTTTTGTTAAATGTATTCTTTTTTATCCTTTTGATGCTATTGCAGGTGAACTTTTTTCTCCTTCATTTGCTATTGATTTTAAAGATGCACTACTGTGTGGATCTCTCTGCATTTACTGTTAGTTGCTGTCAAGTTGACTTTGCCTCATGGCAACCTTATGTATAATAGAGTGAAACACTGTCCAATCCTGTGCCATGTTCATGATTGTTGTTGGAAGTGTGGGGTAATCTTCCAGCACTATCTGACAATATTCTGCTGTAACCCATAAGGCTATCATTGTCCACTTTTCAGCAGTAGATCACCAGGCCTTTCTTCTTAATTCACCTTAGTCAAAAGCCTATCCACCATGAGTGACCGCTGGGATTTGAAATATCAGTGGCATAGCTTGCACCATCACAGCAACACACAAACTACCCCAGTACAACCTGAGAGGTGGGTTGTGGTTTTACTTAGTACATTCCATAAAAGTCTAGGCTCATCATGCCTTCTCCCCCTTTCAGCTCTCTGGTCATGCTATTCCCCTAGAATACTCTTACCCACCAAAGCGCACTCAACCACCAGCCTGGGAGCTCCCGAAGCAAGAGCCAGCCTGGTAGCCTATAGGTCCTCAGAAGAAGACAGCAAACCCCTGGAAGCATTTGTTGAAGGAATTCAAAGTAGGTTTTGATCTCCGATGTTGTCAGGCATCAGTCAGGGGGTTTGGAAGGTATCAGAGAATCAATTTCCTTGCCCTCGTGGAACTTACTTTTTATTGTGCTGAAAATATATCTAACAAAACATACCATCTCTCAGTAATTTCTACGGATACAATTTAGTGGCATTGTTCAAGCTGTGCACCCATTCTAGGGCTTACATTTTTAAGAAATCGAGAAACGATAAACAAGACGTGTTAGAAGCTGTGAAAATTTGAAAGATCACCGTCACCTTCCTCCTCCCTGTCCCATTCCGCGTTCCCCACTTCGACTCCTTGAGCTCGAGATCATCCTCTTTGGTCTGGCTCTGACACCACGACGTCGAGAGCGTTAGTGCCGGTTCTGCTTGCCAGCCCAGGAGCCGGGCAAGACACAGTGGAAAGAATAAAACCAAAAGAACACAGAAATACAACGGACTGCCCGGCCCTGGTGGGGCTTCACATCCTGAAGTGAGCATGAACATGGACAGTTGCGCAAGCGTACTTGAAACCGAACGAGTGAGCAGGCCGGCCCTCGCGCAGGCGTACTGGAGACCTTAAGGAGTGCTTCCGCCTTCCCTCCGCAGCTGTCGCCATGGCCGCGCCGGCCCCGGGGCTCATCTCGGTATTCTCGAGCCCGCAGGAGCTGGGCGCATCGCTGGCGCAGCTGGTGGCGCAGAGGGCGGAGTGCTGCCTGGCGGGAGCCCGCGCCCGCTTCGCGCTTGGTCTGTCGGGCGGCAGCCTTGTCTCGATGCTGGCTCGCGAGCTGCCTGCCGCTGTCGCCCCCGCTGCGCCCGCCACCTTCGCACGCTGGACGCTGGGCTTCTGCGACGAGCGCCTCGTGCCCTTCGAGCACGCCGAGAGCACGTACGGCCTCTACCGGGTGAGAGCTACGGGGGCCGCCGGGGGTCACGCCAGCAGGGCCCCGCCCACGAGTAACCCCGCCTACGGGGGCCGCCAGAGGTCAGTCCGGTCGGACCGCTCTCACCATTTAACCTCGGGCTACGGGGGCCGCCAGCAGTCTTCTTGTGGCGAACCGCGCCCACCTTCAATACTCCGCCTACAGGGGACGCTGGTAGTCCTTTCGGGTTGGACTTTGCCCTTCCCCTAAATCCTAGGTATGCAGATCTCCAGGAGTAATGCTGCGAGGTCCACGGCCACCGCCTAAATCTAGGTTAGGGCTGTCGAGGGTCGAACGGTAATCTCTTGTTTTTATCTGGGCTGAGCCTGGGAGTGGTCATCTGATTGAGGTCCCACCTGGACTTCAACACTCTCTGCTTTTACCTAGGATGGCTGTGGAGCTTTGAAATCCCCTCCTTGCTTTATACTGTGTACAAGAAGAGGGCGTGGCATTGGAAAGGGCGGGCAGTGAAACAGATTGGCCTTTCCAGCTACTTGGAGAAGTGATCTGGTTACAGCCTTGGAGCGTGCACAGTGCAGAGTTAGGAGCAGGAAGGTTCGGGTGTTCCACCGGCCCTACCTCCCTGTGCAGCCTGGGCCTCAATTTCCTCAAGTTCTCGGTGGTAGTCAAGTAGCTAGTGGCTGTGAGGGCCTCTTGTATGGTTATTTTGGCCCCATATAGATTCAGGGGCCTCCCACATTTTACAAGCAGAGAAACTGGCTGGGAGGAGCTGTGACTTGCCCCGGGTGCTTGCCCATATCAGGATTAGTCTCCCTCCTGTCTGGGTAGAGAATAACCCAGGGAAGGCAGGGAGGGGCAGGCTTGGCCAGAGCCACAGGTTACCTGAGCCAGGTATGGGCCCCACCCCTGGCACCGACCCTGAGGAAAAGCCTTCAGTGCTCTTGGCAGCAGGGACGAGCCTGACGAGGAAATGGGGTCGAGATGATGGGGACCTTCAGGGGTGAGCAGGCAGGCAGCCGATGTCCTGGGTGAGGCAGGCAGGAGCTCAGGAGTCCAGTGAACTGGCAGAGAAGCCACAGCACGTTGGGCATTCATGCAGTGAAAGGGTTCTAGGCTCCAGTAGGGGTTCATCCTGTCCTGGATGTGAGCTGATGGCTCTCATTATTTTTCACAAGAGGGGATATTTGCCAGGTGCCAGCCCAGGGCTTAACCCTTCACCCGTGTCATCTCATGAATTCCTATGAAGTAGGGCTGCTGTTACTCCTATTTCACAAATAGGGACACTGAGGTAGAGAGAGCAGCACTCACCAGCCCAGTCACTCAGCAAGTCACAACTGGTCGCACTTGAGCCTGTCCCACCCACATCTGGGGACACATGGAGACAGGGGCCATGCTCAGCCTTCTGTTTCCTGGGCGGTGGTGGTGGTGTTATGTACCGTCGAGTGGGACCCACTCATAGCGACCCCTCCTTGGGTTTCCAAGGCAGTATCACTACGGAAGTAGATTGCCCCATCTTCCTTCCAAAGAGTGGCTGGTGGGTTTGAACCACTAGCCTTCTGGTTAGCAATCAAGTGCCTTAGGCACTCAGCTACCAGAGCTCCTTGTTTCCTGGGTGCCCTCCCTAAAAGGCTAATCAGACAGTAAGAGAAAGTTACTTAGATGTTCGCTGAGCGCCCCCTGTAGGTAGGAGTCTGTGCTCAGCGCTGAGGGTGCAGTAGGGAGCTTGGCAGAGCTGGCCCTGCCTTCACAGGGCTCAGAGGGGGCAGACAGCCAGAGAATAAAATTAATAGATAAGGAAAACCCAGGCGGCACATTAACACAGCCAGGTAGAGAGGTGTAATGAGAGTACTGTGTACAAGGGCACCTGGTGGGGCCCAGCGGCTCCTCTGTGGGGCTCCTGCGCAGACAGTGCGTGACTGCTGTGGTTTTGTCCCTCCCTCTGCACAGGCCCAGCTGCTGTCCAGGCTGCCCATCCCAGAAGGCCAGGTCATCACCATTAACCCCTCACTGCCCGTGGAGGAGGCAGCTGAGGACTATGCCAAGAAGCTGAGAGAGGTGAGTTCCACGGGGCCCACAGAAGGTCACTCCCACACGCAGGCCAGGCACAGGAGAATGGGAACCTGTGTGTGGCACTGTATGGGGTCCCCATCAGAAACTCCCCTGAGGGCTGTTGGCAGGCCTTGCCCCCTTTGAGGCTTCCCTTGTTGGAAAACCTCACCCTCCCAGAGGCTGTACCCCAGTCCTGTGGAGTCTTTGGGGGGGGGGGTCATCTGATGACCCGGTAGTGGGCCTGGGTCTCCACTTTTGTGACAGTTGTGTCCCCAGACCTGTGACTCCTGGGCAGCCCGAGAGGTGAAAAGCAGAACTTCATAGCTATGATTAGTGTGTCTTTTATCACACATGCACCTGAGTGTCCCTTCCTGGGTATCTTAGTTAGAGCTGCTGTGACAGAAACTGCACAAGTGGGTGGCTTTAAGGAACAGAAATTTATATTCTTGTAGTTCAGGAACCTAGAAGTCCAAATTCAAGGCACCAGCTCTAAAAGGTTCCTTCTGTTGCCTTTGCGGAAGGTCTTTGTGTCTTTTCAGCTACTGTTCTTTGTTCCTTGGAGAGCTTCTTGTGACATCTGTCTCCTCCCCCCTTTTTACATTTCAAAAGTCATTGGCTTAAGACCCACTCTGCACAGATAGGACCTCATGAACATAACACTGAAAACCCTGGTCCCAAATGGATCTTATCCACAGGTGTAGGGCTTAAGAGTCCAACACATATTTTTGGGGGGACACCATTCAATCCATAACACTAGGTTAAAGACACTTGTGTTTCTGTTTTTTGACAACTGTCTCTTGGTGCCCTCTGAGTCCCTCCCTTTCACCCTCTCTGCACCATCCCCTGCCTGACCCAGGCCTTCCAAGGGGACTCCCTCCCAGTCTTCGACCTGCTCATCCTGGGGATTGGCCCTGACGGCCACACGTGCTCCCTCTTCCCAGACCACCCGCTCCTGCAGGTGAGTGCACCGACATAGCCCTCTTAAGTCCCAAACATCAGCTTCGGCTGCCTGTGGCTCCTGGAGGAAGGGCAGCCTGCAGGGTGATACATAGAGCCAGGGATCGAGTGGGCAACCTGGGACAAGCACCCGAACTGTCCTGAGCCTCTGCTGTTCACCCATCTGAAAATAGGGGTCTCAAATCAGCTACCATGGCTGGTTGGGATTGGGGTGGGGGTGATGTAAGGACCATGCCTGGTGTGGAGAAAGTGCTCAAGAAGTGAGGGGCATCATGCTTCTGCCTCTCTCCTGGGACTCCCTTCCACAGGAGAAGGAGAAGATCGTCGCCCCCATCAGTGACTCCCCAAAGCCACCACCTCAGCGTGTGACCCTCACACTTCCTGTGCTGAATGCGGCCCGAACTGTCATCTTTGTGGCAACTGGAGAAGGCAAGGCAGCTGTTTTGAAGGTAACAACTGCGGGCCCTGTTTCGAAGAAGATCATGGGCACATGGGCCCTGGCCCAGGGCCTCAGGGTAAAAGATGACCCCAGATACTGTGCTGGAAATGTCAGATCTCAATATGATCCCGTCATTCTTTGGTCAAGGGAGAGATCAAAACTGCAATTACAGGCTATTTAGGAGTTAACGATAATGAGTTGAAATTAGTGAGACGAGGTCAGAGCTGCACTCAGAGGCAAATTCAGTATTTATAAATAAAATTCCATTGACACCCAGCCAAAGAGCATCTGCTTACATACTGTCTGTGGTGGCTTTTGGCTGTAGTGACAGTGTTGAGTGGTTATGACAGAGAGCATCTGGTCTACAGAGCTGAAAATATTGACCATCTGGTCCTTTGAAGAAAGAGTTGCCGAGCCTTGAGTTCACCGAGAGGTCCGGGGCAGCACAAATGGCTTGTGCTATTAGTTGTAAGTTTCGTGGTTTGAGTCCATTTTAGGGGCACCACAGAGGAAAAGCCTACAATCTTCCATAAAGTTTGCCGCCAAGAAAACGCTGTGAAGCAGTTCTGCTCTAACAGATGGGATCACTGTGAGTCAGAATTGACTCAACAGCAAAGGTTTAGTTTTTGGTTTGCAGTTAAACTGTTGGGATCAGAGAAAGGAAGGGACTGTGTCCCTGCTAATTGAAGCTCTGACAGCCAGGGAGTCTCTGGGTGTGCAGATGGTTATGCGTTCGACTACCAGCTGGAAGGTTGGCAGTTAGAACCCTCTCAGAGATGGCTTGGAAGACGGGCCTGGCAATCTGCTTCCAAAAGGCCACAGCCTTGAAAACCCCGTGGAGTAGCTCTCCTCTGTGCACAGGTCACCATGAGTCGGGATGGACTCGATGGCACCTAGCAGTGACGACAAGGACACCTGTGAAGCACAGTGTCCAGTCCCAAGGGTTTGAGAATCATGTCTGTTGAGGTCCTGGGAGCTCTGGGAGGTGCCAGGGGAGGCTGCTCCTCCTGACCCTGCGTCTCTCACCACAGCGTATCCTGGAAGGCCACGAAGAGAACCCACTCCCCGCTGCTCTGGTCCAGCCACACACGGGGAAGCTGTGCTGGTTCTTGGACGAGGCGGCCGCCCACCTGCTGACGGTGCCCTTTGAAAAGCACTCCACTTTGTAGTCGCTGGGTAGACACCATGCTGGGACCACAACACCCAAGTGGCTGGGACCTTGTGGGGCTGGGCCCCACTCATCGCCACGTTCCTGACTCTGTCTGAACAAAGCCATGGAGCCCTTCCAGAAGCCACGAGTGCCCAGCTGTGGCTCAGCCCGTGGGCTGTGGCTCTGGGCAGCCTGGGTATTAAAAGAAACATTAGTCGGAGTCTCATCTGTCGTGGTCCTTGGTGGGCAGCAGCCTGGGGGTGCCTAGGTTGAGGCCCTGACCCTCGACCAGCATCTCTCATCCCAGCCTGGGCAGTGGGTCTTGGCCTGCCGTCCCTCTCTGGGGGATGGCACCCTGGGTGAGTGCTTGGAGCTGCTGGGACAGAGTACCACAAACTGGGAGCTTAAAACAGCAGAGATTCATTCGGTCACGGTCTAGAGGCCAGAAGTCTAAAAGGTGTCGGCAGGGCCGAGCTCCGTCCTGAGGCCCTGGGGGAGGGTCCTTCCTCGTCTCTTCCAGCTTCTGGTGGCTCCCTGCGTTCCTGGGCCTGTGGCTGCATCACTTGTCTCTGCCTGTGTCATCACAAGGCCTTCTCTCTCTGTGTGTCCTTTTCTCTTTTGTCTCTTACAAGGACACTGGTCATTGGATTTAGGGCCCACCCTAAACCCAGGATGATCTCATCTTGAGATCCATTAATTAATCACACTTGCAAGGACCCTACGTCCAAACAAGGCCATGTTCACAGATCCCAGGGATTAGGATGTGGGCATATTTTGGGGGGACACAACTCCACCTCTTCTACAGCCCATTGGCTGAGCTGCTGCACACACAGGGTTATTGTGAACACTGTGTCCTGCTGAGCTGTGGCCTTCGCAGAGCCTTGAATATACAGAGGTGGCTCTGGAGCTGCTGGTGGGCACCTGAAGCCTCAAAGTCAGGCCACCCCACACTTGGCGGCACCTGCAGTGCTGAGTGTGGGGTCTGGGGCATGTCCCACATCCCACAGGCGGTTGTGCTGCGTGGAGGGGAATTGAAACTGCCCAGGGGTGTGGCTGCCCAGGAGGAGCGAAGCTGAAACCACCAGAAACCAAGTTTCCCTAACAGTTTAATCAGGCCCAGAAGTGAGAGTGAGGAAGTGGGACTGAAAATAGGCTGAGACACAGTGGGTGGGGGGTTAGGAAGGAAAGCAGCAGTACGGGGTTGGGTAACAGGTGGCCATGACCCTTCAGCCACAGTCAGAGGCAGGGCAGAGGGCAAAGGAGGGAAAGTGAGGTCACAGGACCCTGGGACTCCAGGTAACACTGTTGGTGTACCGTCTCCTGTACTGTTCTCCCCATAGCCCTCACCTCCTACCCAGCCCAGGAGGCTCCATGTGGCCCCCGCAACCACCCTTCCATCTGCCCTTCACCCGTTCTGGTCCAGCCCACTGACTTCACTGTTCCTAGAACCAACCACCTCAAGGCCTTTGCACTTGCTGTGCCAACTGTCTGGAGTTCTCTCTCCTGCAGGTCTTGGTGTGGCCTCTTACTTCCTTCAAGTCTTGGCACAACATCACCATTGGCCCTCATGGAGATTTCCTCCAGCCCTGAGCCTGCTCCAGGAATCATCTAGCACCTTAAGGAGCTGGGGCCTCAGTTCATAGGCTCTGGCTCTGGAGTGACCAGATATTAAGAGGAGCACAGCGGGTCTGTGCTGCTCATTGCTTGATAAAGCCTGACTCCCATTTGATCACATTTCAGCCTGGAGAGCAGGCTCCATCCCATTCATTCATTCCTTCCTGCACTGAAAACACCGGGGCTGCTCTGTGCCAAGAACTGGAAAAGCAGGTGACAGGGTGGGAAATGACTCAGCAGCGCTGATGCAGAGATAGCCACTCTGATGGAGGACATGCTGGCACAGTGGGAGCACAAAGCACATACCCCACTGGTCTAAAGGTGCAGGGACTGCTTCCCAAGGGGCTGGTGTCCAAGCCAAGGCCTTCAAGATGAAGACTGGGGACCAAGTCCTTCAGGGAGTGGGATGTTGGTCTAGGTGTGTTGCAGGTGCTTGGTGTCTGGTCTGGGCGAAGACCTGGAGGGGACGTGGGGCAGGTGATGGGGTCTGGAAAGAGCTGCAGGTGGCTCAGGGGCTGCAGAGAGAGGGGATGTTGAGAGAAGAAGCTGGTGTTTCCCTGAGGGAGGAGCCCCAAGAGCACTTGAAGTCAGGCCTGTGGTCAGATCTTGAATCTGGGAAGTAGGGGATACAATGGAAATGAGGGACTGGGGCTGTGGAGAAGGGACCCTTAAAAGACAGAAAGTGAATGGAGAAGAGGTGATTGGTTGGTTGTTGGGGGGAGCAGGAAGGGATCCAGGATGAAGCCTCAATGTCTCCAGTCCCTCATGGGCCCCCCAGCCTACCTCTCCCCTGGAACCCTAGTTGGGACCCCAGTTCCCACTCCCCCTGCCTCAGCACTGACCGCAGGGACTGGAGGTGTGTCTCCCACCTGGGTGCTCCTAGGGGCTGGGCCGGGGCTGGATCTTTATCCCTGGCATTGTCCAGCAAAGGGTGAGCATGGTGCGGGAGGGGCGCCAGGATTAGACCCCGTCATCCCAGCTTGGAAAAGGAGCTCTGGGGGTGCAGCTGTTAAGCACTTAGCTGCTAACCCAAAGGCTGGCAGTTCACTCAGCAGCACCACAGAAGAAAGGCCTGGCAATCTGCTTGTGTTTAAGTTACCCTACCCACTGCCATCAAGTGGATTCTGATTCACAGCGACCCTATAGGACACAGTAGAACTGCCCCACAGGGTTTCCAAGGCTGTCAATCTTTATGGAAGCAGATATTGCCTCACCTTTCACCTATGGAGTGGCTGGTGGTTTCGAACCACTGACCTTTTTGGTTAGCAGCTGAGTGCTTTAACTACTGCACCACCAGAGGTCCTTTCTGTTAAGAGATTCCAGCCAAGAAAACCTCAGGGGGCAGTTTGACCCTCTCACACATGGGGTCACCATGAGCGGGTCAACTTCACTGCAATGGGTTCTTTTTTTTGTATACCGGCCACCACACATCAATGACTGCTGGCCAGTCCTGACAGATGTCTGTCCTGCATCCCTCAGGCCATTCCTCCTACTAGGCCAGGTGGCCAGCACCTCTGTCTCCCCAGCCACACTCTCCATCCCCCACAGAAGACAGAAACCACCAGCTGGGGGCAGCCTTGGCCCCCAGGGAGCAGGGAGGGCACAGCAGGTGCAGGGGGAGTGCAGAGGGGAGAGAGAGGCGGGCCCACACCAGGCCTGCTCTGCCTCCCAACCAGGCGGTTTCTGCAGCATCTAGACCTCCCCAGCGCCCTGCTCCTGGCTGCCCCTGAGCTGAGGGACCTGGGGCTGAGGGAGTGGTGTTGGCTTTTACTCACAACTGAGCCCAGAGACTTCTGGCAGGGATGGGAGGCCGGTCCTCAAGCCCCCTGGACAAGCACCAGCAGCAGTACCTGAGGGGTGAGCTGGGCAGGGATGGGATGGGATGGGGTCTGTGGGGTCAGGGTCAAGGTCAAAGTCAGATACAGTGCAAGATGCTGTTACTGCCCAGTCCACTCTGACTCACGAGACTCCGTGTGTGTGGAGTAGAACTGCTTCATGGAGTTTCCAACGCTGTGCCAGAGCAGATCACCAGGCCTTTCTTCTGAAGCTTCTTTGGGTGGGATCAAGCTGCCAACCTCTCAGCTAGTGTATAACCATTTGTACCAACCAGGCCCTGTCAATGTGAACCCCAGATAAGCAATGAATATCTTAGTGTAAGTACATGGGGCATACTTATGCTAACATAAGTATTTATTTAACTGACATTCAAGTTTAACTGGTTCCTGTCTTTTGATTTTTAACTCTAGTGACCCTATTCAGGGGTCCAGAATGGGATTAGGGTGTGTATGGGTCTGGGTGGGAGAGTCCTGGGCCCAGTCAGGCCCAGCAGAGTGGTCCTTTAGAAGGCCAGGGACCAGCAAGCCCCTCTGTGTGACCCCCAGAGACTGAGGTTCAGTTCCTGATTGAAGATCAAAAGGGGCTAGGAAGGATTCAATGCCTGATGATTCCCTTCATCCCCCCACATGTGACTGAACACCTGCTGGGGACCTCTTACCCTCAGGGGCTCACCATCTAGGAGACAGTAGTCAAGCTGGGCCAGGATGGGTGCAGATAGGAAGTAAGTGATCAGCATTTCATTCATGGGGAACAGCAAGTACAGAGAACAGTCAGATTGCCCAAGTTTGGACCCTGGTCCTACCCCCTACTCTGTGTGACCATGTGTAGTGTGAGTGACTGCACCTCTCTGGGCCTCATTCTCCCATCTCCAGGATGAGATAGCAACAATACTTATCTCACAGGGCCACTGTAAGAGTTCAATGAGTTACTCTATATGGTATCAGGCCTTTTTTGGTTTAATAGCTTAAACAACATAATGATTTAGTTCTGTCTTCTATAGAGAGGTGCTGAGGCAGTCAGGCTGGTGATATTAGAGCCTGAGCTCCTTCCATCTCAGTACTCTACCGTGCACGGCTTCTGGGTTCAAGGTCACTTTGTGGTGCATGATGGCTGCTATAGCTCCAGCCATCGGGACATTCCAGGTAGCAGAATGGAAATATGTTTTGTATACAGTCAAGTACACATATCTGAGGGAGACAACTTTAAGAACTTTTAACCCCTGGCTAAATCACCTCCTGGGTTGAAGAATACTTAATCACTCTAGAAAGTTTCCTTGTGTTGGGATGAGACTTTTAAAAGCTTTTGAAATTAGGAAAACTGTTAGTGGGGGTGGTTGCACAACACAGTGAATGTAATTAATGTCACTGAGTTGTACCTGCAAAACTGGTTGAAATGGCAACTTTTTTTATATTATTATTGTGATTTGGGTGAAAATTTGCAGAGCAAATTCACTTTCCGTACAGCAGTTCACATACACTTTGTCTCATGACATTGACCACAATTTACCACAATACAACAGCTCCTCTCCCACTTCCTCCTGATAGTTACCTCTTCCCTGTGTCCATCCCTCCATGCACTCCTGCCCCCTGAGCTGTCTCCCATGATTGTTCTCTCCAAGGGGTGTATCTATCTCAGGGAAATGTTCAAGTCATATACCTGTCTATTGTTGGCTGGAAGCCACAGGCATGGTTTCAATTCCAGATCTGAAGGGCAGCTAGGGGCCATAGTCTCAGTGGTTCCACCAGGCTGTATTGGACTAGCAAACCTGGTCCCCCCCCCCCTTTTTTTTTCTCCAAATTATTTTGAGTTTTGTTCCACATTGTTCTCCCTCTCTATCAAGGATCTCCTACATAGAACCCCTTCCAAGTGGTTGACATTGGTAGCCGGGCACCATCTAGTTCTTCTGGTCTCATAGTCATATAGGCTGAAGATCGGATGGTGTACCAGTCACTAGGACTAATTGTTTCCATGATTTTTTGGTTTCCTTCGTTCTTCTTTGCTCTGGACGAGGAGAGACACATTATTGCATCTAGATGGCAGCTTGCAAGCTTTTAAGACCCCAGGCGCTACTTACTCGCCAAAGTAGGAGGTGGAACAATGTTTTGTGTAGTATGTTATGCCAATTGAGCTTGATGTCACCTCCAACTATGGTCCCAAGCCCACAGGTTTAACTACTAGGTCCCTCTTCGTAGCTGGCTGTGACCAAGCAGTGACTACAACCTTGCCCCTTGTCAACCCTACTATACACCTGGGAATTGAGATCATACACATAAACTTATAGGACTATTGTCTGCCAACCCTATACATGTTCTTGGGTACCCTCCCCACTTCATAGAGATACCTACTAGTTCAGCCTGTCCACCCATCTATCTACCAATATACCCAT
>NW_006921723.1:1701440-1702808 GCF_000298275.1 Orycteropus afer afer
CGCTATGAGTTGGGTCTGACTGGACAGCACATAACAACAACAACAACATGAGTTAGAATTGACTGGACGGTGGTGGGTTTGGAGTGAGTTGGATCTGTTCATGACCTCAATTGTGGTGATGGTTTCCCGGGGCAGAGGGAGGGGCAGGTAAATGCATGGAATCTCATCAAATTGCACACTTTAAACAATTAAATGATGTTTATTGTGCATCACAAAGAGCTCTGATAGCACAGTCACTAAGGCATCTAACTGCTAACCAGAAGGTTGGTGGTTCAAACTCACCAGCCACTCTGTGGAAGCAAGACTGGGCAATCTACTTCTGATTGACTTGATGGCAGTGTTTTGTTTTGTTTTTTTCCCCTCTGGTATTGTGCATCACGGGGTCCCTGAGTGGTGCAAATGGTTAAGTGCTTGGCTACTAGTTGGATGCCATTCAGAGGCACCTTGGAAGAAAGGCCTGGCAATCTACTTCTGAAAAATCAGCCATTGAAAACCATATGGAGCAGTTCTACTATGACACACCTGGGGTCACCATAAGTCAGAATCCACCGGATGGTCACCGATTTGGTTTGATTATTGTGTATCAATTATAAGTTAGGGTGGGTCACCTAAACCACACCCTTCCCTCCACCCACGTGGAGGGAAAAGAGCAGTGGAGGGTTCTGGGGGAATAACATGTAGGGGCAAATCTTGTTGGGCAGTTTTGATGTGCAGATAGGAGCCCCTGGTGGCTTCCCTGTTATCCTGCCCTCCCGAGGCAGAGCTGCGGGCCCAGCCGGCCGGCCGCCTCACCATCCTCCTGTACCCCTGTCCCCTCAGGTCAAGTGGATGCTCTGCTGAGGAACTTCCTGCCGTGCTACCGCAAGCAGCTGGCGGCCTCGGTCCTGCGGCAGATCTCCCACGAGCTAGGCCCCCATGAGCCCGCTGGGTGCCAGCTGTTACGCAGTAAGGTGAGTGGGCGTGGCTGGATCCGGACGTGCTGGGTGAGAGGGGCTGGACCTGGGAGTGGCTGGATGGGCGTGGTCGAATCGGGGCGTGGCTGGTGCGGGTGGGCGAGGCTGGCGGGAGTGGGAGTGGAGGAAACCTCAGACGCCAGGCTCCCGGCTAGTCAAGTTCCAACCTCCAGGCCTTTGCCTTTGCTGGTGGCACCACTAGGGGCGACTTTAAAATATTCATTCTTTCTGTTTCTGCCTATTCACCGTTTTCCACGTGTTCAGCTTTGTGAAACCAATTACGCGAATCATGTGCAACCAATCAACAACAATCGTTGCCAAATCTCGGGTCACTGTAGACAAACTCAATGCTTCCCTCCTGGCCCCGGTCACCCAGAATAAGTTTTGGTCTCTATAGCCAAAAAAAAAAAAAAAA
>NW_006921723.1:1703973-1714447 GCF_000298275.1 Orycteropus afer afer
GTTTGGACGACCAGCTTGCTTTGTCTCCTGTGGGCTAGGGGGTAAACTGAGCCACAGGCAGGGAGGGCAGGAGGACTCATTGGTGAAACTACATTGAGACCTTTGCTCATCATGGCAGTGCTGGCTTCCCAGCTAGGGAGCTCATGCGAGTCACCAGACTCTCTGAGACTCAGTTTTCTAATCTGTGGACTGGCATGCTGGTGACCCATGCCACATGGGACTTTGGGGATTCAGTGAGATAATCTCATACACACTTGGGATCAAGTGGGCATATAAGGGCTGCTGGAGACATGAAGGTGGGAGGAGAGAGGATGGAGAATGTCCTAGTTCTCCCCAAACCTTCCCTGGGGTCTAAAGTTGGGGTGTGGAAGCCATAGATTAGATTCATCCTAAACTCATTCTTTGGATCCCTTCTGTAGGAATATGAAAATGGGGGCAAGCCCCTTGGCTCCACCACCCTGACGGGGTACACAGTCCTGACCTCACAGCACAAGTATCTCCGCCTGTTGAATGGCCTCTGCCCAGATCCCTCTGGTGACTCAGGTGAGGCTCCCGGAACCACAGGACTGGGACTTCCCTGCTGCGGCACTGCTGGCGTTTGAGGAGGGTTGTCCTCTGTGCTGGGGCCTCCTGTGTGCTGCAGGGTGTCGAGCAGCGTCCTTGGCCCCCACCCAATGGAGGCCAGTAGCAACCCCTCAAGTCTGAAAACCCAAAGTGTCCCCAGGCTCCAAGTGTCCCCTAGAGACAGAACACCCCTGGGTGAGGACACTGCTCTAGAAACACCCAGGTCACCTGAGCAGAATCAAAATACGCCCCTCCCTCCCCCCCCCCAAAAAAAACCCAACCCTGTTGCTATGGAGTCAATTCTGACTCATGGTAGCCTCATGTGTTCCAGAGCAGGACTGTGGGCCCTGAGGTTTTCTTGGCTGTAATCTTTATGGATGCAGATTGCCAGACATTTCTTCCACATTCTTATGGGTGGTTTCAAACCACCAACATTTATAGGTTAGCGGTTGACCCCCATGCACTACCCAGGGATCTTAGAATCAACGACTCACTGCCATCAAGTCGATGCTGACTCATAGCGACCCCCATTGGGTTTCCAACACTGTAAATCTTTATGGAAGTAGATTGCCCCATTTTTCTTCCAAGGAGTGACTCGTGGATTTGAACTGCCAACCTTCTAGTTAGCAGTCAAATGCCTTAGGCACTGAGCCACCAGAGCTCTTTAAATCAAAAGTAGCAAAAGAATCAAAGTAGCAAAGGGTAAAAACAATAACACATAATGCAAAGTGTGGGAGGCTCTGAGACCACTCTCACTTCTGACACCACTTGCGAGCTCAGGGGTTCCAAGGAGCTTCTCAGGTTTGATGATGCACAGAAAGGACTCAGAACTCAGAAAGGCATTATATGCAGGATTGTGGTTTATTATGTTGAAAGGACACAGACTAGAATCAGCAAGGGGAAGAGGCACACAGGGCAAGGTCCAGGAGAGACCAGCATGAGCATCCAGGTGTCCTCTCCCCATGGGCTGTGTTGATATTAGATGAATGTTGTTGTTGTTATGTGCAGTCAAGTCGGACCTGATTCATAGCGACCCCTCCTTGGGTTTCCGAGGCAGTATCACTACGGAAGTAGATTGCCCCATCTTCCTTCTGAGGAGTCCCACAGCCATCCAGAACGGGGCAGCTGGTGGGACCACCTGCATGGGTATTAAGTGAAGGTTTCTTTGGGTACAAAATGTACTTTAACATTCAACAAACAAAATGAGGAAATGAGTTTATCATCCACAGGTCCTGGAAGGAAGCACGCTTGAGGACCGCTGCACACAACGTTCATATATGTGGGTGCTAATGATGGGGAGAGTCAGGGAGAGAGGGAATGGACCCGGGCTCAGCCTTTCCTGAGGTGTGAGGATGCCGTGCACTTTATTGTACACTTTATTGAGCAGCTTTGGAACTAGTGGCTATGTAAAGGCAATGAATGGGAAACTGGCAGTGAATGGGAAGGGAGCTCTGGTAGCACAGTACCTAAAGCATTTGACTGCTAACCTGAAGGTTGGTTGTTCAAACCCACCAGCCATTCTGTGGAAGGAAGACAGGGCAATCTACTTCTGTAAAGATTTACTGCCTCAGAAGCCCAATGGGGGTTGCTATGAGTCGGAATCCACTCGATGGCAGTGTTTATTATTATTATTATTATTATTATTAGGGGTGCGAATTAAGCAGGGAAGGGCAGGGAATCCTTGTCTGGATTCCCAGATGGGATGTATGGGTGGGGAATGGGAGAAGCAGCTAGGGTAGGAGTTACCTCTGGACTGTTCTCTTGGCTTTGACATGTGGGTATGAGTTGATTAGAAGACAAATAGGTCTGCTGTTTTGAAAGCAGTAATGTTTAAGCAGAGGCTGGAAGAGAAGGGGATGCTAAGATATCAAAAAAAGGGGTTTGGGTTTCTTATGACATGACATGGGGTTGTGGGTAGCACTTACTTCTCCCAGCACTGATGTGTGACGACACACAGGGGCTCTGGCCCACTAGGCATGCTCCTCCGAGCCCTGGTGAGCAGCGATTTTACTGGGGGTCGGTCGTGCAGGCGCAGCGGGAGGCTCATCTCCTAGTGCCATAGTGGACAGTATTCCCTAGTGACCCATAGGGTTTCCATCGGCTTAGTTTTGGAAGTATCACACCAGGCCTTTCTCCCTACACTGTCTTAGTCTGGAAGCTCCACTGAAGCTTGTCCACTGAGGGTGATCCTGCTGGCACTTGAAACACTGGCAGCATGCTTTCCAGCAACACGGCAGCCAGTGAAACACAACAAACTGACAGACGGGTGACTGAGAATTTCAAAACTAAACTAAACCAAAACCAAAACTCACTGCCATGGATTCCAACTCATTGCAACCCTATAGGACGGAGTAGAACTTCCCCATAGGGTTTCAAGGCCATTAATATTTATGGAAACAGACTGCCACATCTTTCTCCCATGGAGTGCCTGATGGATTCGAATGGCTGACCTTTTGGTTAGCAGCTGAGCATTTTAACCACTGCACCACCAAAGCTCCTTTGACTCCATTTGACTAAGGCTTTAAAAACCAAAAACCAGACTTACCACCATCAGGTCAATTCTAACTCATAGCGACCCCCATTGGGTTTCTAAGGCTGCAATTCCTTAGGGAAGCAGATTGCCTCATCTTTCTTCCACGGAGTGGCTGGTGGGTTCGAACCACTGACCTTTTGGTTAGCAGCCAAATGCCTTAACCACTATACCACCAGAGCTCCTTAAGGATTTAAAGGACCCCAAATAAATTAATCAAAAATAAACTCACTTGTGTTGTTTGCCCAACAGCTCAAGGTGGTCCATATCACTATTAACCCCATTTTACAGGCAGGAAAATTGAGGTCAAAGAGATGAAAAAAGTGTGCCCTAGGCACAGAGCTCCAACTCATCTGTCAGTTTGTCATCTTGTAGTGGCTTGTATGTTGGTGTGATGCTGGGAGCTATGCCACCAGTGTTTCACATCCCAGCAGGATCACCCAGGGTGGACAGGGTTCAGTGCAGCTTCCAGACTAAGACTTGGAAGAAAGGCCCAGTGATCTCCTTCCAAAAACCAGCCAATGAAAACCAACCTTATGGATCACAATAGAACATCGGCCAATTCACTTGCTTTGGACATAGTATCAGGAGGGATCAATCACTGGAAGAGGACATCATGTTTGGTAACGTGGAGGGCCAGTGAAGGTGAGGGAGATCCTCAGTGAGACCAAAATAAACCAAACCAAACCCACGTCGATTCTGACTCATAGCGACTCCCGTTGGGTTTCTGGGTTTCTTTACAGAAGTAGATTGCCTCATCTTCCTCCTGTGGAGTGGCTGGTGGGTTTGAACCACTAACCTTCTGGTTACTAGTTAAATGCCTTGGACACTGTGCCACCAGAGCTCCTTCCTTGGTGAGGACTGGCAAACTAGCCACAATGATGGGCTCGAACATACTGGCAACCTGAGCATGACAAGCAAGACCAGGCAGCATGTCATTCTGTTATACATAAGGTCACCATGAGCTGGCAACAACTCAGTGACGACTATCTATCTCTTTCCAAGTGTAGTAAGTGATGTCCTGCCTCAAACCTGGGCCTAGCTGACTCCTTTTAGCCATCAGGTGCGGACAAAAGTCAGGGTTTATGTCCCAACTTGGGTTGATTGGTGATGTCTGCCTAGGGTTCTGTGTTGATGATACTTAGCCTGGGAAACAATGCAGGGATGGATTAGTGATGTCTGCTTTGGGCATATGCTAGAGGAATATGGTTCACTGTTCTTCAGGACTGTGCCCAAGCACAGTACTGCTGGAATAATGATAATGGCAGCAATAATTACGATAGTTCATGCCATGCCACGAGCAATGGCCACACCAGGGGCTGCTCTAAACATTTCATGGACATTTTCTCCTAGTGAATGAGTGATGAATTGTAGAACAAATGAATGAAAACATGATCATTTTCTTTCTGCTTTCAGGAGACCATGCACAGGAAGAGCCCCACCCCCTTCTGGACATGCCCAAGAGCTTCCCCCTCTTCCTGCAACACCCTTTTCGTGGGCATCTTTGTTTCTTCGCAGTCACCAGGGAAGCGCAGTGCGCCTGGAAACTGGCCCTCCAGGGTGGCATCCGGCTTCGTGGCACTGGTGGGTCCTGGCGGGGCTAGGCAGTGGTGCAGCTCAGGCTCCGAGGTTGCGTGTGCCCTTGCTGGTTGTGGAAATCTTTCCAAACTGTGGTTTACTTATCTGTAAAGTGAGTTGTTGGGAGATGCAGAGAGGACACCAGACAGCCTGGAGTAGTCAGGACTGTGATGGGGACAGTACTATGGGAGCCCATTCCTGGGGTCAGGTAGGGCTTCCCAGAGGTTGAAGCTAGAGCCTGAAGAAGATGAGAGACCAGGACCCTGGAGAAGGGAAACAGGACTGACACTGCGTAAACAAGTTGAATTCAGAGGGGGCGGGTTTCAATCCTTCTAGGCCCCACCCACCAAGCCCCGCCCCCAGGAGGCTCCACCCATTCTCTCAGGCCTCCCACACTCTCCCAGGTCCCACCAGTAGCTGACCACGGGTGGCAGTGCCTTTTTTCAACTGGTACAAAGGCGCCTCATGGGCGAGTCGTGATCCTGGGGGCAGGTGGGGTCCCAGCAGAGGGCCCTGTCAATACAAAGGCGCAGAGATGGACAGGATTCGGGTGTTGTGGGACGTGGTGGGGCGGAGGGGGAGAAGAAGGTAGGTGGAGATGGGAGGCCTCTCGGAGTACTAGGGAGCCCCTCAGTCCTGCAGCGGAGTCCGGCCCCCGCTGCCCGGGCCTTCCTGGACGCAGTGCGGCAGTACCGACAGCTCCAAGGCCACTTTGGCGACGACGATGTGACTCTGGGCTCGGACGCGGAGGTCAGTCCCTTCCTGCGCTCCTGCGCCCCGAACACCCAGGCTCCACCCGGCCCCCGCCTGGCCTCCACAGCCCGGTCTCCCGCAGGTGCTGACCGCAGTGCTGATGCAGAAGCTGCTACCCGAGCTGAGCGCCCAGACCCAGCCGGGCCTGCGGGGGGCCGGCCACGCCCGCGCCTGGGCCTGGACCGAGGTAAGGCGGGGTGGGAGCCACAAGGAGAGGGTGCCGGGTCGGGCCGCCCAGGATCTCCCTCCCCGCCTCAACTTGCTCCCGGTCTCTCCTGTTGTATCTCCCTGTCTGTCCTGTCTCTCCATCTCCCCGTCTCTTTCTGCCCCCTCTCCCCGGCTGTCCCTCGCGATCCTGGCCCATGTGGGTCCCCGTGCTGGGTCCTGCAGCTTCTGGACGCAGTCCACGCCGCCGTCCTGGCCGGGGTCTCTGCGGAGCTTCGCGCTTTCCAGCCTGAAAAGAACCAGCTGCTGGCCACTCTGGAGAGGGCCATCCGTCCCGACGTGGACCAGACACTGCGGCTTCGGGCGCGGGTGGCGGGAAGGCTGCTAGGTGAGGCAGGGGCGAGGCCTGGAGGGAGGGTCTGGGCAAGAGGATGAAAGGGGAGGAGCCTGGATGCGGGGCGGGACCAGAGAAAGGAATCGGTCTAGTCCGGAGGGAGAGAGGGTAGGTCAGGGCAGAGGCGGGGCCTTCCTGGACTGGGTCAGGGAGGGGCGGGGCCGGTAAAGAAAGGGGTGAGAGGCCTGAGAAAAGGGGCAGGAAACCTGAGGGGAAGGATGGGAGCACGGTTTTGGGGAACGATGAGGGAGCAAAAGGGAAATGGCGGGGCGGGAGGATGAGGCAGGCCTAAATGGGAATGGGGCATGGCTGGGCCGAGAGACGAGGCTAGGGGCGGAGTTGGAGATCTAGGGCAGGGTTGTGGGAAGGGGTGAGGCCGGATGAGGGAGGGGCAGAGGAAGCGGGGCGGGTGTGGGTGGGGTGGGGCCGTCCAGATCGCAGACCCTAATAGCCCCTCAGACCCTGATAGCCCCTCGATTGAATTCGGGCTCTGTGCTCCGGGGCTGTGAGCCTTTGGGCTGGTCCTCAATTTCCTCACCTGTAAAATGGAGTGAAGGCGGGTGTTCAACTTGTGTTCCGTTCTACATTGGCCTGTTGATCCGAGATGGCCCTGTTCCCACCATTTGCCCGGCCACTTCATGGAGGGGACCCCAAGCCCGTGTCTTCTCCCCCAGCTAAGGTCCAGGGCCCCCTCGAGTCGTGCCTGCGCCGGGAGGTTGGTGTACAGCTGGCTCGGGTCACGCAGACGCTGCAGAGCACCGTGGGGACCTCACTGGCGGCGGTACAGACCCTCCTTGCTCACGGCATCGAAAAACTGTTTCACCATCTCCGTGGGAGCCGCTCCGGCGCTCGGCTGAGCAGGGAGGTGAGCTCCCACGAGCAGGGCAATGCATTACCTAAACGGAAAAGTTGCAGGAATCTTGCATCTTTCTGTTTACAAATCTCTGAAATTTGTTCTAGGCTGCTTTTTACTTATAGAGGAACTTGCATTTCTCTCCTCTACTCTTGTTATGGTCATTGGGCACCGTTTAATCTCGGTAGGGGGAGGAGAGGCATTTTAGCAAAAACTCTCTGGTGTCATCTTCCCCTATACTCCTCTTCCCAGTCCCCAACTTCAGCAACAGGGTCAAACCCAAAGCCAGAAAATTCTGTCCAATGCAGGTCGACTCAGTTCATCTGATATTAAATAAGCACCTACTATTGAGCAATCTACTTCCCTAGAGATACCACCTGGGAATCCCAAGGAGGGGTCACTATGTGCCAGACAAGGAGCTCTGGTAGTGTACTGCCTAAGGCATTTGACTGCTAACCAGAAGGCTGGTGGTTCAAACCCAGCAGCCTCTCTGTGGGAGGAAGACGGGGCAATCTATTTCCGTAAAGATTTTACCATCTTGGAACTGTGAGTCTGAATTCACTAGATGGCAGTGAGGTTGTTTTTTTTTTTCTTTGTTTCTAATGTGCCAGGCAACCTTCAGCTCCTCGTTAGATCTGTTATTAGATCTCCATTTCATAACCACCTTCTCCAAGAACTTTCCTTCAATCACTTTGCTCTTCCAGCTGCCCATCCTTCCCACATCACAGCAGCATTTACACACTTCTGTAGTTGTTTGTCTGCAGTCTGTCTCCTTCAACTTGACCCTGAGCTCCTTGTAGGCAAAACCAGGGTTGCATTATTCCATTTCTGTAGCCCCATAGCCCAGCACAGAGCCAGCATCAGGCCATGTTCAGTAAACACCATAGGACTGTGTGTCTCTTTTCCCTCCATGGCACCAGCACTGAGTCTTATCATTTTTTCAGTGTTTCCTTTTTTTTTTTTTTTAAGGTGGTGAAAACATACACACCAAAATATCATCCAACACAACAAGTTCCACACTTACAGCTCAATGACACTAATCACATGTTTCATGTTGTGCCACGATTCTTACTCTCCTCACCCAGAACATTCCACTGATGTTAGCGTACACTCAGTGCTCCTGTTTTTGGAGGGCTGGAACAGGTAGGGCAGCCAGGAAGCGAGAGTAGAGAAGTTTGGAACAATTAAGGGAGATGAACTGGTCTGTCAGTTTGTCGTCCTGTGGTGGCTTCTGTGTTGCTATGAGGCTGGAGGCTATGCCACCAGTGTTTCAAATGCCAACAGGGTTACCCGTGGTGGACAAGTTTCAGTGGAGTTTCCAGACTAAGACAGACTCAGAAGAAGGCAGAGGCCGTCTACTTCTCAAAGAATTGGCCAGTGAAAATGTTATGAATAGCAATGAAGTACTGTCTGATATAGTACTGAAAAACTTGATGAATATCCCTGAAACATTGTTCAATATAGTGCCAGAAGATGAGCTCATCAGCTTGGAAGGCACTCAAAATATGACTAGGAAAGAGCTGCCTCCTCAGAATAGAGCTGACCTTAATGATATGGATGGACTTATGCTTTCAGGACCTCCCTTTGCTTATGTGGCATGACCCAAAACAAGAAGAAACAGCTGCAAACATCCATTAATAATCAGAACATGCAATGTATGAAGTGTGAATCTAGGAAAATAGAAAGTTGTCCAAAATGGAATGGAAAGCATATTGATATTCTAGGCATCAGTGAGCGAAATGGACCAGTTTTGGCCATTTTAAATTAGACAACTATATAATCTACTGTGCTGGGAATGACAAATTGAAGAAGAATGGTATGGCATTCATCATCACAAAGAATGTTTCCAGATCTATCTTGAAGTACAATGCTGTCAGTGATAGGGTAATATCCATATGCCTATGAGGAAGACCAGGAGCTCTGGTAGCATAGTGCCTAAGGCACTTGACTGCTAGCCAGAAGGCATATAACAACAACAACAACAACATGAGGAAGACCAGTTAATACTGCTATTATTCAAATTTATGCACCAACCACCAAAGCCAAAGAGGAAGATTTTTACCAATTTCTGCAGTTTGAAATTGACCAAACATGTGACCAAAATGTGTTAATTATCACTGGTAATCGGAATGCAAAAGTTGGAAACAAAAAGAATCACTGGTAGTTGGAAAATATGGCTTTGGTGATAGAAATAATGCTGGAGATCCCGTGATAGACTTTTGCAAGACCAATGACTTATTCATTGCAAATACCTTTTTTCAACAACACAAACGGCACCTATACACGTGGACTTCCCCAGATGGAGTACACAAGAATAAGATTGACTACGTCTGTGGCAAGAGGTGATGGAGAAGCTCAATATCTTAGCCAAAACAAGGCCAGGAGCTGAGTGTGAAACAGACCATCAACTGCTCATATGCAAGTTCAAGCTGAAGCTGAAGATAATTAAAAGAAGTCCATGAGAGCCAAAACATGACCTTGTAATTTCCCTCCTGAATTTAGAGACCATTTAAAGAATAGATTTGATGCATTGAACACCATTGACCAAAAACCAGAAGAACTGTAGGATTACATCAAGATCATCATCCATGAAGAAAGCAAAAGTTCATTAAAAAGACAGGAAAGGGAGAAAAGACCAAAATGGATGTCAGAAGAGACTCTGACACTTGCCGTTGAATGGAGAGTAGCCAAAGCAAATGGAAGAATCGACAGGATAAAAGAGCTGAACAGAAGAGTTCAAAGAGCAGCTCAAGATGACAAAGTCAATTATTACAATGAAATGTGCAAAGAGGTGGAGTTAGAAAACCAGAAGGGAAGAACATGCTCAGCATTTCTCAAGCTGAAAGAACTGAGGAAAAAAATTAAGCCTCAAATTGCAATATTGAAAGACTCCATGGGCAATATGTTGAATGATGGAGGAAACTTCAAAAGAAGACAGAAGGAATATACAGAGTCACTGTACCAAAAACAGTTGATAGATGATCATCCATTTCAAGAGGTGGCATATGATCAAGAACCAATGGTAACGAAGGAAGAAGTCAAAGCTTCACTGAAGGAATTGGTGAAAAACAAAGCTCCAAAAATTGATGGAATACCCATTGAGATGTTTCCACAAACAGATGCTGTGCTGGAGGCACTCACTTGGCTGTGCCAAGAGATTTGGAAGACAGTTACCTGGCCAACTGACTGGAAGAGATCCATATTTGTACTCATTCCAAAGAAAGGTGATCCCACAGAATGTGGAAATTATCAAACAATATCATTGATACCAAAGCAAAAGACCAAACTCACTGCTGTTGAGTCAGATCCAATTCAAAGCGACCCCTCCTTGGGTTTCTGAGGCGGTATCACTATGGAAGTAGATTGTCCAACCTTCCTTCTGAGGAATGGCTGGTGGGTTTGAACCACTAGCCTTCTGGTTAGCAGTCAAGTGCCTTACGTACCCTGCTACTAGAGCTCCTCGAAGGGGATGTGAAGGGAGGGATGTTGTTGTTGTTAGGTGCCGTCGAGTCATTTCCAACTCATGGTGACCCCACACACGAAACACTGCCCGATCCCACACCAGATCCATGATCCCTGCTATATTTGAGCCCATCATCACAGCCACCATGTCAATTCATCTCGTTGATGGCCTCCC